>NC_140106.1:7733799-8078013 GCF_964237585.1 Gallinula chloropus
ATGCTATGGAGATGAAAATAAGTGAATACTACTAGGGATCTTTTTGTAAAATTAGATCTTATTATAAAATGGTTCATGTTAATAAAAAATTTTAAAATTTAAAACACTATCATATATCTAAACACCCTATGGACATAAGGCAATACTAGATTATATTATTAGCAGTAATTATTGTGCTTGCCTCTTCTGGACAATCCAAGGGTTGTCAAATTCAATAGCAAATGTCATCTTACCATTACTTATCATGAAAGCCTTCTACTGCCCCAGATACAGCTGGACATGTAGGACAGCTTATGGCTTAAGCGACCAGCTCTCACTCACAAGCACACAATGCTACCAACATGCATCCTTGCTCCATTCTGGGAACAAGGGTGTTTTGGAAGACTTTGAGGCCCTGGGCATGAAATAGAGCACTTTTGTTGGCTCCAAGGGCTGAGCAAGTGCAGGTGCCTCTGTTCTGTTGCACAGACACAAGAAACACCTTTCAGATGCTTCCAAACAGGTCTAGGAGAGGCATTAACCACGTTCTGCTCCAGCAGTCAGCAGGGATAACATTAAGCAGCAGTGTCAAAAATTAAGAGGGGTGGCCCAGAATCCTGCCAGATGTATAACAATAGCTTTTAGCACAGCCTAGGAAATCAAAACAGTGCACAGAGTAACGAAACAGTGTGCTGCAATAACTTAATAACTGGGATGATCTTGTCAGGTTGGCAATAGCTGTTAGAATTGATAAGGGATTTGATTAAAAAAGGTAATATTCTAAATGTCAGTCACATCCAGTTATGGAATATAGGCCTCATCCATCAATTTGCCATTCCTATGGATTGCTGCATGAATGACAGAGGCAAAATATTGATGTGAACTGCACAGCCACCGGTAATAAATCTGGCACTGCACAACCACCTTATGAACTGGAGTTACTCTGAATTAGAGGGATGCACCTTAAATAGATTGTTTTATTTAAACAACAGGCCTCATGCTGAGGGAGAGATGTGCAAAGGAGACATTCCTGCCAGCTGTTTGTGTTCCCAGCAGAACACCACTGACATTTCCTTACTGCCCTGTGCTGCTCCTTCATTCATGGCTTGGAACAGCCACAAGTGACCATCACTACTGACACAAATGAAACAAGTTAGAAAAGTTGTTCCAGGCAGAGGACAGGAGCATGAAACCAGGGCAAAACAATGAAATACATCGAAGGAAATGTAACTTTATTTCCCTGCTTATGCCTTGGGGGCACAGCTCACACTTAGGTGAAAATACTGTCAACAGGATCAAGAGCTGGATTTTCCCCAAAGCTCAGGACAGTTCATCCAACACTGTACCAAGACACAGAGAGGTGAGTGACCTTGCTACAAGAAATTCATACCTGGGAAATGGTTTTTGTGGCTGCTCAGCACAGACCACACAGTTTTCAAGCCTTCTATATCTTTAAGGGAATAACACAGCCTGTGCTGCCCATTTTCTGTAAAGAATTGGCCAAAGCTGAGAAAGGATGGTTAATTCCATTACCCCAGAAACGCAGGAAAATGCTAATTATTATTTTAAGTTTCTCTCTGAATAAACTTTATTAATGGTTTCTTCCTCTGCATGCAGATTTCAACAACTCTCACACCGTAATTAAATTAGCATTGTTTATGCTTTAGAGTATTTAAAGTCTGAAATTACAGGCAATAACTATAAAATAGAGTGATAATTAATGATAATAACTCATTCCTGCAGAAACTGGGCTGAGGTTTAGCAGTTACGACACTTTTTATTCCCAACAGCTACTTTATGGTACTTGAAATTACTTCCTAATCCTCCTAAGCTAATTTTTATTACCATGCAAAACTTTCACTAGCACAGGGGCAGCGTTATTTGTGTTCACATTTGGATTCCTGGAGCTCTAGATCATTTCTGACTGTTTTCTCTGCAGCACTGAAATACATCACAGAAGTGGATTTGACTCTCAGCAGACGCCTTGTCCAGACACTGAAGACTTTGGACTGAGGCTCTGCCACGTGCTGCTTCTGGTTCAGCAGCAGGTACACAGATGTGATGCTGGAGAAGACCCTCTGTGATTTGGGTAGACCCTTTGCCCTGCAATAGCTCTGGCTATTTCCAGCCAAGCACATTTCTTCCCAAAGGAAACTTTTCACCCAACAACAAAAGTCTACAGGAACTATGAGCCTAAATTCTCCTTGTTGTAAAAGCTGGTACAGCACCTAAATCTTCAGAAGTTTTTTGTGTTTTAGCACGGAACAAAGCTTTAAATCATAGAGACTACAGTAAAATTGCTTTTGCTTTTTAAAAAAATGGGGCCTCATACACCACAAAGTTGGGGGCAAGAGATCAGCATGGCAGCAGCTGCGAGACAACCAGACACACCAGAGAAACACTATTAACTCTCCCAACTCCAGAACCCAAAAAATCACAGGACTGCACAGATTTTGAATGATCTGTTTGTCTGTTTTGATAGAGATTTGATACATTCTAGGCTCCTGTATATCCAACCAGTAAAGAAGTCACACATTGAAAAGACAAAAAGTATCAAGCAGATCTATGCTTTCCTGCTTCGGGTTTATTAAGTCCATCTAGAACTGCAGGCTCTCAGAGGCAGCTATACCCTTCAGAAACAAACAAATCCTTCACTCCAGACAAGTACCAAATAGCTGGAAAGGTGGAATTCATTTATCCAAGACCCAGATCAACACTTTTACCCAGAGGATAGTATCCCAAATACGTTTCTACTTCCAGTTTTGAGGCTGTGGCTGGAATGAGACCCCTGCACAATACAGGACTCTCCATTCTGAATGAGTTTGGAAGAGCTACTACTGTTGATCTGAGAGTGACTCTGTAAAGGATCTCCACGTTTGGCAAGACATGGACCACACTTTTGTTCACGTGCCCAGAGTCTTTGGCCACGCTGAAGAGAACATGAACCCAAGCACCCCAGGCAGCAAAGCACACTGGAGGGGAGCTGCCTTACCACCAGCACTTTGAAGCAAGAAAAACATGCCCAGACGTTCTTGAAAATGCAAGGGGATCAGTTCTCAGGCACATCAGTGTGATTTTTATGACATGAGGTGAGCCAGGTCCATCCTGCCTTGTAAATGCCTAATAAAAGACAGGCAGAGAGGAATTTATAGTCCAAACAGACAAGATCGATACAGTGTGAGACTCCTCTCTTGAAAAGTGAGGCAAATTAATTGCTAAAATTGCAGCCCTGAGCCAAAGTAGAAAAGCCAAAGTCGCTAGACCTGCACTCCTCAATAACTATTCAGTTAGCCAGGAATCTATGCTACTTTTCCTATACAAGAAGGATTTAAATCCAATTAGACTCCCCATTTTGTTGGCAGAGTCTGCCTGTGTATTTACATCACACTCCTTCCCGTGGTATCTCAGCATCTGTTCCAGGAACTCTTCCTGAGCACAGCTAGGTCACTCTGTGTCCGTCCAGTCAATTATTTTAGGAGTGGTTAGAGGTTTCTACTTTTGCAAAAGTAGTTTCTTGGCAGCTAATAGAGCTCTGAGGAGACATCCCTCTTGATTAGAGCATAGATCTTTACTCTGACACCCCTGAACTTTTTATGGTTGGTTGGAAGTTCTGCAGGCACTGAACAGAAAAACATTCCAACCTTTATCCACTGACTGGAGAACATTTAGCTGCTGCTGCCACCTTGCTTCTCAGCTGGATGCCAAAAAATGTATTGGCCAACTAGACCCTGACTGTGCCTTTGCCTTGGGCTGAAAATATCTAAATGAGGAGTATGAAACTGCCACAAGCACTTCACACTCACTTTGCTCTAGTATGTGTGACAGAGGGTTAACAGACCCCTTAGTGCCCTTTGGCCTCACAAGGAGCATTTTCTCTTCCTCTTGTATGAAACATCTGAGATGGTGCCCAGCAGCTGCTCTCAAACCTGAGCATTTGCTCCCTCCCAGGAGCACAGACAGGTTGAAATGGCACCTCAGTGGTTACTGGTCCTGGCTTCCTCCAGCCATCCACTACTACCCACTTACTTGCTTTGCAGCTACTTTGACTGGCTACACGTGGGTAACACACAAGGCCTTTTTCAGTCAAGCATCTGGACTAACAAACTGGGAATTAACCCAGCTCCTTTGGACTGGAATGGGTTTCAAGGAAGAACAGAACAGTTAAACACCACACACCTCACCAAACATTTCAGGTAGGAAAAGGATGAGAGAACCTGGAGGTGTGTAAGGGGCTTTGATCTCTTCAGCCAACACATCTGCAGCTCGACAGCAGTGTGAATAAAGCTACCATGTGCTCTCACCCATTCCTTCACCTTCATTCTTCCTCTGCTACTGGAAATTCACATCAGTCCATTAGTACAGAAACCTCTCACCAGCATCAGTTTAACTGGAACCTGTCACTAAGTCAGCTCTCTCCCATATGTATATATATGTGTATATATATACACACACACCCCTCCAAAGATCTTGCAGAAAGGCAGCATCCTCTCCCCAAACTCTACTGCAAACACAGCTTTGTTCAAAAATCAGGGTGGAATCCAATACTTCTGGCTCTTGTTGTATGCTGAATGCCTATAAAATGCAGGCAATTTCCAGATTATTTCCCATGTGCAGCTGCTGAAGGTGTTGGGCTGGCAGAGTGGGAAATATATGTGTTGTTTATTTGCAAAGCAGGTACAGCATGAGCATCAGTTTTCTTGAGCTGCCCCTGCCAATGTACTGTACCTTGTCCATGCCTGGGCTAAATTCCAGCCAGTGATGGGAGAATGAATGGGGCTGCATCCTATTATCAGTCCTTGGAGCCATACAATCCCCTCAGTTTATGAGCTGTAAAATATGTACTTCTGCCTGGTAGCTTCCTAGGGCGAGCATCTTGAGCACTGAAATCAGCAGAGCTTTGCCAAGGTACACTGCTGAGTGCACAGGATGCCACAGAGGAGCTGCAGGGCTGGGAAAGGGACACAAACAGCACAGACAGCTCCTCCATAAATAGGGCTGGAGGGACACAGATTTCCTGGCATCATTTCTGTTCATCAGGTGGGAACTATAAGTGGATTTATTTTTTCGTAAGTGCCCAACTAAAAATTTGGTGCAGGGCAATCACAACATTATTATTTAGGCCTTTTTCTCATTCTGAATGTTCAAAAGATTTCTAAGTCTCTGAAAAGAATAAATATATAGATGTTGTTATACGTTTGGGAAGCTGACTGGTGGTTGGGCCACAGCTTGTGGCATCAGTGGTCTGTGAGTGATGAGCAATTGTTCTGTGCAAAACTTGGTTTACATATTCTATTATTATTATTCTCTTAAATTAAACTGCCCTTATCTCACCCCACTGGTGTTGCCTTGAGCTTTTCCCTTGATTCTCTTCCTCCTCCCACTGGGGAGTGATTCTTTGAGCTGCCTGCTGGGCACTGATTCTTTGAGCTGCCTGCTTACCACAACACAAACCTAAGTCATTTTTCCTGTCTTCTTATCCCACAAGCAGCTAAACAAGAGAAGCCTGGCAGAGAATGACTTCCCAACCACCTCAGCCTAGAAGAACACGTACTAATTTGCTGGCACTTGAAGGGGACAGAAATCAGAGATATAAAGGCAGCCTGGCCACACCGGTGGTTTTTCAGTCAGAACGAGTCTGGAGCCCAAATAATTGCTGGTGGAAACCAGTGTAGATCCAGAGACTTTACTGGGCAACAACCTGTTTTGTATTGTTAGGAAAACTCCCAAGTTTGCCCAGTTGCATCCCTCATATAAGGAAGAGTGATGCTTTGTATAAACATCCTTCCCAGCCAGAGCTTTGAGGGCAGAAGTTGTCTCTAGAAATACCACTGGAAACTGGGGGCTACCAGTGGTGGCTGGAGGTCCCACACGCCAGTAAACATCGTACACACTGCTCTGGATCTCACACATACACTGATGGTTTAACAGACAGGCTGGAGAAACAGATGAATGAACATGCCAAGGTCACAAAAAAGCAGCTGATGGAAGCAGGGCTACATCCAAGTCTCCTGACTGCCAAGCCAATAACCCAGCCACTTCAGCACCTGCCTCCCCACTTTGGGAGTCCAGCCACACATCTAATGCTTACCACAAAGACTGTGCAGGCAAGGCAATAATGTGGGATTCCATCCCAGCCTTCCCAGAGTTCAAGCACCAAAAGAAACTCCAAACAGTCTAGCATCTAAGCTCCTCCTCCTTTCTATACTAAGGCTTCATAAATAAAAGATTCCCCAGCTTCCTCCTTTCTATGTACAAAGCCTGTTATAAATATTCATTTTCAAGGATGCTGCCTCCCACCAGCAAGTATTAAGTCCCCTTTTTAAAATGAAGAGCTTTCCCTCTTTCCATTAAAAACAATCAGGCAAACAAAACTGCCAGAACTGACAGCACAGCACTGGATCACCTGAAGCACAGCTGCACACACTGTGCTCCCACAAAAGATTTACCAAGTTGGCTATTAATTCCCAGAAATTGCAAGGAAAGTTGGAAGTATATTTCTTTGAATGGGAAACCTATACTCAGGCACAGCAAGCAGAAAATTGGCTGACACAGCAGCAGCAGTTCAATGTAATGGGTTACCCATATGGGCTCCTTAATCTCAAAACCAAAGCTAAAATTGCTTCATCCAGTTTCTGCTGCATTTTCTTTTCATTCCAGGAAGCATCAAGCCCACTCCATTTCTTTTCCTGACCTTCTTCCCCCAACAACCCCCCCTCCTCTTTTTTTTTTTTAAGGAGACTTGCTTTTATTGAGATCTTTCCCCCCTTCCTTAGCATACACCACTGTGAAATACACTCTGTTCTTCTAAAGCACAGCGAAGTCTGAAATTAAACTTAACAGCAGTCTAGTTCTGTATGAAGGAGGAAATAACGGGTACTTATCTATCAGATGGCTACGGCCAGAGATTACATGGTTATGACTAGAAGATTCCTCTTCATTCCTTCCCCCTCCATAGCTATCACTGTTTTCATTAGCAGAGAGGACTGTCCCCCATGCATGTCCTGTGGGGCCATCTCTCATGTTCAGCTGCAGATAGCTCTTTCTGGTCCAGTGTCTCCCTACAGCTCGAGCTCCTCTGTGCAGCCAGGAGTGCTTCACTGGGGCTGCCTGGGCAATGAATTCCAAACAGCCCCCGGGACCCAGGGCTGCACTAAGCTCAGCATCTGCTGCTCCAAGTGAAAGGAACACTTTTTGGACCTTGTTTTCCTTTTTCTCTTTAAAGTAAAGACGACACAAAACCCAACAGCCAAGTTATGAGACAGAGTGATGAACAGAGATCACTTTGCTGTGTACATTCCTGCTTCTGTGGAGAAGCAGCCACACGACAGAGGGGTCAATGATTCTAATTAATACACCATTGAAATGTCTGCAGAGACTGCAATGAAAACGCAATGAAAGCTGTATGGAAACACTCAACTCTTACAGCTCTTACTCTGTGTACAGACTAAAGGAAAATGCCACTCTGCCAGGTTGATTGATTACAATTTCATTTGGTAATGAAAATTCTTCTAATAATTATGTTTTGCCAAGAAGTGCTCAACTTCCCCTTTGAAAGCCTGTTTCTGTACAAAGTAAAGGGAAAATAGAAGAGGAGGTGAACATCTGTTTAATTTAGAACACTGCTGCCTGCCATAGACTTACAACCATTCATAATTTAAATGTTTCCTTCATATAATGACAACAATTTTTGGTTATCATGTCATTGGTTGGCCAGCAATGGCAGTGCCCAGTCCCTAGCACCATGCCTCCCTTCACAGCTAGATGCCAAAGGACACCCAGTGCACCACATGAACACCTAACTCACAGCACAACTGTTTTGACTTGTATTTTACATGAGATGGATTCCACTGACTCCAGTCACATTCCTCAGATACAGTCTAGGGTTATTCAAAGCTTTGATGTGCTCACTGGAGTGTCAGGGCTAGGTACTCCCAATACAGCATCACCATAGCTACCAAACTGCCAGGACAATGTCAGTGTCTCACAATCCCCTGGGCAAACAGCACCACTTCTATGAACTGTGCAATGGTGTGAACAGTCTCTGTGAAATGCAGAAGGATGCAGTCTCCTTGCAGGAAAACCTGCAGCCTTTTTGCCAGCAGCATGCTCCACAGGCAGAGCCAGCTTTGAGTCAAGAGATGCTGAAGGGCTGGGCTGGTTTTCTACTGCTGTCAGCAGAACCCAGGGCTGCACATGTGACTAATTCAGGGACCCTTCCTCACACAGAGCTCTGCACCCTGACAACAGTAGCACATCCTTACAGTTCTTGGGGTTTGATCGCAATCTCAAGGTTGCCTGGGAGTGATTCATCACTTGCTCCCTCCCCAGGCAAGAGTCTGAATGTGCTGCTCATTAATAGCTAGGCTGAACTGAACTCAAGTTTTAAAAAGTAGCAAAAAATCTACCAATCTACAACCCTTCAAGAAATGAAGCCAGAGAGGCTTGGCTTCCTTACCTGTGCTCTAAAAGGCCCAGTCAGTTCTTACTGAAAAGGATGGTGAGGCTGGTCCACAACACTTTCCGCCTGCTCCTTTGCCACCTCAGTTACTAGCAGCCAACAGAAGCTGTCCAAGGCATTTGATTCCTCGTCAAACAAGACATCTTATTCTGCAGTAACCTTCAAAGCATTAGGGAGCATTTCTGAGAGGTAGTGGTGATGCACCAACCCCGGGAGGAGGACAGTCCATGGAGATTTAATGCTGTGCAGCCACTGAAAACGTGGGAAGGCAATTACAGCTCCTGCAAATTACACAGAGAACATCAATAGATCAAGGCAGTGATCCAGCAAAGCACTTAAGCACGTGCTTGAGAGATCACTCCTCCCAGGCTTGATTCTGCACCATTCTGAGGAACAGCAAAACCTGACCAAAGTAAAGTTCTTCACACCTCCTATACAAGTGACAGGGCACGTTAGCTGATTTATAGTTAACAAAGATCCTCAGAACAGTCTCACAGTTGTTTTACAGTTCAGCCTGAAAATTCCTCATCCTGAAGAAGAATCAATAGAAAACCACTGACCACGGCAGCAGATATCAAATGACTACAGAAACTGCAGGAGAAAATGTTTCTAAATGGCATAGGGCACTTGCTAGAGCACATAAAAATCCCTCCAAGCAGCTGTGTGGTTATTACAAACAATGCTCTGGTTTTGCATCCAGACACTTTCTGGTGAAGAGACACCAAAGCACATGGAAGTAATTTAGCTTCCTCGTTCCTTTGGCAAAAAAAGTGGGTCTGCCACTGCCTCCCCAGGTCTGTTAATGTGCATGGCTGAAGGCTGCTGAGAATTCAAGCATTGTGAAGCATTATTTCTTCTAGCCAACAGTTTATGTATGGGATCAGTGCTAAAAGCACCCAGACAGAGCATAAATAGCACAAATTTCAGCAATAGGATCTTAAAGGAAAAGGGCAGGGAGGGAGACGTGTTGATCTCTTCCTGGGCAGAAATTTCAGCCTACTTCATCCTTTATTAATAAATTATCTGTCTGAGCATTCCATTTTTAAACACTTTCTGTGATTTAAAACTGCTCAAGATGATTTATTACACATATCTGATTACCAATCGCTCATAATTATTTGTTGCCGTCGTTCCTTTGAGCGGTGGCAACGTGCAAGTTGTTGCCTTGCAGCCAAATCGAGGAACAGAACAAAACTGAGCGAGTCTGGAATTAATGACATCAGATGAAAAAATCTTCTCTAACCCCAACACCTTGGTGGAGTCCTGCTTCATACCAACATTTTCAGTATTAATACATCAAGCAGAATTTGGGTCCCCTGAAACTTGAAATTTGTTGCTGATCCCATTCCTCACAGTCTCTAAAAATATTCCTTCCTACTCCTCATTCTTTCCTCGTTCCATTCACTTAGATAACAGATGCTTCCAGGAGGTGATTATTCCTACTGAAGGCACAACAGACCGCTAATCTTGGTCAGGCAACTAAGCATTTGTAAATTAAAGCTAAGCATAAGCAATAAGGTTAGGATTCAGAGTAGTGTCCCTGTGGTCGATGGAGCTGGCCAGCATTCTTCTGATGGAATAGCTTTCTTCTAGAGAAAATTGATAAAGCAAAAACAGCCTGTGCAAATACCCTGCTTTCATGGAAATCGTGGAACATTAATAACCAGCAGAAAACCTTTTAAATCATCTTAAAGATCAGCCCATGTAAGTCAAAAGACACTCATTTCATCTTACCCTAACAAATCTGTTTGATAAGGTCAAATATTCCAAGTAGGTAGAAACATTGAGATTGATCTCTGAAAGAAGATCCAATTTTGGAAATGCTCTAATTAACTGACGAGGAATTATTTTCCTGGTGAGACATGCTGCAGTCACCTCTACCATCCCAAAATCACAAGACAAGGCCTAAGTGTAAAATAAAGGTGCCATTCAGCTGGTAACTCTGGAGCATGTACACTAGGTTTATGTAGGTTAAACAACCTTGCAAAGGCACTAAGAAATTCTTGACAGAACAGTGCCAACAGCCAAGACCCTGTCCCCCTGCCATCCCTCCTCAATTCCCTGTCTTTCAAGCAGCCACTTTGTTAAACTGTGAGATCAGTGAATAGATTTTTAAATTAAATATTTTCAGTCTATAAATCTATAACACCAAAGTAGGAGGAAAAAAACCCAATCAGACACTTCTTGGCAAGCAATTAGCAGAAGAGATGGGCTGGTAGGCTGAAGACCAGTGAGCCAGCCTGCCTGGAGACAGAGCAGTTAGCTACAGAAGTAGGTACTGCACCCAGATGAGAGTAGTGGGCTATAGCGTTCTGCTGGCACCAGCCAATTCATAATTGCTACTGGGCTCTTAATCAAGGTTCTGCTGCCACTGGCGTAAGATAACTTCATCCATGTCCTTGTCAAACTGCAGAACATTCGGGATATAAAATATAGACATACATATAGACTTTATTTTCTCCTTGGAGAATTTATGTACCATTACATTCCATTATATTTTTTTCAGCTGAACATCCAGATGATGTTGGATCAGCGATCACTAAGCCAAGCCCCTTTTTCTTCAGCAAGGTTGGGATCTCTGACCCCCAAACCCCTCTCTCTCTAAGACAAACCTTTTTATAATACTGATAAATTATTACTTTTCCACCTTGACTTTTAATTAAACGTTTGGAGTCGGCAGCTGTCGCATCGTAACTCCCCGAGCAGCTCCAGTCCCTAAGTTCTGTACATGACATTATATCTTTCAAATGTGAGAAGCCAAACATCCTGAAAATGAAACGTGCTCATTACGATGCCCATTTGTGACTGAGGAAATGGCTTGGGCTCTGTTCATTTCATTTCTGTCCAGAAGGGGCTGATCAATGGAACGCAGCAGTTCATGACAATGCTGTAATGCATTTCTGAAATGTTGCTGATGTTCTGAAACAAACACTTTCCAATTTGTGAATTTCTGGTGAGATCCTTTCCTTCAGCTATCCATTAATCAAAGCAAATTCTACAAGTTTGCTGTGCTGCCATTCTGAAGTTCCACACATCCTGGGTTGTTTTAGGCAGCTACACCTGGAATGACAGCACATGCTGGAGCATCAGCAGGACATCAGAGAGGATATAAGCTAATGGGCTTCTCCAGCAAAGCTCTGGCTCTCCCCAAAGCCCCACAGGGATTGTTGGTCAAACCAGACACGGGAGCCTCTGCTTTGCACAGCCGTAAAACTCTGCTAGTCCACTCACTGCTGGCAACTTCTTGCCTTCAGTTCTGATTTGTGCTGCAGCTTGATCCATAGCTTCATCCAGAACCTAGAGGGAGATTCTGACAAAACCCACACTCTCACTGGGAGCAGGTAGCCAGGTACATCTTGTCGTCACATAAAGCCACTGCCCTCATCCACTGCCGAATTTAAAGCTATGCTTGTCCTAGTGAGGAGCCATCCCCTCACGTGTCTCTCCCCACCTCTGAGCACTGTAAGCACTGCACAGGGTGTTTGGTGTACAGGAGTTCAGGCATACAAAGAAAGAAATAGAGTTTCTTCTTCCAAATCTTCATTACTTGTGCCACCACTGAAAAGGCAGCAAAGCCAATGAAGGAAAGACAGGGAAAGTCACTTTTAAAAATGAAGTTTTAAGAAATTATGAAGTAACATTTTCAGTGGAGAGAGGACAGAGAGGCTTTTCTTACCACATGAAAGGATGAATTTCTTGACACTAACTTGGGTTTGTTGCATAAAATAGAAAGCAATTCTATCTTTGCTAGTTTTATAATAGACTAATCTCATCAATAAAAATACTAAAATTCACCAAGCTAGACATGATTGGATAAGCACTGGGAAATACCTAAACACCTCATCCTCTCCCCCTGCCTTGAGAAGTTTCTTTTCACAGGACTATTTCTTCTTCCACCACCCTTTTCACAGGCCTTTGTATTGCAGGCATTTGGAGAATTCTGCTGAAAAACTCCAAATATTTTTTGGATCATGACCACTCACACCAGGGTTTTAACTACAGATGTATATTTCTGTAAACCAACAATTTATATAAACCACAACAGCTTAGTTGCAAAGTGAGAGGTAACCTCTTAGCCAGAGAGAATACTTCAGTGCAGCTGTTCTTCATGTATTACTGAAGATGATACGGGTGTTAATTCCATTTACCTGTAACTAATACCACCAGGAAATGAAATCCCTTGAAAACAATTATTTCTTAAAAAAAAAAAAGTACTTTAGACAGTAAAACAAAGGACATACTCATGCACTGCTCCTCCTAAATGAGCCCGTGTCATTTAAGTGCAGAACAATCTATTCATCTTAATTCTTAGAAAAAGACGAAACCACAACAGCTTGTTAATCAAACCCCAGAACTTGAGAGAAAAGGCCTGTCATCTGTTCTACTGCAGTTTCCTTAAAGAGTCAGGAGGGAAATTGTAATTGCACAATATGCACCTGATCACCATCATCTGCTGATACCGGTGCCTTTTACTGAAGGCGACTCACAGTACATTAAGCAGCTTCAAAGTTACTGAAGTCAGCCAAACACCTTGGGTGCAGCCTTCCCCAAGTCTCCCAGAACAATCCAGTAGTAAAACCAGAAACAAGAAGGAACATTTCTGTACGGGGTGTGGAGAAAAAGGCTTTGAAACCAACTTGCCATGGACATTCAAACACTGTTCTACCCAGTTTGTAGATGAAAACTCCTGTTTCCCAAAACTGCTAAGGACAGTATGTAACTGCCAGAGTCACAATCATTCTCCAGAAACCTGACCAACTTGCACAGAGATTTGTAAGTACTTACAACAAGTATAACAATGAAATTCTACTTCCCTGAAAACTGTACCCTTAGCTCTCTCTGTAAAGAAACTCATAGACCTGTAACACAACAGGGACTGAACGTGCCTGGACCAAAGCAATCCCTTTCAGCATCCCTTAACTAGGGGAATTCCAAACCACGGATACTATTGGACTTTTTCAGTTTAACATCTCTGTATTTTCTTCAGAACAGCTCCTGACTTTCCTAGGAGTGTTCCAGCCTCCATCATAAAAGAGCCTTTTGCCAGAGCTTGTGACATTTAGCAATACACCAGAAGCCGGGGCAGGCAGGGAGCACTGCCCTCACTCAGTGCCCGAGGGAGGCACAGGCAAAGGAGACAGCTGATACAGATAAACAGACAGCTGCAGACAGACAGCCTCCAGTTCTGACAGACAGCTCCTTAGCAATGCAGATGGGGCTCCTAATTCTCACACAGGAATAGGCATTCCTGGCAGGGTATGGAATGCAGAGCAAACAGCCCAGAGAGCCAAAGGGGGATGAAACGCCACTACCAGCCTCCTGTACCACACACTGTTTACAAACACCACCACCCTGAGTTGCAGGGAAATATTTATAATCCCTTTCTGTGTGGAAAACAGCGTTACTAAGACATAAATTGCCTTGTCTGAAGTTAGAAAAAGCAAACAGGGAGATAGAGTGTGGGACACGATCTCTATTTCTCTCAGCTGAGCTGATATGAAAACAGTTTTGGTTTTATTTTTGGCTCTAAAGATTCCCACACAGTCACAAGGTTGGTTTTCCAAGGCTTTCTTCTCAGGACAAAATGCAGGTCCTTTTTTCCACACCTAATCCTTCTTTCCTCAAGGATGCAAGAAAAAATTCCCCATGAGCAGTGTAACTGAGCCCTTGTCAGACACCACAGCTCCAGGGCAGGTTTTCCTTGTTTTCCCTGGGAGCCTGGGAGCCTTGCATGCCTGAACGCTTTCACTTGGCTTTCGCCCCCGCCAACACAGAGCAGAATGTTATTAACCACCAGAAGGTGAATCAAGATGTGACAAAGACCTTCCAAAGAGACAGAAGCGCTTTTCAATTAAAACTTGGGCTTTGCTGCACTAATTGTTCCCATTATGTTAATATCATAATTGCTGCCATTTTCTTACATAATTCTGCTACTCCGAACAAAAAAGAGGAGAGAACCCAGTAAAAAGCTGGAGCGTGCCATCTGAGCTGTTCAAGGCACAGGTACAGCTCATTTGTGGGGAGATTTTGTTAGAGTACTATAGAATAACACAACTCATTAATTCTTCATTAAGTTTAAGAAGCCAAGCTTTTCAATCATAATTAGACAATACTTTCCCCTCCCCTCCTCACCACCCAAAAGAGGTCCATCAAGAATGTGCCTTCTGAATAGAGATTACAATGATTTTTTCTGCTATAGAATTGCTAATGGATTAATAATTGGGTAGTTTGCTTAATAATAAATTGTTTATTATTAATAGAATTGCTAACAGAACAAGTTAACAATCCCTTTTTGAGAGCTGAACCACAGAAGGTGGTACATTGCACAGTCCTGAGGAGAGCACGTGTCGTCTTTTGTGCTTTTCCAGTCCCCTTCCTCCTCCTCCTCCTCCACTTACATGCTCTATAATTGGACAGTAAGATCAGCTGCAGCTGGAACGAGCTATTCAGGATCTTGAAACATTCTTAACCTGTACTGAAGAAAACCATCCTCTCCATTTCAGAGTGCTAGAGAAGCTAGGACAGAGGGGACATTCTCTACACAAATGCAGAGTAGGGATATAACACTAGGAGTCCTTGGAAGTGATGTTTCTGCTACACTATGTTCTTGTGCTGCTCACACTACAATGTACCAGAGTGAAGCTGTAGCGAATACTAACATTGTTGTTCAATAGGGTCTCATCTGAGCAGATCCTGGCAGCTAACCTTCTCAGCCAGCAATGTTTGGGGGTTCAGTTGAAGAGATCCTTTCCCAGTATACAGGCACACATGTCTTACCCACTCCTTCTGTAGCAGGCAGCTTTGGAGAGCTTTGCACCCTCAAATACTCCACAGGAGGGAGAAATAAACAACCCAAACCCAAGAGAGAGGGACCAGTGGCACTGTTTCAGAAGGATTAAACAGGACCTTGGATTCATGGTGCTGCCCAGGGAGGTTCTCTGCCCGGGAACAGTAATCGATGCTCAATGAACGCAGGGGAAATACTACTCACACAGATGTCTCAAAGCTGTGTCATTGAATAGGAACGTTCTAATAACTTCAGATGGTCTCTCTCACACCCAGTATTCAGCTCAAACATAGCAGGAGTAGATAGTGAAAGTGAAGAATATAAATATTGCCTTGAGTAAATGGGGGTACACCTAAAGAGACAGGCAACATTCCCCCAGCATCACCTTCCTGGCTGTGGTGCTAATCAAACATAACTTAAATGACTTGTAAACTCTGTAAATAATTAGTGACCTACTATTGAGGAGGGTCAAATGAATTAGCTTTACTGCAGTCCCCACTGCAAGACCGTTCATAGAGAGTGTCTGATTGTGGTCTATTCTAAGGTTGATTTACATCATTCTGGCACTGTAAAGGGGAATTAACTGAACATAAATGTGATCTATGCCCACTTTAAGAATCCCTTCCTGCCTCTGTGTTGAATAAAGGGAGCTTACTGTAAAAAAGGCTGAGAAAAATGACATTCAGTTTGCTATTTTGGCAAGAGAATAAAGTTAAGTAATCCTCAGGGTAAGAGGTCTGAAGCAGAGTAATTTTAGCATGACCTGTGAAAGGAGAAAGAATCCTCACAAGGTATTCGGACAATAAACCCAACTGTGTCTTTAGTCAGGGAGACTGAAAAGGCATCTTCTGATGCCTTCCCTGCTTAGTGAAATGAAAGCTGTAATGTAGAAGGAACATCAGCATCAGAAAGGACTCTGCCAGCATCAAACAACTGCACAACCAGAAAGTAACATCAGTGTATTGGCAAGAAACAAAGTTCAGCTTGTTGAGTTAAATGCTCGGGAAAAAAAGCTTAAATGAAATCGAACTTTAAAGCCAGGGTTTAAATGAGCCTCTCCCTCAGCTCCATACTCACAGTGTACATTAGTTAGTAATGAGTCCAGCTCAAGACAGAACACCTCAGGCTCACTTATTCTTTAAGGATATAGACTCAAGGGGGGTTTATATGCTTCAAGGTCCCAGGGAATTCTCTCTGTATGCCATGTCTGAGGAAGGGATGAGGATTGAAGAGGTCCGGACCCCCTTTAGAATTATCCAGTGAGCTGGGACAAGACATTTCAGCTATTTAACTCAGAAGCACACCTGCTGCATAGAGAAAATACTTGTTTTGCCACCTATCTTCTAATGAGAACCTATTTTAGACAGACATCAACAGTGTGTCATATATCTGTCCTGCATGTTAGATATTGGCAGAAAGCAACAGTGTCTTTCCCTCTTGTATCTGATTTATTTTCCCCAAGATATTTACAGAATAGCCTGGTATTTCCATACGAAATTTGTGTGCCTGCATGAGCCTGCATCCTGTCAGTGGACACACACTACCCACACGCTGCCATCTTTTCCCTCCAGGACTGAGGAATCAGTTCCTGCCTTGCCTCCCAGCTGCATGCTTCATTGCTAACTCACTAACTCCAGCTCCCTTCATGAAATCCCAGACATGAGGCCTCAGCATTCCTTAGGAGCCGCCCTACTGCTTCCCTTCACACTCTGCTCTGACACTCCTTTTCTGTTGCAGCAACAAATCTTGACACACACCCCAAGACCCCTGTGCCACAGTGACCAATGCTGTGCTGCAGTTTCCTTCAACTCCATCTGTCTACACCCATCTGCTTCCTCCTGGGTTATATCCATATTACTAACGCTTTGAAAAACAAACTACTCTGTTTTGTGCCTAGTAGACTAGGGGATAAATAACACTTCAGATGATCACTCAAACACTCCAGCCCCAAACCTCAGGTCAGACTAGCTGTTCCAAGGGTTGTGCTGTCTCAGCTTCCAATCTGCAGCATTACAGGGAACACTGACATGGCCTGTACACATCAGCAACAGGATTATAACATCTTGCCAGCAATAACCACCACAAAGAGGGAAAGAGCATCCCAAACTCCTGCGTTCTGCCAAAACTCACAGCAAAGAGCTGCTGGTGTGTTGTGTCTCCCACATGCCCAAGAGGGTTTTACGGCAACACACAGGTCCTTCAGGAAATACTTCCTGACTCCACAGGGATAAATACGCAGAAGAGACAGAAGCCATCGGTGCCCAACTCCTAGCTGACAAAAACTAGGACAACACAGCACATTCAAAAACACTTTTAAAATAGCGAAGCCCCAGTGCATCAAAACACAGTCACAGTGGCAGCTGTCACTCCCTCCCAATAACCACCCGGGCACAAGTCATAGCTGGGCAATCACAGAGCTTGCAGCTACTGTACCAGCTTCTTTCAGTCAAAGTAAGCTTGGTTTTTTTGAGTCCCAGCTGCACTACATACTCGCCTCCAAGATGCAAAGAGAGCAAGAGAGAATAGGTCACATATTTAGCAAGTGACAGTAATTCCCTGAAGATGATAAAAAGCAGCTTGTCTATCAGCAGCCTCCTTTTGTGTTTGACTTTGAGGCACATTATCTTTGCAGAAAATAAAGCACAAGTAATGAAAGAGAAAAAAACAAGAGCCTGTAAACAGCAAAAAAGCAAACCTCACAGGCTGACAAACTTAACTGAAGTGTAAGAAGTGGAGTGCCTGCCAGTTCTGTACAGTACCATGGGGTTCAGTACTCCTTCCAACAGCGGGACTCGCACGCCTCCGCCGCAGAGCACAGGAGAGGCAGACAGCACGCACACTGACAGCAGCAGCAAGTCCCTACACTTGTCCTAAAGCACTCTGAAATCTCTTCTCTCCCCTTCAGCTTCCTTCCTTCCCACACAGATGTCCCAGCTGCAACAATCCAGTCACAGAAGCTTGACAACAACCTATCATACCGAGCAGCCTTTTGTTTGAGGCTTGAAATGCTCCCTACATGGCATCACTCTTTCCAACACACGCTGCTCCTACACTGCACAGCTCAGCTCCAGCTTAACACGCTCTGTGTAAAGGCAAACCCCTCTGGTTTGGCCCCGAGCACACCACAGATGAGAGCCACTGTCCTGTCTGTACCTCACAGATGGGGTTCAGGGTCTGTTCCCGCAGGCTGCACGTGTCACTTATACAACACCAATAACCTCAGTGACTGTACCATCAAGCCACCCATCCTGCTCTCATCAGCTTCAGCATGTCAACACCACATAACATGACCATGTCCGAGCCCATTAAATATGTAGATTAGTTAACTTTTAACACAGAGTCCCATCATGAGACTTTATTCTAAATAAATGATTGCATGGGATACTGCTACAGTAAATTCACCTCCTGCACTGTGGCCATTCAGGCACATCACACGTATTATGAAGTCCCTGCCGGGTTGCACAGAAATTATTCCATACACCAGGACAAGAAGAATGATGAAGCAGTAATTTTAAAGAGTAGGTTTCCACATTATTAAGGAATCAATGCTTCAGAGCAAGGATTATTAAATAGAGAGCATAGTTAAAAGGCAAAAAAGTGGAGATTTTAATCAAGATATAGAGGTGTCTCGTTTCCATCTGAAGAAGAAAAGCCACTTGAATGAGGATGAAGGCATGGCTATTAGGCAGCACTGGAAGGCAGTAATGAAGAGCCTCAAAATTAAAAGCACAAGGAAGTAGAAAAATCTTTTTTGTTCTATTGATTGGGAGTGACCACACGATAGTGGAATAGTCTTGTGGGGCATGAGAAGATAATACAAGCCCATGAAACCTGCAGACAGCAGGTTTCCTTCAATCAGAGCACTTCATTTCCTGAAGCTATGCAGTCACCTTAGGACAACAGACCCTCTTCATTTGGTAGGTTTTCCCCCACCACTTCCAGCTGCTCATGTTAGAGCTCACACTGAAGCAGCCTGTGATGCAGCCAGACAGCTACTCTACAGAACTGGAAATGTGGTGACATCATTTCTTTCCAAAGGAATGTCCCCAACACTGGAAAACACACCCACATCCCAGCTCTGCATCCCTGTTACTGATTGTGCTTAAGAAACACATCTAAAGAGAGAGGACTTCTGCTTCTGCAGATGGAATTTGGATTAAATCCCCACTTAGAGCAGGGCCAGCACCCCTTTGCTGCAACCAGTGCATGCTATGCAGTAACACAGCTACCCTCTCACTGTCACCACAGCACCACTGCCATCATTAGCTATCAATAAATACAGTAATTCAGATTCTGTTTGCATCACCTTCAGCAACCCCTGGCCTTCACCATTCCCCTCTCTGGAAGCTTGAACTACAACTTGTACAATTATGAAACATCCTGCCCTTCACTGGGCAGGATCTTGCCTATTATGCAAATTCCCATGCAGCAGCAGATAAGTGCTAATTTTATATTTAATAGCACATTATTTTACATGGGATATTGGAAAGCAAACACCACCAGTGAAGTCTCAACAAGTCAAAATGAGACAGTCACCCCCTCAATAGCCTTCGCTCCTAACTGCAAACAACAAATCACTTCATGTAAGTAGTTTTAAGCCATAAAACTGCAAATAAGGTGTTTTGTGCTGAAAATTGATTTCTATCGAGGAGTATACCTCCATGCAACTTAATTTGTAACTGACACAGATTGCCACAGGGCCTGCAGTATAAAAAATAGATGACAGTAACTAATCTAGCTGCACATTGGTGGTCTTGCATCTTCCATACAAATGAAGCTTTGGGGTGTTTTTTTCATAAATGCAAAGCACCTAAAATAGAAAGCTATTTGTACAAAACTGAAGAGCAAGTTAAAGTGCTGTTGCAATACATCTCTGGAGTTCAGCTATGGTGTATTTATATGTATTTTTTCCATTTGTTGTTAGTGTTTATTGCAGCAGGGTATGAGCAGGCGTTGGGAAGGAGAGATTTAGTGTTTCACAAGGATCAGTGCAAGCCCTGGCACATCACAATGTGCCTGAACAAGGAGCAATTGTACTGTGATGATGCCAAATAGCATCTTTGCCTGATTCTAAGATACACTAAAAATAAAAGCTCTGCATTCACACGCTACATTAGCGCTGAAAGGAACCCCGGAGAACGCCTTATTCCTGCAGTGTGGATGCTCAGGCTGCCAAGAAAGAACTACTGCAAACTATTTTTATGATGCTTGTTACTGGTAACTGATGAAATTTATGTTACCACATAGGAAACGTGGGTTATTAATACTTCTATAGAATTGTAGTTGTCATAATGAAATCAGCCTGCCTGTAAGCCAAAATAAAACAAAATTGAACGCAAGACTCTGCTCTGGGCCATTTCTGAAGAGGGTGGTGAAGCACAGGAACTCTGAGATAAACGTATTTCAAGCCAACTACACAAAAAGGATATGTGGAGTACAGACACCCCTCACCATTCCACGGGCCTTTGTGCTGATGCAGGAGCCTCACATGCATATCAGTACCTTTACCTACTCTGTGAAGTGTATAAAGCCATCACTGAATATAATCAAAGGTATAATTTCTCCTGATTTTTTTAAAGCAGGTCATCATGTTGATTTAAGTAACTGAAATTGTGCTTGTGAATGCTTAATGAAAATAACAGCAAGTTAGTAACATGTAAGTGCAGACAATTTATTTTCTCATTCCCATTTCATTGGAGCTTCTCATTCTCTGTTACAAAGACAGTTTCTAAAGTTGTAATAAGATCATTTCCTCTCCTCTTCCCTTTCCCCTACCCTTTTATTCTGTGAAAATAACTTGTATTAATAATTTTTATAAAAAACAGAAGACCACAAAGCAGCATTTGTTGAATTGCCATTCAAGTGGCATTCTCATTATGGGCTTCAACTGACAAAAGAGGTGCCACGACTGAATTGAACTGGGTATTATTGACCAAGCACCAGCTTAGTAGCTCTGTAATTAAAAAAAAAATCACTATGAGTGACTTCTTGTTAAAAAATAAAATACAAGGATAAGGTCTGCCTTCTGTCACTGGAAGATCAATGTTTCTGTATGCAAACGTGTGGGAATGGCCTTGGTAAGAGGGAGGAACAGTGGTTAAATCACAGGAGCCTCAGCTGGGAGATTCCCTGTTCCTCAGTTCACTGTGAACTTTCACAGGAGTCACATAATCTTTCTGGGATGCAGTCAGTTGATCTCTGAAGTGATACTCAGAATGTTTCCATGCCTCCCAGAAATAGTGTTTGTTATCCTGAGGATACACTGACCGAGACCAAAGGAACCTCACGTTAAAAATTCACCTTCACTCCCTGCAAACGACACCTCTCAGAGCAGAAAGCTGCAGCCTGTCACAACTGACTGAACCTTTGACTGCAATTCCACAGCCACTGCAGCACTCTCAAGCCCTGGCTGGTAGAGGTCAACCCTCCTGACTGTCAGGCTTTCCCTCCTGTTGGTTCAGCTGCAGAAAGCTCCCATTCTGTTTCTGCATGCTGCACTATTCCTGAAAGCTGAAGATGCCCAGGAAAAGGCATTCAGCTGAGCACTGGTACTCCTGAAAGGGCTTTCAGAGTTGTAGGGATTCACCTTGCAGAACTAACACTGGCAACAGCTCCTGCTACAGGAGTGTGTCCTCCAGGCTGTGAAAAAGCCGACGATGCTGATTTGTTAGTGGCAACAAACCCTTGAAAGAAACTTCATTAACAATTCAGGTTTGCTTTATGAGCCTTGATTCATGTTTTGATTGTTACAGTGATTTTATGTACATCCTTGGCATGAGCAACAAACCTGGAATTTGGATTGAAATTACCCTCATAAAATGCAGGTGTTTCCTCTTCGCTCGCTGTACCCGCCACCTCATAAACTAGGCTGGCTACCTTGACCTGAAGTGCATTTAATATTTAAAGGTTACAATTCACAGAAGGGCTTGTGTAATATAAGACACAGACCAATTCCCAGGCTGGCAAACCCCATCCGCAGAAGTTCAGACTCACTGCCCTTTAAAGACACTTTCCCTTCATTAACAAAGGAACCCAGAGTAAGAAAGGTCATCTCAGTGTCCTCCCTTGAGCTGTTACTCTCACAGTTCCTTTTCCTTCCCTGCCCAGCGCCTAACTCTCCTTCAGATAAATTCCCAGTTTCCTGGGAAGTGTATTTACCCTTTTTCCTAAAGGAATCCTCCAGCAGGCAGTACAGGATGTGCCAGACAAGCACTGGCAGTCCACAGTCTCAAAAGCTTTGAAACAGCTTTCAAACCCATTCATTCGGAGTTTAGAAAAACCCAGAGCTAAAACTTAAATCATCTCTCAGAGCATGTTTTTAATTCCACTCTTGGAAATGAGAGCCCGTGTCAGTTGCTGGATAAAGCGCTGAACTGAGGCTTCTATTCCAAATTCTGCCACTTCCAATCTCCTATCTCTGGCAAGGAGCTCAAGTGACAGGAGCTCTTCTCCCAGGCTGTCAAGTTATTTATTGGGTGGCCTCAAGGAAGGTCACTTTCCCCTCCTTTTCTTACTGTTTTATTTACTTACTATATGCATGCTATATATAAAATGCTATTAACTCCTTTGAAAAGTTTTTTGATGTCTATGAATGAAAATAAGGTGGTATAAGTATTCTCAAATAGGTTGTTCACCTGATCCTGTCAGACAGTCCTCTGCCTTTCTTAAGGGGAAATCAGGAAAAGTAAACGTGGGCATTTGCATGATTGGTATTCACCTTGAAAACAGACATCACTGCAGATGGTTATAAAAATAAAAGCATTTCTATCATGTCTCAGAGTGTTGAGGAAAAGCATCCTCAGCGATGGATGCTGCTTGAACTAGAGCAAAGCTACAGAAGTCATTTCTGTAACGAGTTAAACCAACAAACCAAATACTAATTCCTCTAACGCAGATTAAAACTAAAGCTGACAGTATGTTGCTGGCCAAAAAGAAACAGAAGACACACGCTATTTGCTTCAGAGAGGCCCCTGAAGTATTAAAATAAGAATAAGAGATTACTTGCAGCCTGTGCTGCAGCACACTGCTGAGACACTGCTGCACTCCATCAGCACTCAGAACTGAGCTGCACAGCCCTGGGGGTGCTTGGGACCAGAGGGCAGAGGGAGCAGGCAAAGAGCTGTGGGTTATCTTGCTGCCCACAGCCAAGCAAACAGTGTGCTCTGGGCAGGGGATGCGCAGGGGCAGCCACCAGCCTGTCTGGGTCCGGAGGATTTGGCACAGTTCCCCTTCTCACAGATGAAAAGCGCCAGATCTCGACGTTTGACCTGGAGCATGATGCTTGGTGTAACAATTCAAGGTCAACAGGAACAGAGGAGACACTCACACCTAACAGGGCAACAACGCAGGAAAACCTAAGTTCCAAAGCTCCCTGTAGCTCCTGACTCCCTGCAGCCCAGAGCAGCACAAAGACTCCTCCGTTACCCAGATCCGAGGTAACTATGAATCGGCACCGACCCACACAGATCTCTCATCACCTTACGTGGCTCTACACCCAGGCTAAGAAGTCTCTTTAAAGTTCCCTCACATAAACAAAGCCAGTTTAAGCGTGTGTATGCTTCTGTGGTGTATAAATAACGTAGAGTTCACACAGTACAGTTCTGGCACAACCCCGCTCCACAGGCTGCTACTGCACCTTTGTCTGTGCATGTTGTGTGTCTGGAGTCTCGTTTCGCAGTCACATACAACAGCCGCAGCAACAACTCTTCCCCTGCTGAAGGAAGAGGAAAGCATGAAGCACAGAAGGGTAATCTGTCTGCAAAACCTGTCTCAGGAGGTTCTGCCAGACAGTCTGAGGAGGAACTGTGCAGACAGCTCTCCTCCCGACACGGTTCTGCAGGGGACGCTGGCTAAATAAACTATTTTTATGTTTCAGGTAAGTCAGAGGGAACAGATTTTTACTGACTGTCACCTAACAATAACACCAAATCTGTTCTCTGGAAGAAGTGATGGGAACTCACTGCCTAAGCTATGTCAGCTAAGCTACGGGGAGCACTTGAGGATGTGCCTAAATTAACCTGACAAACAAGTTATGCAGATGACCTATGAGATCCATCTGCGTCTTTTAGGACTGTATTTTCCATTTCACTAAGTGCATAAAATTAAGCAAAAAGCCATTTTCAACAAGACAGACTTTAGTCAATTATTCTAATGAGTACCTGACACACTGATGCTAATTAATTGGTGACTGATTATACATCTTTTAGGTGTCAAGACAACGACTTAATGTTGAATTTAACGAACAAAGCTGGAGTAGAGTTACACAGCTACAGTTCATGTCGTGCTAAATTAGCTGCATGTTAATTGGATTAAATTACTTAAAATAAGCTACAGAATGTTTGACCAATGCTGTTACACAACACGTAATTGAGAGGCGACGTTCTCCTATCTCTCAGAGCACTACAGGCTGAAAAGCCACTTGCTTCTCCTAGAAGAGTTCTCCTGACTGTGCTTTGTACTGGAATAAAAGAACCCCCGTACACTTGCATGGAGAATGAACCAGGCACAACAAGGTCCCAAACATCTGCCTCATGCCCAAAGTGCTCCTTCTGTTACTAGGGATTGGGCAAGACCTCTCTCTCAAACTACCTCCCTGTAATTACAAGGCATTTCCACAGAAGCTCCTTGCAGTCTTGAAGAAAACACCCAACTTGCCATATTCAGCATTTCACGCTAAGGGTGAGGGGAACTGACTTTGTGCCTTAAATATTATGTTATTGATTGCATTAGGAGAGTATCCAGAACATCACAGATTGAATGAAATGGTCCTTGTGTTGTAACCATCCAAATATTTGACTGGAGTCAGCGTACAACTATGAAACCCAAAACCTACAGACACAAGCCACTCGAGCTGCAGTTCCTCACAATAGCAAGAAACTAGGAACAAACATGGAATTGGTTTTTTTTCCCCTATCTAGTAGAACCCAAGAAAGTTCAGCAAATGTTTGCTAAAGATCATTTTTTCCTCTTTTCTAAAGGAAAGCACATACCTTTAGTGCACAGTGAACCCATGCTACCCCAGATCTGACTGCACAGCAAGAAATGCACTGGAGAATCGGGTGTGCCGGATTCACACACAAGACAAAGGAACGACACCACTCATGTGAACACAGCTTTTGAAGGATTATGCCTGTGGAACAGGATGTACCAAGGACTGGCCTCAGGTAGCAGCATTTCCCCCCAGGGGTGTGAATCTATTAATGCCTTTATTCTCCAGTAATTGAATCTTTAAAACTGTAGTGGTGAGGGCTTATACATTTAGATTCAGAACTCTCAGATTCAATTCCAGCTGAGAATTTCTCCAGGTCTGTTGACAGTGAGATGAACGCGTTTTGAGTACGTACTTGTCACAATAGGGGAATGAAAAACTATCAATTTATGTCTTAAACTGAAGAAGAGATGAAACAGAAAGACAACCATTTATATTCTATAAGACAAATGCATTCAAAGTGTGGAACTAAGCTTGGCTTTAAGGGTATTAACAAGACTTTGCCAGTAACAGACTTTAATACCCAATACTTTCAAAAACGGTGGTTTTAAGCGGCTGAGAGATAACAGTGAACTATTGTTTGCTGTGTCCTGATGCCTCCAGAACCTGGCCATGGAGTGGGATCAAATCTCCAGGACGGGCAGAAAGCTGCTGCTTTTCAACAGAGAAAGTCCAGGGTCAAACCTTGGTCAAACACTTTCAAGACCTGTTGCTGTCAGTGGGAACTAGAAGCATTGAACACATCAAAAAGAATAAGTAGCTCCACTTCTCACCATGCATAGATATTTACCATCAGAGTCGGGAACTGAACCCACCCCTGTGAAAGTCAGCACAATGCTTCCTGTCCAGTCTTATAAAAAGCATATTTCAGGAAGTTTTCAAGTTGCTGTTTTTAGAGTGAAGAAGCTGGAGCAGCTTCAAATTAAACAATTAAATGACGATGGAGAAGTGGAGTCACAAAACACAGAGGATGGGCGAGCCGGCTCACAGCACGGGGCTGCTGTTTGCTCACATAAAGATGAGAACACTTGTAAGCAACTGGGCAACTGTTCCTAGGCAGGAATAATTTACAAGGTTGACAGCTTCCTACTTAAAAGGGAGAGGGGAGAGGAAAAAACCTGTTTGTTGTTTTCTCTTTTATGGCCAAAAAGAAGGGGCCTGGTCTGGGAATTAAACTGTTCTTCCCATCAGCTGCATTTGAACAAGCCCTTCTAAGCCTGGAACAGAAAGAAGCTTAATGCCACCAACTAAACTTTCTTACACATTGTAACAGATGTTGAAATTCACATTAAACACACAGGTTCTTCTCTACTTCCCCCACGTTCTCTTTTAAAGGTCATACTTAGTTAAAAAGCATTGCATGGCAAGTTACATTTCAGATTCCCACAAGTAACTAATTTCTCAGGGGCAAGGAGATTTCACCTTGAAATGTCCCATTCCTCCTGCCAGATTCTGTATCAGCACCACTGCCTCCTTTCAAAATGTTTTTCTTTGCCCCAGCTCAAAATAAAGAGTCAAAGAACACTATTATTCAATCATTTCTGTATCTGAATATATCTGTCTGAGTATATTACAGCTTGAAAAGTCTGTCCCAGGCAAAAGTTACCAGCTGACACACAACAGAGCTCTCAGGAATTATTCTTCCTTCTCTTGTCTATCCACCCGTAAAGATCTTTGTAAACAGCAATGACACTCTTACTTTCCAACCTGCATCATCTTATATGGAATATTTTTAGTGCATCTGATGCAAAGCTTTCTCTCCTGCTTTGGAGCTTTGTCTCATGAGCACTTTAGCAGAGCCAAAGGAGCAAAGCTGAGTGCTCTCCCAGGACATGGCTGGCCTGATTCTCTGCTCACTGAGAATGATACAGTTCTAGAACCAGCTTAATTCCTTTCTTCAGACTGTCTTATTATTTCATTTTTTAAAAAAAAACAGTGTGTGTGTGTGTCATATTTTCAATACCCACATAACATGGTTTCAGCACTCATGTAAACTGTGATTCCTCTGGGTGATCAAACTGAACACACAAATGCTCTTGGGCATTTGCAAGATGCTTTCTGAGAACCAGTACAAGAGAAACAGAGACTACATCTGTCTGAGGAGATGTTAAAACAGAGAGTAGCCAATACACTACAAATTATCACAAGGATTCCTCACAGAACCTGGAGTGCCAGGCTCCAGCTCACCAGCACGTCCAGTCTAACCCATAAAGGCCAGTTCCCAGTATATTTGCTAGAAACACAAACTTCTGCACCAAAGTACACACATGCAGGCATACACAAATACACAGCTACTCCTGAGAGCTAAACCCAGCGTTCTACCTACACCAATGCACAAAGTCACAGTAATTACACTAAAACAGCATTGTCTTTATACTTGCCAGCTCACAGAAGGCTGACTAGAGCTGCAGCCAGCTCTCACGAGAGCACAGGCACACAAGGCCACTGTATTTTATGCCTGATGCAATATGCTAGGCACTCTGAGAAACAGCTTTGTTACCCTCTAAATCACTAATGACAAACTTCAAATTAGGCAATATTCAATACTGACAGAGAACCCTCCAGAACCACTGGCATTTACCCAACAGGAGAGATTCTGTGTCCCAGGTCATGGGGAAAGGATGACCTAGGTGATATTCACTTCTCCATCTAAGCCATGCACCACCTGCCCCAACAAAAGATAAATCCACTGAACATTGAGTGGAAAACAAACACACCTACTAATGTGGTCTGAAGATCGGGAATTGTTGCTCAAACAAGCCTGAATAATCAAGGTTGTCCTTGTTGAGCACTGCTCAGAAGCAGGTGTATTTTATGTTCTCCACCCTGACATTTAATAGAATGAAACACTATAATCCTATCCATAATTTTATCAGCAGTGGTCAGAGCCAGAAGGCAGGCAGTGAGTATTGGCAGAACAGCATCATCAGGAAGCTCTGGTATCTCTCTAAAGGGTGTGCTCAAATTGCTGGGCAGAACATTCAGTGAAGATGATTTTGAGCTTTCATTAAATAATGATATATTACCATGAGAAACCTGTACAGAAGATAGATTCTCACACCAGCTCTAAGAGTTGCCAGAGAGTTTAATCAAATTAATGTACAATATTATTTGAAATGGTAGCTATAATATTTACATGCATATAACATGCACAGACTTTGGCAGTTTTAAATGAGCGTTAGTGGTGAATTATTGAAGGAAAAGCAGGATTTGGTCAAGCAGTTGAGGAGCATCAGACACCCAGCTCCTAGGATTTTTCAAAGTCCCAGCCTAAATGACTGTTCTCCTGAAAGAGAAACCCACTTATTCTAGAAAATTCTAGGTTTTCACTAGATGGTGTAAAGGCAGAATGCTCAGGCTAAAAATCCAGAGGACTGGGCTATGCATTGTTGTAATGCTTCAGTTGTTTTCCTCTCCTCTGAGGTGCAAGTGCTCTTCATTCTTCTCCATTGCAGCAGGTTAACTGAGGAGTTCTGACACCCACTCCCAACAGCCTGCAGAAGCCTCGACTCACAGAGGAGCAGAAAACATCCCAGCATCAGCAGTCGAATCAACGGTCACCTCGCCTCAGTGTCACGTTTCCCTCCGTGGCACGATGACCACCCAACACAAAAAGGACCAGCACGAACTGACTTCCCTGAAATACTCCATTTACTTTCCTTTTTTTCCCCTCCACAGAAAGAAACCTCTTTTCCATTAAGCTCTGTAAACAGCCATTTGCAAACACACAGTCTACATTTAAACGCCTACGTGAGAGAAGAAAACGGTCTGGTAAAGTGCTGTTCCTTTTACCCATTTGGGAGGGGAAATAATTAAAAACAAACAAGCAAACAAACCAGGAAAGTTTGTTTTTGCACTGTGCTGCCAGTCTGGAGAGCAGGCTTGTGTTGTAAACTTGGGGTTTTAAATGAAAACTCAGACGCAGCCTTAGTCCATGTGATTGGCACCACTTTGTCCTCTTGGCAGGAAGAGGCACCTATCCAGCACGTAAAACTGTCCTATTCCCCAATGGGAAAAGGCAGCCAATTATCCAGAACAAATTGTGACTGTAACAGTGAAGATCATTTTATTATTGCCTGGAGGGTTTTTGAAGCTCTCCCTATGAAATTGTCTCGTAAATAATTCAATGAAAGTGATTTACTTTGGTGGGGAACTTACAAGGCAAAGCTTTTTGAAAAGAGTATTCTGTCAGAAGTTATTTAAATTAATTTAATCTTAAATTCCAAACAAATTGACTCAGATCAAATTTCAATATCAATTAACAAAGGCTGGTAATTTCTTTGTGTGTTAAATTAAACGCCTAAAACTGAGCTAATAACATGGTTGTGTTCACTCCATTCCTGCCCATAAATACTGCAACATGCTACTAAGAAGTAGAAGCCTCTGATCGTGAGCCATGAGGAGCTCACGAGGACATTAAACTGGCTGCTTTAAAGCTCTGCAGCCCTTCTCAGGCACCAGCCGTGACGCAGCCTCCGCCGCCTCACCCGCAGCACAGCGAGCGGCTATTCTTTGCCAAGCCCACTGCCTGGGTTGGAAGTTGCTCCAAAGTCCATAGCAGTGCCATTCACAGACATGACAATACAGATTATGGCAGCTGTAAGCATGTCTGTAAGTGACTGGTTTAAAAGGGAAAGTACATTCCCATGCCTGGATATAGCCATTTGTCTGAATATTTCTGAAATACAGCCAGTGGATTCAAAAGGAAAATGCTTCATAAATACATAAATATAGTGGTTGTCTGAGTGGATTCTCTCCTATCCTTTGGTATTATTTTCTTCCAGGTTCTGCTGTGGACCTACATTTTACCAGGACACAAATATTTGCAAACTAACTCTGGGCCATCCCAGCCTTGTGCTAATCTATCATATGGCATCGAAATGAGAGGCATGGCAGGTTGCAGAATGATGTTTTCTACATTAAAACCAAAGAGAGATGCCCACTTCATGTTGCCACAAGCTATCTTTCATGAACTGCCAATTCATCTTTAAAAGCCAGGGGCTTGAGAGCCCAGGAGCATGATTATTACAGGACCCTAACTTGAGAAGCTAGTTTTCAGAAACCCAGATTTTCAGAAGCACCACAAATTTATATGAATCAGGCTTTCCTACTAATTCACAGGTAGTAAAATGCTTTTTCTTCAAATCTCTCATAAGGCTTGACAGGAGTGAAAAAAGGAATTGTACTGCTGTGTCAAGTCCCTTCTGGAGTTATTGTTTCACAGTAGTTAACGCAGCTGGTGGGAGGTTATACCAATTCAATTTGCAAACCGAGCTTTCCTTTTCCTTCCCCTCCCTTTGGTTTTATACCAGGTTTTACTGGAAAACCAAGTACGCTTAAATCACAGTAGCTATGACTAAATGCATGATAACAAGGCTGAATACATATCTAGGATGAATACAAAGGCAGAATGAAAACTACATTAGCTTGATATAGTGCTGGTATATCATGCTAAAGGTGGATGGCTGTGCCACTTCAAAAGTGAGAAGTGCAATTATATGCACTTTAATTTACTGGGATATCAATTATTTGCATCCTCCTATCCCCCACTGAAGATGCTTCCTTTTATCAGGCCACATAACAAGAGGCTGAGTGACCTACCCTTTTTCTGCATGCAGGAGTAGCTCTCCTAGGAGAGGGTTTCCTTGATTATTTATCTCATGGTCACTCTTCACACCTTTGACATAAAAAGACATAGCAGGTGTTCTTCAGGAAAGCCTCACAGAGAACTGCTGGTAAGCAACTAAGGAAGGAACCAGAGCTGGTGAAACAAATGTTCACTTCTGATCTGACTCAGGCAAAACCAGACCTATTTTTTTCCCATGCCCAGAGCCATTATAGTGATTCCTGAGCTTTTTACCTTTGGTAAGTACTCTCCCCTCAGCTCTACTACACTTTGAACTCAAAGCATTGTCTGAGAACTTTCTGCTTTGGTGTATAAACAGTGATAAATGGCAATTAACTTTAATATCCCCCACTATGTTTAATTACTACCAAGCTCAGGTACAATACACTTGTGTCTCTGGCCTCATTGAGATCTCTGGTTCTACCTTTGTATCCATACCACTGCTTGTTTCCTATGCCTAACTATTGTCCTAATGGCTTCAGGGCAATCCTTTTGCAAGCTTTGGCCAAGAGGAAAGCAAATGTACAGAAACCTGCATCTCACAGGGATTTGAACTCTACTTCTACAGACAAACCTCTAATACAGTTTTTAATAACGGTGAAGCTTTGACATGGCAGTTTGGGAAACAATGCTGTCCCTCTAATCCTGATCACCAGGTGGGATTACACAACAAACATTACAGCTTGTAATACTGCAGCAATCACCAGAGTGCAACTTTTTATAGAACTATTTGGAAACTGTTCAAATCTATATGTTCTAATATCCATGCACAGTGTCCCAGATCCGTGTTTTATGCAACTTCCAATTACTCCTCTACCAGAGTGCTTATTCATTTAACAGCAGCGATACTTCCCCACTTTGACTGGGACAGATGGCGAGCGGCTCTGCCATGGGGAGCCACAGCTGAACCCCTTCCAGACCTCCTCACCACACCAAGCCCCTGGGATGTTCTCTGAGCACCCTGCAGAACCAGTTCTCTAATATGTGCTTGAGGGAAAAGAAGTAGGAGAGGCTCACTGAATACAGTGAGGCAGCTACAAAGATTTTGAAGCAAACCTCTTAGTTTAGAGGAGTTTTGGCAGAACTAAGAAAGAAAAGCAAGAGATTAAGCAGGCAGAACAATACACAATGTTAAAAATTGAAAAATAGAGGAAAAATAGCAGGTTGATGAGCACAGTTCTGGACTGCTATTCATTTTATATATATATATATATATCCTATGTCAATTCTTGAACACCCTTTTCAGAATAGGAAAATACCATTTCAGACCATTAAAAAAAAGTAATTTATCAGCAGCAACTACCTTTAATAACAGTTTGTGAAGAGAAACACAGCCAGCTATGCAAGAAACTTTTGCAGCTATGCATTCATACTAAAAAATAGGCACAGAAATACTACCCTGACTACCTTTAAGGAAAGGGATTTAAAATTAAGTAATTACTGATTAACCCAAGAACTGGAAACCAGGAGATCGAGGTTCTGTTCCCTGCTGGGAGGAGCACTTGTTTTAACTTTCATAAGTGATTTCCAAACAAATACCTATTCCAAACAGGGTTTAAATCAAAAGGGAGGAAACAATTGCTTGTCATGCCTATGCTCAGAACCCTTAAAAACTGAATGGAAGTGGCTAAAAGAGCCCTGAAACAAAAGAGACAACCTGGGTCCCCCCAGACAAACACAGAGTGCGTCTGAAGGTTCCAGGCACTAAAAATGCCGGGTGTTTCCAGAACACATTTATCTCTTCCGATGGCTTCAGACAAGTCTCTCAAGTTAAGAGAAGAAAATGAAGTACTAGCACAGTTCTGATAAACAAAGATTTACAAATGGAAATCCTCTTAGGGAGGCAGATTACATGGCTAGTAATAGCTAGAGCTCCTAGAAAAATGCACTCAGGCATTCCAGTTGTGTTAAAATGATGCCTGAATTGACTGCTTCAGAACTCCCTGTGTTTCTGAGGTATCTTCTATCACCCAAAATGCTTTGGAATTTGTCCCTTAAAGACTCAAGCAGCAACTTCACACTTCAAGATCACTAGTTTGAGATGACAGGGTTAGTAAAAGACTGGTAAAAAGTTACCTTCTCTTGAAAACAGTAAAGAGAAGAGTCAGTCACTCTTGTTTCTTGTGAACCAACATCTGGGTCTCCAATGTAACAGGTTTTCCTAAATAAATTTGATGTTGAATTGAAGGAACCTGAACATAATTTAAAAGGCTTCATTTGCATAACATCTAGCATGTGCCTTTGTTGAACACAGGCTTATTTTGTGCTTTGAAAACATATTATATCTTTATAATTCTATAAATATATACTAGTATAGTAACTATGTGCTTATTACTCATCTTCTGGCTCACAAGAAATTATATACAAGTTTCCTCAGATCTATAACATTTTCTGGGTAACCTATAACATAAGCAGGATACTTACAATCGCATCATTCACAAACCATTAGGCTGACCAGTTTGGTAAAGAATCCTAACATGAAGAGCTTATTCATGGAAGATTTGTTCCCTACAAGCCTTAAATAAAGCTCTGTACATCTTTCCATGTTACCAACAAGTATTTTGGACCAAAGGTTAACTTTAAAAAATAAAACCTGACCAAGAAAAAATGAGAGTTTATCTAATTTGACTGGGGTGGGGGGCGGGGGGGGGGAGGAATCTCATTTTAGGTGACTGATAGTCCTGGCAAACCTGCAGAGTTGGTTTATTGCTGAAATTTTCAATTCTTCAGAGGCTTAAGGAACGATTCCACTGCTCTGTCCCTTAACACAAAGATTATGATGCTACCAAAGTAAAAATACAGTTGTTTTCCAAGTCCCAGTTACTTGTTTAGGCTGTATATTGTGTAAATAAATAAACCACAAACATCTCTGCAGACACTGTCATAGTAACTACTGACTTCAATAAGGAGGAGGGAGGATAACAAGTATGTGGAAAAATCCTGCTGCAGTATTTCATCTTCTACTGTGGCTTGTAAAACTGCATAGGAAAATACATTGCTTGCAAGCTGAGAAAAGCTCTTAGCCCTTGAAATATTTACCTCCTGTTTAATTTCCTTAGCAAATTGGACTTTAAAAAGTCAGTCTTTACTTTTCTACCACCCAAATAATCAGATCAAATCACCTAAGCCAAAAGGCTGCAGTCGGTGAGGTAATTTGAAGCATTTTCCTTGGGTTGAATGCCAAGAGGAATGCCACATCCTCCTGGGCAAACAATCCCCTAGAACTGCATCTTTGTGTTTACCATAGACATTCCCATTCTAAGACCATTAATGAAGAAATGCATGGAGAGTGGAAGTCCTTCCACATGTCGAAAAATAACGAAGTACCTTCCCCCAATGTCTGCCCTGACAAAAAAAGTCCCTTTGTTTTTAAGGTTTTATATCTGTCAGCAAACAAGTCAAGGTCATTTCAGAGTGTGCAGAGAATGCTGATTTCATCTGGAGAAAAAATAAAAATAAATAGATATAAATGAGCCTGTAGATTAAAACAAAATCCTGTCTGAAAGGCTTATTAAGAGTAATTTGTTACGTTTTCCTCCTAATTACTGGAATTAATAGTAATAATATGTCCCACACTCCCAAGATTAATGGGAGATGGTTCCTTCCTTGGTGTATACTTTTTCCAGCAGGAAGCAGTTATTCAAAGCCCCATTTTAAGAGTTCGTTTCATTAAGGAAGCTTCAAACAGGTATGAAATTAAGACAACCCTCTTGCACATTTGAAACACCCAAAGGTGCAGAGACCTTTTGCTGGAGGAAGTGTGACCCTCTGGAGGGAGGTTTCAACACCGAACCAGATACCTACAGCATGGTAACTGCAAGCAGCAGAGTTTGGAGGTGGCACATAAGTGTCTTTAAGAGATGTGTGCTCTTTACCCACACGGAGTTCAGTATCCATTCAGAAACATCACCCTTTTCTAGGCACTTTTAGAGAAAGCACAGGTTTGCCACTTAGTGGGATCTGCACCAAAAAGTAGATATTTTGGCTAAATCAACAATCAATCTTTTAAAATACCTTTTCTCCCCTACTAAACACAAGCAAAAAAAAAGTGGAGGGGAGATAAATACCAAAACCCAGAAATAGAATTCTGCAGATATTAATTTTAAGATCACTTACTCTAAATAAATAAATAAAACATCCATTAGCTATGTCATGTCCTTAAAATAAATGTTACAGCAATGGTAATTGTGTAATTAAATTAGCAGGCTTTTCCATCTCCTTGATTCATTAATCTAAAGACCTGTTGCAGAAAATATGGAATTAATAAGTAACTGGCTTATAAACCAGATTTTTGTAATTTATTTGCCAGTTCATTAAATAGAAACAATAAAACAGAAATACAAAGAGCTGCACGGGGAGCGGCTGGGGGTTTCTGTCTATATAGGCAATTCTACAGAAAGTGATGGATTACTTTTTGTTTGTTGGCTTCTTTGCTATTAATACAGAGAATACTTATTAGAGATACAATTATTACGTTTGCATTGTTGCAGGGCCAGCGATGAATGTTACACTGACTCTCTACCCACTCTCACAGCAGTTCCAACATAAAAGGGAAAAGCCAGCTCTGCTAAAACAGTTCTCTGTGAGCTGCAGACTGAGCTGCTTGCCATGTGTTTGGCTTTTCTAACATCCCTGAACACCCTTATGGTTGGTTTTTTCACCCTTGCTACTTACTCCAGGTAGAAATAACACCCAAACCTAAACCTCTTCTTAGAATAGCCTAAGGTTTTGGCACGGTGAAACAGGTTCCACAACACAGATCTGATACCAGGTTCATCACCTTACTGGTCAATACAGTTTGTGGAGCTCCTGGGTTGTCCTATTTTCTGCAGTGGGACCCATGCTTCTAATGAACTGTGGTGTGAAGAGACAGTTCCTGCTTCAAAACACCAACAGTAATACCTCCTAACTTTGGTCCCCTTTTGATGGAAACAAATGAAAACTCCCAGGTAGCTCTGCCAGCAGATTTAGGATTTGGGAAGCTCTGAGAGGAGCATTTAGTGCTGAAGACAGAGAGCAGCAGTGAGTAACACCTGCCACAAGCCCAGCTGGGATGCAGTGCACACTTGCCTACACCCAGAGTGAGTGCAGAGCCCGGCCAGGGCACCCTTTGCCCTCAGAAAGCGTTTCCACAGTTTGGCTGCCGTTCTCATGCTCAGTATTTCCCTGTGAGCAATTACTCTTCTAAACAGAATAATTCGTCAACTTGGCCATCCAGCTCCACAGTGCTAGCAGGTGATGACAGCCCAGGCTAATGAACCATTAATTCTAATCAAAGACACTCAATGTTTCCTTTCCATTAATTGTGTAAATAATAAAAAATAGCCCTTTGCCATATGCCAGGAATCTGCTTGTGTTACAGAGGCAACCTCCTCCAAGTGCTTTCCTCTGATAAAACGTGCACCACGATGAACTGAAAGGTAAGCAGGCTCCAGGGTACTCCCTCCCCTCAAAAAAACAGAGGTCTATACTTTATGTGCTCTGTGGGTCTGACAGAGGTAATTAGAATGGCAGGGTGATTGCCCTTGTTAAATCAAATGGATGAGAAACACTACTGTTTAGGAGGCAGGGGAAATGTTTTGTTTCTATTTGCAGGCAGCCTTTCTTGATTTGACTCATCTGGGCAATGCTGCTGTTCAGAGCCTGCTCTCCTTTCATCAGACTAGGAAGCAAGAAGCTTTTGTGGCGCCGCATGAGCCCTCCAGTGTCCAAGCCCCAGCAGTGTAAACAGCACAACACAGCCCATGCCTGCTCACTTCAGAATATAGCTTGAAGTGGCACAGGAAAGCACCAAGGCTCTGGTAGATAGAAGCTACCCAGTCTGCACCAATGTAATCAGGGAGACATGGATTCAAGAGCATCTTAGCGCTGATTTTTAGGCATTGTTCAGGGCTGGGTCAAAACCTGCCGCCTCTTCACATCAGGCTACTGATAAAACTTAGTCAAATAATCACTCTGCCAGCTGAAGAAAGTTCAAAAGCAAATTGAGGAACTCAAGGAGTCTTGAAAAAAACTCCCCAAAGGCTTACAAGGGCTGCTAATGGAATCAGGGTGAGTTTTGACAAAGGCCATGATCATTTAGGATTAACAAACAAGCCATCAGTTCAATCACCACATTTTCCAGACTTGAGGCCTAGATCTTGAGTGCTGTGAATCTCAGAGCCACAACTCCTGAAGGACAGCTCCAGCTTTTGATTTCCCTCAAGGAAAGGTGTTCTTTTTGTGTGCTTTGCTACAGGGAGGGGGGAATTTCTAACCAAGCCATCTTCAGGATCGTGACACGGCTGCTCACCAGGGGCTAGTGTCTCTCTCCTGCCACCTCCCTGACGTGACCACACATCCTTGTAAAAGGAATCATCTCTGAGCATCCCCTAAGCACAACGTTTCTCACTTCTCCCCCAGACACTCCAGCAAAAAGCCTGTCACCATTACTCCATTTCAAGACCATCCCACATCAGCCCATGACTCTGCAAGCTATATTCCTCACGGGCAGAATTGTCTAGCTGATAATCACTGGAATAAAAGATGTGGCTTCTGCCTCTATTCTGAACTTCTCTGCTGGAAGGCAGCAGGCAAGTACAACCTCTCTCCTCTCATCTTTTCCTTTCGGGTTAAGCTGGATTTGCATAGGGCAGTGTCTTTCAGCACATGCATGGTATCTATCACCACACAGGACTCCCAATTCCAGGTGATGGACACGGTGATGCATTCCCAGGGTGGGATTTGGCTTGCTGGGGCTCACTGACAGAGCCCCAGCTCACTGACAGCACCTTTTGGAAACAGTGCATCCTAAGAACCTGAGAATCTTAGCTGGCAAAATTAGGATTTCCATTTGATTTCCTCCATGCATATGCTCTTAACAGCCAATTTCACTGCCCCCAGCTGTCCAGGAAAGTTGGTGTAATTCCAGAGAAGTAGAAACCAAACTGGAGTAAGGCCAGAGGAGTGTCAGGATTTTCCATTAAGACAAACATTGCTCTTTCTACACAACAGTTTTAAAAAGAAACAGTTTATAGCTGCATATTAAAAAGAGATGGCAGATTTCATCAGGAAAACCTTGTTCTCTGGATCCCTACCACAACACATGCAGTATTAGGAAATAATTTGAAATACTAATCCAGCAGTTTATCCTGGACATTTGTAGAGACACTGAGCTCCAGCCACCTTCCTGGCTGGTTGCACCAAGTTCAATTCAGTGGATTATTTATTTCCCCCCATCTCAGTTCTGCTTAGCAAAGATTCTCCAGGGAGCCAAAGCAAAGAGAAACTGCTGCTTTGAAGGAAAGAGGGAGAGACAAAGGACTGGAGAAAGCATAAAAAGATCCAAAGAACCTTTTCTTTCTATGGCTGTCTTCAGAGCTAAAGGGGTCATGGCTTTTAACAAAGCCTCTGGCTTTCTATGCCAGCAAAGGGTTTCATCTGTGGCCATCTTAGCCTTACCCATCCCTTCCAGTGTTTATAGGGGGAAGAAGGTTCTTCTCAGCAATTCTGCATCCTCATCTTGTTCAGGAGGAAGAAATGCTCTGTCCTTTATTGCTTTTACTGGGCTGGCTTTCAAGTTGACCAACAAACTGAAAGTTGCAGTATGCAAGGGCTAAACAACCTTTCCCAGCACCACCATTTCCATCTCTATATCTAGGCCAACCAAGTTAAAAGACTGTCTATGTCCCAGACTGTGTATTTTCTGCCCAGGAAATCTAGCAAGCAGGTTCTGTAAGTGCTGCTATTACCCTCTTCACTGCTGCAGGGCTTTGTCTCATCACACTCGATGGGTTTCCTCCTGGGAGGAGGACACTCAGGTGTCACGAGTGGGATTTTCTTCACCTTTTACTGGCTCCCTCTGTCAAACACATGCAAGTGCCCAGACAGTTTCAACGCAGCTAGCAGTAGGAGTCAGCCACATGTTAAATACATGAAGCAACTTAAATTCATCCACCCTGTCAACGTAAAAAAATGTCTATGAAGTTTTGAAGTGAACGTGTGTCCCAGTAACAATCAGTAAAACCCTCGACCCTGTGAGACCACTGTGGTCCATTTTCCTCACTCACAATATCAATATGCCAACCACTTGCCCACCCTTTATTTATAAAGCACCTGGAGAGCATCAGATGAATTCAAGCTACCCAAGAATGAAAAATTCATGCAGAATAATTGCCTCTACAAAGCAACGAAAAATACTGTATTGTGAGCCAAATTCAGTCCTAGTATATTGGCACTAAAAGCAATGGAATTATGGAAAGGGTTCTTAACTAAGCCAAACACAAAATGCCCACACCAAATCCCCTTCACACAACTGCTACAATAGCCTTTTTCCCTTTTAAACAATTGCAAACTATTTTTTATCTTGTAAATGTTCTACTTTCAGCATTTTACCAAACTGAGCACTTGTTGCCTGAACTAAGATAGTCTGAAAGTTCCTGGATTTGTTAGGAAAGCTCCCTAGATGTCTTGGTAGTCACCAGCAATGCTCAGTTTGCTGATACCTGTCAGAGCCAGGCGCTGAGCACATTACCTGACCCTAACCTGCTTTCACCCAGCGTGATCCCTCAGTATCCAGAGGCACAATGGAGAACAGGAAAAATAAACTAGGGAGAATGGGAGCTCTGCACCGTCAGCATAAAACACAACAGCACAGCAGTTCACAACAGCATCAAAAAACTACAATACTTTGCTGAACTGGAGGCATTCAGTGTAATTATTAATGCAAAGAATAAACATTGTTACTGTAATGTAACTGGAGATGCATCTGAACAGAGCCCCCCGGGGAACCGACTTGATGTATGTTTACAATCAAGCTTACTGGGGAAACAAAAGGACACTCCAGCTAAAGAGATACATTTATCTGTGAGGTAGTTAAAAATGGCAAAGATTAAGAGCGGCTTCTAGATAAATAATCATCTTTCTAGGAATACAGGCTGTGCTCTCAATAACTGATCAAGCAGTCTCAGTTTCTGTTAAGGTTACACCGGCTAATAAATAATTAATGGATGTTATGGATGAGAGTAGCAATTTAAAAGCACATCAACAAAATGTATTTTAGGTGGCTATAATCAACTTGGAGCTCCACAGCACGCTCAAGTATTTATCAGTTATTGAACTTCTTCAATATTGCTTGTAGGTCAAGTTAACAGATGGAGAAAGTCCCAGATCTGGTTAGAGATGAGACCAGAGAACCATAAAGCAGAAATAATGGGCCTCCAGCTAGGAAATGAAACCTAGCCCTTGCTACAGACCTACAGTGATTTCCTCCTTTGGTGTCACATCTCCAAAACTGCTTGTAGGCCAGAAGTTAAACAACAATAATAATGTTCTTGTTCATTCTGTTCAGACCATAGTGACTATGTTCTGCCACTGTCGATACCTGCCTGCATATTATTGTATACGTGAAATTAAAAGGTATAAAATGCTTAAATGAAACGAACTCGACTTTGTGAAAACCAAGGTAGGAAGTTGAAGGGATCTGTTTTGACAAGTCTTCCACTTGAAACCTTATCTAAGCCTGCATCTTCCTGGGAAATATTTCTATTCTGAGACAAAAACACCTTTCCCAAAGAAAAACTGTTCTTTTCCAAACCATTTGCACTGCCACTGCAGTGCTTAAAATCGGACTGAGTTCTCAGCAAGCTTTTTAAGATGTTACTGTCAACTGATGCAGCATGTTTGGCATGAACCTGGGGTCAGGCAGTGACCTCAAGGTCTTTGTTCAACATACTGCTGCTGTTCGCCTACATGTTGCTTTCCCTTAATGCTCCGGCATCTCTGCCTCTCTAGTCTCTGGATGATGGTGATACTTGTGTCTTCTGGAAAGCAGAAGCTCACAGCTACCAGGTTAGTATCACTGGCTCTTTGGGAGAGTTTTTGGCAGAAAAGTGCCCACTGGTCCACTTTTTCTGTCGAAAGTCCTTGGTCAGAGAGCACTGAATAGAGCACGTGCATCCAAATCAGCACAGTTGCATGACAGCTTGTATCAGTCTGCATAAACAAAATGGGTTCCTTTACCATGAGGTAAGGACTTTGTTAGTTTTTTAACGCTATTAATAAAGTTCATTAGTTATAAAGATTCATTTGCAAGGGTAAGGGGAATGGCCATAAGTGGTCTCCAGGCTGAAGGAAGCCCGCAGGCACCACGAGCGTTAAAACATATTAAACAGTGCGAGCCCAAGAGCCCTCTGGAGTTTTCTTTGAGTGTATTACTTTTAAATTAGAGATGGGAAATTTTCCCTGTTGAAGCTGGACAGAAAACAGCTGTGCTCATTAAAAGAGGAGGAACTGCTAAGTAGTTATATAATCAACACTATGTAATTAACAGAGAATTATAATAGTAGATCTAACACTGAGCTGAAGCTGTGTGCCATGCAGAATGCTAACAGCTTTGCAGTCGGCTGCCCTTTATGTTGCTCCCCTCGTTCAGCCGCGTTGCCCAGGCTGCAGATCCAAACGCTGCTGCGTTCCTCAGGTTTGCATAGCAACTGAGACAAGGCTTCACCACGCCAGCTTGGGAAGGAGAGCTTCCACAGAGGATTCAACCAACCCACAATTTTCTTGCTGCCAACATGAAGACATCCGTGTTGGTTTGTAACAGGAGTATCAGGTAGTCAAGAAAAGCTTCAACAGAGCAGGAGAAACATCTTAGAATTCATGGAGCCTTCCCCTTGAAAATTTCCACATGCTCTTGGCCATCATAAAAGCATTGCTGAGCAACAAGAGGGGCACCTGAACAGTCCCATATTTAGACCTGTGGAGACTACTCACATGACAAGTCCCCTATGTGGCACCTGAAGACTAGATACAAAGATGTGCCTAGCTCATCCCTTTATTTGTAGGTCCCTCTCTGTGGGGACCCACATAGCCCGTTTAGTGACAGGACCACTGAACCGATGAAATATTGCCAGCATGGCAAGTCAACAAACCTAAGACATACAATCTGCCATAGCTACAGCCATTCTGAGAGTCAGAAGAGATTTGAATGTAAGGCCAGACGTCAGTGAGTGTCACAGGAGCAGACGGCACTCGCATGCAACATGAGAAGAGGATTCAGCTTCTTGTGCCATCAGGGAGCTTGAAAAAACCTGTTTCAAAGATCTTCACAACTTCCACAAATTCTAATGAGAATTACCTACACATATACTTAAAAATCCTTGCCTTGGTCCCTCTGTACCTGTTTCTACTTCACAGATAGGAAATCAATCATTCTTTCTAAAACAATCCAGGTGTCATCTCTGATAAAGGAGTGTGATACACTCCAGTACCACAGCAGCGGTGCGAGTCAAGCCCGAATGCAAAAACACAGGGACCAATATCCCTGTGTCATTTTGGTTTAAGACTGCTGCACTGTGTTAGCTGGAGGGCACCTCATGCAAATTCATTCCTTGGTGCCAGCACTCTACAGCAGGCAGGTTTTGCTGTGCAGTAATTGCTCAGTGGAAACCTTCAAAACTCAGAGAGAAGCCTTGTGAACAGCTCTACTCTACGTGCGATGCTCTGCCACCCTCCTCCTGCCACTGTCCCCTCCAACTGGCATACAGGACAGGATCTTCTCTTTCCCCAACTGCAACAGGTTCAAGCTTTCTGGGATTCAGCTCTGTCACTGTATCCTTCATTCCATCTTATTTGCTGCCAAGAAGAGCAGGAGACAATGCTGGTGAGAGTTGATAGAAACAAAAGGTACAGCTGGGAGTCCTCCACAAACTGCTCACACTGGAAGTGATCTGTAGCAATGAACAATACTACTGAACCACCATCAACTGCTTTTAAGCTGCCTGCTAGTGAATATATCTACACAAAGCAGCTTGCTCTCTCCTCCATTATCCACAAGCAGGCTGAGAAGCACATTCCTCATGCTGTGCCTGGATCTGGCCCTCCGAGATAGGAAACTGCCAGATTCTGAACTGCTCTGGCCCCATGTAAACACAAACGTACCCGAGGCATCTCGCTGTGTTCTCTGAACAGGGCTGCGCTTCCTTCCAGCTGCCTCTGTACGAAGGAGCTCTGATGGTGGCACACACATCTTCCAGACTTAGACCTTTGCTTTTCCAAAACTGAGAAGTCAGTTGGGCCAAAAGATGCCTAAGCTGTCCCACTTCCTCCAGAGAAATGGGATACTGATATTTTCAAGTACATTCATCAATCAGCAACTAGGTAGTGAATTTAAAAATACCACCTACGAGTCCTGATTTCCTGGTCTTTTCCTTTAACCACTAGATGACACTACTTCCTTATATACCAACCCCCTTTTCCAAGGTTTCTGAGCACTTCCACCTCTTGTTGGATATCCAGCTGGAGTTTTGGATGCTCAGGAATTCTGGGCATCAATTCATAACTTCAGCACAGAAATAAAACCATTAAGTGACTACAAGACAAACAGCTCAGCTATGTTGCAAAGTTTTTCCTTCACGTTTCGCTTCACTTTGTGCTTGACCCTTCTCTTCCCAGACTGTTCCCTTTAGTTGCTGTATGTATTTTAAGTATTCTTGCAGTCTAATGAAAGCTCCATCATTACCAAGGCATTCCAAAACAGTGAAATAAATGCGGGCTAATATAGTTAATGAGCCTCCCAAATGTCTCCCTAAGAACTCCAGGATGCAAGGTTATTCCTATCAGTCAAGACACATCTGATCAAGGAGTCGTCACTGACAACAAAGCTAAAGGTATTTATTCAGCAACAGGATCTGCCAGAGCATGTATTGGATCACAGCAAGGCTCAGGAATCTTAATCTGGATTCAGTGAAAGGGATGCCAAGACTGTGACTTAGAATTACTGCTACTTCCAGTTTGCCCATTTTTTAGCCATTACTCAGTAGCACAAGTCAATGTTGCAGTATTCCAAGTGCCACATGACACATTAAAAAGTACTTGATCAACTGCTTTTCTGTGAGCCTAATGATGAGGACTGGGCAGATTATGTTAACTTCTCACATTAAAACAAAATTGCACATTTTATTTTACACTTCAAAACCTCCATTTTTACATTTCCTCAAGGATTGGAGTTTTTTTAATTGCTTCTGGAATGGCACACTGTCATTTAACCCTCTTGCTCAGTCTCATTTTCCACCTTCTCTATTTTCACACACAATTGAACTGGCTTACAGCAAAATAGAATTTATTAAGCTGAAGACAATGTGGGTAATCAACATAATGCACTGTCTGCTAATCCCTGGTTACTCCATTTGTTTTTTACTGTTTATTCGACTTTTGGTCTACATTGTTTAGAGCAGAGAATATGGATTTTCTTCCCTGAGAAGAGCCATTCAATTGGAAAATGTGTGCAATACTTTGTATGTTGTATGCATAACATTCCAGTACAGCACTTGATAAAAGGACCATCAATCAAATCAGTGCAAGGAGCTTTAATTCTCAAGGCCCTGAATATTCCTCTTTTAGCAGTCTGTACAAAAGCAGCAGCAGCATAAGGTGCTGCATAAATGTACCTAGCAAAAGCATGGTCAGAAGGTTGTGATTATTCATTTCAAGGAGCACACACAAGTCCCAGCTGAGATCTGGCTACCTTGGCATGAGGATTTGTTTGTATATGCACATCAGTGGAGTTCACCTGTGCTGCAAAGGGTTTGCAAATCAAGAGCTCAGTCCCACAAGGCCCAAAATGGGATTCACCATGCAGACTTTGAGACCACACACAGCCCTGCCCTCAACTTTGGGATAACAAACACATCATTTGCATAACAATCTGGGATGTGAGGCCATTACTGTAAGAAGCACAGTGAAAGTTAATGGGTACTCACACAACTCCTCAATGTAGTGCTATTATTTTATTATTTCAAATTTATGCTGTACTAGCAATCAGTTTTCCAGTCTCTTTGGAGCAAACACTGCAGCATGTAAAGACAATAAACCAAACCGTAGTGAGCAGGCCTATTTTCTGGGGGGAACAAACCAACCATCCCAACAAAACACACACAGTAATAGAAGAATGGGAGAGTGTTTGGTGTCTCAGATGGTTTGCTACACATACAAGCAAAAGGTCACACTCAGAGCAGCAAAATCTACCCTACAGTGCAGTATTAGCTTTGGTAAGAGCAAGCATGGCCAGATGTGAACCACCAAACAGAATGCAACACATGGCCAATTTCCCCACATCAAGGTATCTAACTCTCATTTGAGCAGGCAAACATCTAACCCCAACTATCACAGATCTAGAGAAGCCAAGGTATCAAATTAAAAACAACAGATTCAGTCAACTGAGTAATTGACAGAGAATTAAACCCAACTCCTCTGCACACATCTGCTGGCAGTGTCTGACGGTGCTTTCCGTCCCGCAGGGCGGTGGGACACGGGAACGTGCTGTTATTTATACAAGATGAACAAGCTCAATTGAAACATTTTACCAAACATATCCTCATGGAGATATTTACCCCTTTTTAGTTCTTATTTAAAATAAATTGTATTTCTATTTATACTTAATTTCACTTTGTTTCATTGCTAACTGACATGCCATGATGCTTCAATTTGTTCCCTGTTCCAGAGCATCCATCATTTAAGGGAACACCACACATTGTGGAGCAGCAGGAGAGAGTAACTCCACAACCTGTAATGCTAACACAGAACAAGCATCGACCCTCTGCTCACACTGCTGAGCTAAGCAAGAGTGGTTCCACCCTGGAGTCCTCACTTTAGACACAAATTCAAAAGGGCATTATCAGAGTTCACTAATTGTCAATGTGAGTTCATTACCTAATATGACCTTTCATGTCCCAACAAGCCACTAAGTTCCCCCATCTCTGCTATGTATCCATTCCCACTGAAGTTCTCACCAGTTTTCCATAATCTTCATGACACATAAAAGGTATGAAAAGGAACACAACAGAGGACATATTTTCCAAATTAAATATTAGCTACGTATATGTGAAGAGAAAAACAACTTAGAAAACTGAACCTGAAGAGAATTCTTTATCAGCTAAATTGGATCTTGTCTGCAGGAGAGATAAAATCAACAATTCCCTATCTTTCATCTATGCTTTAATAACCCCATTTTTCTCAAAGGGATAAGCAAGCCTGATTGCCTTTCTGCAGTTTGTCAGGTGTGGGGTTTGGGATGGGTTTTTGCAAGGACTGTCTGGGGGAGGTGTTTTCTTCAAGTTCATAGCACCTTCCACTCTATACTTTGAGCCAAACTACTGCACAATGACCTTGCTACCTATAGAGACACAACTGACAGACAGTATGCAGACTGCACAGGAACACGTCTCTGCTTTCTGGCTCTTCTAGCAAATGTACCAATGCAAAATTTTGTTAAATTTACCAACATACGATGACTTAGCCAGCACATTCTCACCATATGAAATCCTTATTCAATTAAATCTCCCACTTTGAGATCCTTGAAGCCATCTCCATCAGTTCAACACATTTGTTTTTTGTATTTCAGCATCCCCTGGAGACTGAAGTTACTAGTCTGAGGATGTTGAGAATGCATCATGTCAAAATAGAGGACAAAATTAAGTGACAAAAACACACAACCTCAGTTTGCTAGGCTTGATGCTTATACCATAGGACATGGGGAACCTCAGCATGGCCACCACTCAGACCACAATGTCCTGGGGCATCCACCCCAGGTCCTCTAAACACTGCAGCTTTCTTCAGCCCCTTTGAGTCTCAGATCAGGGCTGCAGATTAGCCTCACAGGTTGATAATATTCTCTTAAACCACACTGGCACACTTACTTAGCAAGTTGTTGTTCCCCTTCTCAAAGGAAGAGGCATTTTCAGCTACCTTTCAGTTCAGCCTGTCCGGCTGTCCTTCCCAACCTTATCTTGTAAGGCAAGTACTGCTCTAAATGCCTAATAAATCTGTTTGTCCAATAATGGAAAGCTAGGTTGATTCCTTTGTAGCTCCTGTAGTGTGAATTTCTTGGAAAAACCCTGTCATTTTTGACAAATACAATCTCTCTGCTTTACTGTGTAATCCTATAGGCCTAGCAATCAAAAAACTAATAGGCCCTTCACAGATTATATCTGAACTGGAATTACTTCTTTACAGCCTATGAACATTTTTCACATTAAAGCAGCAATGTCCATTTCAAAAAAAACAAAAAAAACAACCCCAAAACCTGCTTGTCATTTTTGTGCCTTCTAAGTGCCTGTAACAAAGTACAGTCATGTTCACTCCCTACACCTTCTACTGAGCAACAGGGTATTATCAATACAGTTCAGTTCCTCTGAAAAAACAAACCCCAGGTTCAGGCCTGAAGCTAAGGACCTAGCAGAGTGATTGATATTTTTCTAGTACTTCCCTTACTGCAAAATTATAATTTATGAGTTTATGGCTATCCATATGGATTACAACAAAAGCTTAAGTGCCCTCAAGATAAGAGAGGGAGGAACGGAGAGGTAAGTATGAGAAATTGGACGGATTAGTAGCACAGTGAAAGGATGCAGACAACCCCTCCAAACCCTGGAATTTCTCCCTCTAGACACAGATCTGTAGTTGCATAAAAATTCCATTTTACCATATAAAAGGCATTGTGCCCCAAACAACTGGCCCTTTTACAATATCAACCTATTAGCCAACAGCTGAAGTAGTTTGTTTCTATGCCTAAACTTAAAGAAAAAGTCACATCATCGTGCCATCTATTTCACATCATTACATTGCTTCAAATATTTGGGAAGGGCAAATTACCTCTCAACGGCCATTTTACCATTTAGAAGAATTTCTTTTCAAAGCCAAAGGTTTTAGTTGGTTTTCAGCAGCTTACATGAGCACACAGACCATCACAACAATAACCAGTTACACTTTCACTCCTTGTAACCCAAGAGGATGCACGTTCCCAACAGCTCCAACAGACCCTAACAGAATCTGAATTATTTGTCAGGGTTTTTTAATTGTACTTATGTGTAAATCAATACCATTCCACTTCTCAAAAAATGCAGCTATGTCATTTTGATACTTGATACTTGAAATGGACTGAATTATTGATCCAAGTTATATACACATACAGGGATTTAACATTTACTTGGACTATCAAATGTTAAGGTTCAAACAAAAACAATTCAATTTTTCTTCCATGTTTTCAAACTGAAATTCAACACCTGAAGAAACCCACTAATTTATGAGACATATTGAATATGTATTTCAACATTCTAACATTAGAGAAGGGATCTTTTATTATTGCCAAGGTCATAAAAGATGAGCAGATTCAATATTTTATATCACCATCTATTACCTCACATAAAGAGGATTCTGAATCACAACGCTCAAAAAGCATAATATTTCTTTTACCCAAGAAGTCATCTTATACCTGACTTCAGGTGCACTGCTATGCCCCAGTACCACACAGCCATAAATGATGTTGTTGGAGCACCAGGTGTTGAACAGTCACATTACAATGACACTTTGCTGGAGCTAATGGCCTGCACAGCCTGGGGGGGTCCATCAACCAACACAGGTAGAAGTACAACTGTATTGCATCCAGCAAAGCTAAAACATCTCTATCCTCACACTGCAAGAGCCTCTCTAACACGGCTCCCAGCATAGCCATAGTTTAAGTAAAATGCACCATGTCATGAGGAATTAAACCTTTGTCCTTTACATTTACTGCTGCCTTCAACACCCCAGCCACATTTTTTATTTGCAATACAAACCCCTGGCAGGGGACCAACAAGAGGCTTACAAACTACTTCAGTGTATTTCAAGAGCTCAAATTAGAAGATGGAAAGGACGTTCCCAGAGCACTGTGTGTGCTGCCACTGCACATCCCTCCTGATGGGGGGAGCCTCCGCACCGCTGCGCCCGCACACCCAGACCTCACAGCTGGTGTGAAACAGCTTATCATCCCATGAACCTCCTCATGCTCTGTCCCCTGATATCCTCAAGGTGAAAGTGTCCTCACAGGAAGGTATAAAATAAACAATGGTATCAAATCATCACACCTGGTAGACCATGTTTATATATAGTTCAGTCTGAATGTTATAGTGCCACCTCAACACCAGAGGCATATACACTGAGGGACTAGTAGAGAGAGGCAGAAATTTATAACTGGAGAACTTTGTTACTTACTGAAGATTAAAAATATTATTATTTACACATTTGTCATCTAGAAGTCCAGAAATCCTGAACTGAAGGCAATGCAAGCAAGACTGAGTTTACGGGGAGGCAAGAATACCAGGGCCTAAACATTTCAGTAAAAAATATTTTCCTTCCCAAGGCTGTAGAGACACTCCCAGGATCAGGGAGTCATTTTCTGGCTCTACCATTAACCCAGTCAGTGGTCAGAGCCAATTGATTTTATGTGAAACAAAGATGGGACAGAAAAAAATAGAACCTTAAATAGGCAGGACATACAAAGGATACCATTACCCACACAAACCAGGCACAGAGATTTAGGAAGGCTTCCAGAGACCAGTGATTTCTCCTGTTTCTAAAAGATTCCTAGGACTGTGATGTACTTATCTAGGTGGTGTCAGGTGTTTAAATAATACAAAGAAAGAAATAAACTATCAGTGAAGCAATTAACAGACTTGGACAGAAACAAGCTCAAAGTGTAGTTTAGTGGCTGAAAAGCTGAACAATTTTTTCCAGCTGGGCTGTTTACTGCAATTATTTTAACATACAACATCGTCTTTCTAATAATTAAAAGCACTGTATGATGATTCCCAACCTCTTATTCTACTCAAAATTCTGATTAACTGAAGGCTTTACTGATGCACACAGTTTCCCCCCTTTTTAAAAAATCTAAGCAGCCAGGCAAGCTGCTCAACAGACAGAGGACAACTTGTAGCAGTGCATCTTTGCAGATGTCTGCAATAATTTATGGTCTCAATCTTCCTTCCCTAGGTGTCAAACCACTCCTACTCCCACCTGAAAATAATTATCATTCCTTACCATTAACAGGACTAAGCTGATTAGCATATACAGCACCCTCTCCGGCTGGTGATTCACAGAGCAGCACAGATGTTGCCTTTAGAGGGAATACATCTCACATAGCTCTTCAGCTCAAGAAAAGGGATTTCCTGTGGCTAAAAAAGGCAGTTGTAAATGGCTACTGCCAGAACAAAGAGACAAGGGGAAAACTTATGAACCCCCAGAGCTTAAAAGCTTTACTATATTTCCATAGTCAGTCTAAGTTTCCAAAAGGTGCCTCCAAGCATGTTACTGTGCAGCTTCAAGTTCCACTGCTGCCTACAGCAGCTTGGGCAAAACAGTTCATTAGTTCTGTTCATTACTCTATGCAAGGTATTCTTGGTAATTCTCATTACACTCAAAGGGCTCCAAGAGCAGTAACAGCCCCACCTGGATGTTACCTGCCTTGATAAGTTGTTCCTATGCATTTCAAACCGCTCTCCAAACCCTCTTCTCAGAACAGACCCTTTGCAGCCCCTGCTAAACCCAAGAGTGACCCTGTGAACATAAATACAGCTGCAACGAATCTAAAATACGGTGCAATTTCTCCCAGGTGGATCCTGTGGTTGTGGATCAGTCTCAGAGTGTTTTCCTCCCCTTGTCATAGGTAAAAGCATTTTATTATGAGAGTTCCTGGCCACAGTAGTTTCAAAGATGCTGCCTGAAACACTCAATATGTTTTATTCTCTCCTCAGGAGGTAATTATTCCATGGACCATGAATAGCCTAGAAATAATTTCATTTAGAAAACTCTAGTTGAAGCACCAAACAGGCTGCTGGCTTAGTTATTATGTTATACAGCTCTGTTCGATCTAATCAGTGACTGTAGCAAAGAGCACTACAGAGCTTTAAATAGTAGGTACACACTTAGTGCATTTCTTTCCATGGCCCAAACGAACTCTTCTCCTTTACCATTCGATATCCAAGGTTTTAATTGCTGCTTAACATCACACACACTACACACTCTTTGTTTCTGAAACAGTACCTGTAATGGAACTGCAGAGCCAAAATGATCTGCACTACTGAGCAGCATAATAAGTGTCAGGAACGTAAAATAAATCCTCATAAAATTCACCTTTTGCTGTTAAAACTGTGTTCCTTCACTGTGTTGCTCTGCTTCCATTTAACTTCTCTCCATCTTCTCAAACAGCACTAGCTGGTTTAAAACCAATACAGTACTTAGAGTTCAGACCCTGGTTCGCACAAATAATGGAAGTTCAATTGCTACTATTTTATTTAGAAGGAGCTTATTTTATCTTATCTTCTCCTCCTGCTGCATTAAAAGTATAAGGGGAAACAAGTATTGTTCAGGCACGTAAAGCCAAATTATTAAAAGAATAAAGGCTTGGAAGCTCTGCTTTACCTGAAGTGTATGAAGTCTCACAGAACAAGGACTTTTGCTTTTAAAGTTCTTCCACTTTGGAAGATCCTGACCACAAAAGCTGAAGACACTCAACTCTGTCAAGCACCAGTAACAGTGTGGCTGCAGACCTGCATTTGCCTTGGACAAATACAGGCCAACACAAAATGAGCATCAACATACAAAAGAGAGAACTGGGTGGTGTTTGTTTCTTGCACTGGGGTTGTTTTTTTCAAAGGCAGTGAAGGAGAAGGCTGGTGTTCAGCACCAGGAAAATGGGCTACAAATTAGACAGAAAGCCAACCAAGCATAGAGAAGACAATCCTCTATCTCCACTGATAAAGAACAGCAGACATCATCAGCTTTTTCCCTTATCTGAGGCACAAGCAGCTTGGTCTCCCCTACCTCCCAGCATTAGAATTGATCTAAAACTCAAGGAAAACACTGCAAAATTGGACAAGTCTTTCAGTATTAGCACCTCTCACCCAAGTGGATATTACACGACCTATCTAACATACTGGTGTGCATCTACAAACCAGTATCACAGGCAAAAAACAATCAGGCACCCCAAACAGTGGCTGAGCACCCCACACCACTCACTCCCACAAGAGACAGAGCCTCTGTGGGTTGGGATAAGGACAGTTTACTGGCAAAAACACCAGGGAAGTAGAACAATAACAGCAAATGACACTCACATCCAGTGATAATATGGAGCACCTTACCCATCTAAAGATTACAGAGCACTGCAGGACACAAGGACAGATCAGACACCCCAGCTGCACACAGACTGCTCTGCAGAGACCTGTGAGTGTCCCTCCCCAATCAGCCCCTTTTATAGGGGAGTGATGTCTGGGGGTGTGACTCAGCCCGGGCTAAGTCAGCTCACCTGGGCTGGCTGCTGGGGAGGTTGACTCTGGCCTGGCCAGAACCAGGACACACACTGACAAACCATTTTCAGTCAACATGAATAACCCTACAGATACGTACAACGTGCACTCTGCATCAGCCTTCATCAGAACTCCTAGTGCAAAGAGTAAGGCTTCTTTTCTTTCCCTGACTCTTAACCTCCTCTTTGCAGAAACAGCTCCGGGACTACACAGTTGAAGCCCCCAAAGACTTAAGAGTGTATGTATTCTGTTCCTTCCACAACTCATAATTCATTTTTGGAGACGTAATTGAGGATATCTATCAAAACCTACAAGCATTTGCTGACCTGAGAAAAAATTGTCTTCCAGGCACTCTCAAGTAATACACTGCATTAAGACTTCAGGCATTGCTCTAAGCTTGCCTGTTTCTGGGTTAAAAAAATAAATCATACAGTTCATACTATAAATAATGAAAAGCACAAGCCAGTTATACAGATTATTAGTTATTAAGGGAAAAAAAAAATATCACACTTGAAATCAGGGGTCCATCAGAAATGTACCATCAGATTATATGACAAAGGTAGGAGAGGGAAATTAAAAGAGGTGCTAGTTCAGCTGGGGAAGAGGGAAGGGTGGTGGCTGCACTTGCATCCTGGCAGCTTTGTGAGCCACATTTGCAGGACAGCAACCCAAACCATGCAGGTTCTGCTTCTTGAGAATAACCCGATAAAGGGAGATTCAATTTTGCTCACCAGCCCAACAAATCTCAGCAAACTTTAGGCAGCCAACCTTGATTACAGAAGGGTTTACTATGACCAGGTCCTGGGCAAGTGTATGGGTTTGTTCCCTCCAACCCAGTTCCTACACAAAGCCAGCTAATCCCTGGTAGAATGATGATCCAAACAAGAGATGCCTCCACTTAGAACCTGTTCATATCATATAATCCTCCCCCCATCCCCAAGTCCCAGTCAGTTCCTCTAAAAAGCAGTTCAGACTCTATTTACCTTTTGTAAAAAGTAAATCACATCACTTTCACTGACTTTGCCCCAAACAGCCCTTACTCACTGGCCTGCCTTATTTGTTTTTTTAAAGGAATTTAACTGCTGCCTTAATTAGCACTGCACCAGGAAGAGCCTAAATGCCAGCAGAGAAGATGCTTTGATATGATAGTTCACTCAAACCAAGGCAAGGAGCCCAAGAAGAAAATCTCAGTCTGAGCCTCTTTGTTCCTTAGTTCTTCACTTGTGGAAAGGATAATAGAACTTTCCTAACTCACAGGGGTGTTGTCAGAGTAAGTACATTAAAGATTAAGAGTTGCTCAGATAGTACAGTAATGGAGGACAATACCTAAGATAGTATTTAATTTATTCAGAGCCCTACAAAAAGTGCAGAGCTTCAGAAATCCTGCAATAAGCACCTAAAATGCTAAACCATTCCTAAATCATTCTAAATATACATTACCAAGAAAGAAGGGGACTGTGGCCGAGTGTTTAACAGCTTTGTTCTTAAGAGGAAAAAAATAGCATTTTTATCATCCCTCCTTTTTTATTCCCCCACTTTCATCCCTGTGTTCATTTCCACTTTACATTGTAGCAGAAGTCAACATTGTAACTCAAAGCTTTGTGAGTATGTTTGTTCTGTAAACAAGTTAAATGTGTTTGCATAACTCTTGCTAAAATAAGATTCTGCCTTTACTGGATGGCTACACATTGCCCATTTCTCTCTGTAGATCCATATCAAAAATACTGAGGGTAAAACAAACACAAAGACTGCAAAAAAGTTTCCAACTATGAATCTTATCACAAAGAGGAGAGCAAGCCAAGTTGTGCCAGGGAATGTGAGGAGGATGGGATAGCAAAGAATCACTCAAAAGGTCCAATAGATTTTCATGACAACTTTACGTGTACCAAGTACAAGGACAAAGAGAATTATGATGTGAATGTTTCAAGACTAATACATCAGGAAAAAAAAATTAAACACCCACACTCTGCTACTGATTTAAATGGAACTGGTTATGAAATGCAATACTGACTAAGGTCAGGAAAAGTAGCTCAGAAGTCTTAAATAAAAGCACATGCAGAAGCATTGGGCAGTGGCCTAATTCTGTTTCCACTGAAAAAAAGTTAATTAAAGAACACTATGGTTTACTTTAGTTTTCAGTTCCTTGGGGGATTACATTTCATTCATTCTTATTTTGCACAAATGTTTTCAGAATTACAGAAAACCCCTGCCTACAACTGACACCTCCTTGCATATCGAATCAGGTATTCAGTGACTGAAAACACCCCACCTCTGGCCCTTATCAGCATCCCCTCCCCAGCTGAAGCCATAAGGAAAGCTGCTTAGCATTTTTAATGTATTTGAGCTTTTATAGATATTACAGATAATCTAAGACTAATGTATTAGTTTTTCAAGACTCTAAAGGCACCAAATGCTGCACGTAGGCTGGGCCTAAACAAGAGAACCAAAGTCTAAAGCTCCCTTTACTCTTCTGATCTGCTGCTGCTCTGGTCTCAGTTACCTGCTGAATGCCCCCTCACCACTCTCCTTCGGTGAGGAATGACATCATCCATCCTAACCTTCAATTCCCTAGCCTTTCCTTCATCTATCAGCAGTTTCCAAACTAAGAATTCAAAACACCTAGTGAACAGAGCATCTCCTTTAACTCCTCCTTCTCTGCCATCTTTCAAAATCACCTCTGCTATTGGTGTTCACAGCAGCGACACGTGTATCAGCACATCAAGTGTTCCACCGCCGTTGCACACGTGCGTGCATTCACGCTTTAAGGATGTTTGACATCAGTGCCACCCCAAACATCAAACTGCCAAAACTCAGTGCAAAGCCAAAGGCTGGCTACTGCTCTGCCTTTCATTTAGAGCCTTGGCTCAAGTGCAGATCACTCTTGCGATAGCAAGGGATGAATACTCTTCTGACAGCTTGCCCATAAATATTCCTAGCTCAAAGGCAGCTCTTTGAAGTTCATCAGCTCTTCCCTTTCTTGCAGTTTTTCAAGAAAAGAACGTGTGTGTAAATGTTTTATTGTGGTGGCCGTGTCTTGGCATTGTCTTTGATACTGCCTTGCTATGTGTTGTGAAGATAACAAAAACTGTAGCTGCTGGGAACCTGAACAAGTCCCCACATGATTCTGTTACTTCTCTGCTATGGTACCATCAGCCTTCTGCAAGGTGTTTACAGGGAGCATTAGCAGCGTCACAGTTGCTGTTATCATTGCAGCAAGGGGTATTCTTCCCAGCATTCCCACAGAGAAATGCTTTGCTGTCCAAAAGTCAAAGTAGCAGTGCTCTTCCTTCATTTTCCCCCCTTATTTAAATCAGTAGTACTGTTAATTATGCAAATGAGCTTAATGTTCTCCATGGGCCTACTTGTAGAGTAGGGCATGAGCCTGGAAGAGTAAAAACCCTCTCTCACCCTCCCGTTGCTGTGGCTGTGTCAGAAGGTTAGGGTACATGCACAGGGAAGTCATGCTCATACTTAGTCTCATTTACTGCATTTGCTCCACACTAAATGGAATCATAGGCGTAATTATACACAATGTCAAAAATGATGGCAGCTAAGCAGAGCTATCTCTGCTCCCACTCATTTTTCCTTGTGTTAGGAAAAAGCCCAAAAACTCTGCATGAATGCAAATTAAGATATTATTTTACTGAAAATTATCAATTACAGTAAAAGTCAATAACTGACCAATTTTGATAATAACGACTGACAATCACTGCTGCTCAGAAAACAGTATTCAGAGAACATCTGGGAAACACACTTATGTACATCAACATAAAACACACTTGTCACAACTTGTTAAAAATCATGTCACAAGAACTCTTACAGGACCTCAAACCCAAAATTCTTTCCCAAGGAGTTCACTGGCTCTAAGGTCTCACTGGATATTCAGAGTTCCTGTCTACAGCTGGCCGCTTTTAGCAGTACCCAAAGCATGACACAAACCTACCTTCACACAGCTTCCAAAACCAAAGCCTTAAACAGTTCCAGGCTCCACTTATTTTTGCCCCTTGTAAAGGGGAAGACGTCATTCCACCAGCTTTACCCTCCTAACTGCTGTATGTCGCGTGGTGGTTAAATACATAAATTTTGTTGATAGATTGTTACTAATTAAAGTAACAATCTATCAACAAAGTTACTTTAATTAGTTGACTGGCTGATTTTCTATAATTACAATAGTTTGTCACTAGGTTGTTTCCTCTAATTATATAAATTAAATTGATTTACAGGAGTGTGTTTACGTAACTTACCGTTTGCCAGCGGAGCTCTCGGTAGGCTCTTCAGCTCTTTGACCGCACCGTACGTTTTCCACTGAAAAGCATCCCCTCTCAGCCTGTAGAGACAGGCAGAGCAACACTGAAGACAACCCAAAGCAAATACTGCTTATGCAGAGCTGTTCTTTCTTCAGTGTTGGCATTTTGCCTAGCCTGTATTTTGGAACGCATGGCCCTTCCTTAAAACAAATAAATAAAGTACGAGCAATTCCCAGTTTTGTCTATGGCTGAGGGAAGGCACCGAGGTGATGATGTTTATGTTTTATTTTCAGCTCTGCCACCAACTTGTCATGAGCCCCAGGAGACTCATTTAGCCTTTTGGCATCTCAGTTAACTCAAGTGCAACGTAATTAATTCAAATATCTAATTACACATTCGCTTTCATCAGGGGACCACAAAGTAACTCCCAAATTATTATTACCATTATCAATACCTCCAAATACCAGAGGTCTCGGCAGTGCTGGGAGTCAGCTCAAGGCTGTCATTTTAAGATGCTTCACTATATAGAGAACCTAAAACATAAAGCACACTGACTCAGCTGCTAAAATGCAGAGGTCACCCAGCCCTCTCCTGTGTCTCCTGGACAAAATGGGCGCAAATTGCTTCCTGCACAACTCAGCACTTCCCCCACATAATGCTCCATTCCCATGTTGGCATATCACACACAGAGTATTGCAGAATATATTACTAAAATAACAGAAACTTGTTCATATTGAGATTTTCAAAACTTTTGCAGGTCCATAGAACACAGCATTCTGTTCTTCAAAACTGAGAATGACCAGGCAGAAGTGAGCCAAGTGCTTTGCTATCCTAAGCAAGCAAGCAAGCAAAAAGGAAAAAACCCACAAGCCAAACTTCTTTATAGCTTTAACCTGTACCATATGAAGAAATGTGAGCCAGAAGTGATTTAGAATTGAGAGTGGCTTTCTGTCATACAAATTTAATCCTATAGCCTGTAGCATTAATAACCTTGCATAGGAATTCTTGCCAGAAGAAAATAAAAGTCAAAAGAAAAAAATGTTTTGCATGGAACTTCTTAAAAAAGGATGCTGTTCTCATTCCTAGTGGCACAACTCAGGAGTCCTTCAATTCAGTGAGACTGAATTCAGGCCAACACCATGCCATGTGGGCAAAAGGAACAGGAATGTGGAAGACTCGTGTACCTTAAAACATGTTCCAGCCTTTTGTCTGACCAGGTTACTTAATTCTGATAACAATAGAAAGTTATATGATTGATACCTTAAAACTGAAATACTACCTTGGGAATGGAGTCATCAGGAAGACCGACATAACCTCTGAGATGGGGATTCGATTTTATTATGCTCAGCATGTACTACCTGCCTAGAATAGCTCACTAATTGTCATGTTGCCCACTCGCATGTCATTTGGATGCCTGCCCTAGGGCATAGGTGCTGAGCAGAAAGATTTTCACTTACGCATGTGGAATAACACAGTGACTGTTGGCTCATTAGCGATCAGTCACATCTCCGGGACACCAGAGCGCATGTGCCATTGCCACACGCTCCTAGAGATTTCGGTGCATCCTTTAGCCTTGGATATCAGAAAGACTCAATCAAGTGTTGTCATCACTCTTTGGTTTTGCTTTTCAGGCTTCCAGACAGACATCTGGCCAGCAAATTGCTGTATTTCTCCTGGTAATCTGCCTGGATTATATTTTTGCCGTGTTTCATCTTTCAGTCTGTTATTAGGAATAGGCACAGGAAGTCCGGATTTTCTCCTCCCCCTCCCCGTTTTTCCCTTAAAATGGCAAAACAACTCTGTCAAAATCCCCTCCTGCCCAAACACATTCTTTGCTCTATTTATTTTAACATGATTTCTCCTGTTTCTACACATTACAGCCGCTTAACTCCCCCACCGGGCAGCGTGGGCTGCAGTGAGCCAGGCCCTGGCCAGTAAAGGGCGATTCCCCTCCATTAGGGCCTGGCTCCACTGACACAGCCAGGACTTCGCCTCAGACACAAGCATTTCGCTGTTAATGAGTATTTAGGATCCTGACAGCACAGAAAATTAAGTCTTTGAAGAGCTGAGCACCTTAAGAACCCACACATCCCTCTGAGAACAGCTACAGGGCTTTTGAAACCTTGACACCTGCAAACAGGGAAGCCTCACAGGGCGCTGTGGTTTGGGGTTTTTGTCCCCATCTTGGCATCTATATCTGATGTCACGGGCAAAACTCTCCCAAGTCAGGGAATTTCACGTAATTTACTGCCAAGCAGCATACAGTTTCAATTACCTGTTGTGCCGAGAAATAGACACAACCAAGAGTTACACACAGGTTTAGAGAAAACACGTCAGCTTCACTCCCAGCACCTCCTCACCTTCGTGCCTCCTTCCAGCATCTCCTCCGACACCTCCACTTCTGCCGCCTCCTCCTCCAGAGTCACCTCCTTGGGTCCCCTGCCCAGGTACTGCCTGCCCTGCCTCAAGCCTGTTCCCACAGAGCTGCCACGCGCTCCTCCACCAGCCGAAGCCTCAGGCGGCCATGTTGTCTGCTGCTGGGCCTGCCAGAGCCGTCCTCTCCCAGGGGCCACCGGGCAGCCCTGCCGATGGCAGCCAGCACGGCCGGTGGGAAGGCAGCTCTCAGCTCTCTGGCTTCTTCAGAAACACCGTTTGCAGGTTTCCTCTCTCACGCTCAGGTGCTGCCACCAACTGTCCTGCAAGGGTGGGAGCAAACCTGGGAGAAGGCCGTGCACAGCAAAGCAGCTCCTCAGCTCGGCTCTCTGGAGAGCAGAAGCGATTCCGCACAGAAAAGAGGTTTATTCCCCCCAGGCATAAACCCAGCAGCCAGGCCAAGCCATACCAGGGAGCAGCCTGCCTGCCTCCCACACAGCTGCCACAGGACGCCTCGAATAGGGACCCCTCACACAGGCACAGAGACCAGCTCCAGCTGCAAGGCTTCCCAGTTTCTAAACCTAGTAACTTAACCGTGTATCTATGCTTCAGGTGACCGAGGTTTGTTCACATATTAGACAGCATCATCAAGGCATCACATCTACCAGCGTACGCAGCAATCTCACTGCGGGTGGGCTGACACGCCAAAGCAGCAGACACCCAGCAGAGACACTCTCTCCATGCATCTGTAAAGCTTGTCAAAACACACCCAACATTACTCCTTCTCCCCTTCCCAACTCATGAATGCTTCAGAAAACACGAGATGCTTAATTAGGGATTTGTCTTGAGACCCAGCTGCTCCCGAGCACTGCACGCTGCCTGGAAGCATCCGAATTATGGAGGCAAACATGTTCTATGTCAGCTTCAGCTGGAGATCACAGCTTTATTACACAAGCTTATGTCATGCACTCACACTTTCCTGACAGCTGGGGAAACCTGCTTTGTTCATATAAACAGGAAAATAGTACCAAAACAAAAGAGGAAGGTGTTTTTATGGGCCAATGCTGGCTCTGAGGGAGGGCAACCTGCAGGTACCATAGCCTGGCAAAGAAGATGATTTGAGCAGCAGTTCCATGGCAGTTTAAGTGGATCCTTTTCATACAGCTCTGTCACACAAAACTAACCCAACCAAAAAAAAACCCCAAACCAACAGTAATTAGCTTTCCACTAAGCTTGCTGACCTCTGACAGCTCTGCACAGGGTCAGAGGAGCACTGGAGCTGGCACAAGCAAGGGTGGAGGACTACAGCACCCAGCAATTAGATTAGCACAACATTAAAGGAGAGGCAGACCGCTACAGACAGCTGCAAGCTTGAAGTAATGATGAAAGTTTATGATACCATACCCACCCTGGAAGAACTCCAGGATTCCCTCTCAGGGACTATATATTCTTTATAATGAAGCTCTTCAGGGCAAGGATCACATCTGTCTGCGAGGAGGAGGCAGCAATAAGAGAAAGTGGAAGAGAGGATGAAATACTGGATGGAGACAGAAACGATCTGGGTCTGAGTCTGTTTCCAGCTGTGATAATTCAGACACCTCTATTCACATATGTGTAATGAGAAGGTAAAATTCCTTCTCCTGCCCTCTATCAAACTGAGGTCCTGAAGTTGTTCGGGGCAAGAAGGGTCTTGCAGTGCATGCCTCAGCTAGACACTGCTTTGACTTTGGCAAAAGCACGGTAATGTAGTATTAAAGATTTGCAGCGAAGACAAAGAGTCCTGGAATACAGCTCAGGAAAAGAAGCGGCTGAACACAGTTTTGTGTACTACCAGAAATCCAATTTGGAGCCTAAAGCAGAGGAGAAAATGATAAAGGTAATATACTCGACAAAGTTTCACAGAAGGATAAACTGGAGAAATCTATCCAGACCATTTATTCCTCTGTGAACAACTGGATAGACTCATTACAGATTCTGCCTTTGTTGCTCTATAGAAATGAAAATGCTAATTGGTTTACTTGAAGTTTAATTGAAAATTAATAGAATTTCACTAGAGATTTGCCGAATAGGACCAGAGTTAAAATGACATTTGATTAAAGTCACACTAAAAATGTACTCAAGGACATTCTAAAGACAGCAGCCACGGCATTCCTTTTGAAAGTGGAAACAAATATTTATCCTTAGTTGCAACCATTAACCAAAACCACTAGTTTTAAAGGAGTGTAGTGACACATAGCAATAGGCACAGGCTTATTAAAGTTTCTCAACAGCTGTGCTACTCAAAGCAAAAGAAAAACCCTACTCATTATATTCCCTAGTTAACAGCACTTCTTTATCCCTTGTTGTGTCTTCAAGCACTCCCCTCAATGTGGTCCTACCTTCCAGCGGTCACTTCCCAGAGAAAGATCCTGCAGTCTGCTTGAGTTCATGAATTAATCTTTGTATTTCATTAAGACCTACATTTCAGACCTTTCAAGTAAGACAGGGCTACTTAAGTATGCACTTGGTGCTTATAAACATAAGCAACATTAAGAACTGAAATAATTCAGAGAGAATGTAATCATCAGCTTCACAGGCAGGGATTCACCATCATAGAGACCATTTTCTATGAACAGCAGGATACACACAAAAACCCCACCCACCCAAAACTGAATCAAATCCCATTCTTACTGCTGCTTTCTGCCAGCTTAATGTAAACACAAGCCAAGACCTAGTGATGATTTGTATAACACTGAACTACTGAACACTACTGCAGAACCTGGAAGAATCAAGACCCTGACTTCAGGCTATAATTGCAGAAGTCATAACCTAACCTTCTGCTTATAATTCCACAAACACAACCCCTTTGCCCTTAAACACATATACATTATTCATTTTTGCAGGAGAGATTTGTGAACAGTCTATTGACGACTGGACTCTGGCTGACATCAGACTTGGATCCTTTTTTCTTTCAGACTCGAAGGAAGTTCATCCTTTTACATGAACCAGAATACTCAAGAAAATAAAAGAGCAACTAATATAAAAGAACACCAGGGTTTGTGTTAAAACCCATACTGTAAGCAACACACACACAAAAGAAACACATAACTAAACATAGCCACTCCAGTCAGATTTCTGTGAAGCTCTGGTACACGATGCTTGTTGGGTTAATGATTTCGGATCTTTGATACTTTTAAATAAGATAGGGGAAGTAGATATATCACTGTTAGACACCACATGTCACCATGTATCTGTACAAGACAGTACTCTCAAGCATTAGAAAACCAGATAGTCAGCTGGAAGTTGAGTCCTGTGCCACTGCTTTCCAAAGAAATGAGGTCTGTCTGGTTATACCTCTCCTCCAAGCAGGATTCTGAGAGGGCTTTTCTCCCCACTGACTTGGATATCTGTCTTCATAAAGCTGTAGAATATAGCTTTCAATGCTTATTAGTTTTCTGTCTTAAAGTAACAGTGCAATTGGCATGTGTTTAACAATGCTTTAAAAGGAAAATGAAGTTATTGGCCAACTGTAGAAACTCTCTGCTTGAACATCATCAAATATTGGTATGGAATGAGCATACAATGCATTTGTGGAAATTAACTGGATCAACTGAATATTCATTTGGTTGACTACAATTACATTTCTTTTATCATTACCATGGTAACTGCTTGGATGGCATTTGATATTTACTTGAAACATGTTACTATTTCAATACTATCAGGAAAAGTGGATCATCTAACTGCCACCTCCATGAATACATATATGCACACTTACAAATTCTCTGAGCCTGACTTAATTGCTTTCCTTTCCAGTCAAAGCTAAATCAACACTAAAAGAAAATGTCTATTGATCTGAACCACAGGGCCATCCGTTCTGAATATTGTCACTAGTAGGCTCCACAGAAAATAAAGGCATTCTCTTTAATTATCAGCTGCAACAGTATTACTATAGAATCACTTGATCAGTTTTTCTAGGAGGTCAAATGAAGGTAAGAGACTGAAGATTTATTGGGATTTAAAAAGCATGTTTTAACTATACCATTTCTGCTAATGATAAAGGCAGTATTTTTCAGGATGTTCAGTGGATTTTCTATTCAAGGACCTGATTAAGCACCTGCATTTTCAAGAGAACTGCCCCCAAGACAAAATATCCAAGGTGTGCCAATTAGCTAGGTAACAACAGTCTCACTCTCCAGGTGAATAATGACATGGGCATGGACTAGAATTTAAACCACAGCAAGAAAATCTCCCCTTTATAACCTAAATTTAAATATTTGGGAATCGTTAGCTTTTACTACATACAGGTTGGTAACACTTATAATGACAAAGGATTCATTTCACTAATATAAAAACAACACAAGATTGTTGCACCCCAGGCATTGACAATGAGTATTAAGTGGTAGAGAGTTGCTTCTAAAATCCATGCTTCCCCTTTTCCACTCTACTGCCTATGTATAACATTTATTGCTAATAAAAGGAACTCTAACAAATATGAATACCTTCCTTGCAATATACAGCAGAAACATACATTGCCAAAGTTTCAACATCCATTTCTACTGAGTCTTCTTTATTCCAGTGCAGCATTACAGAGAGTCAGGAAGACTCTCTCCCAGAATAATAGCCTTAGATAAAAATATGAGTCAGGTCTATGCCATCTCTTTTTGCCACAACTAAATTAAACAAGGATGAAGGTAGTGAGCTTCATAACTCTGGGGTCAAACAGAAGTAATTACATTACGTAAGTCTATTTCTTTGAGTACTTTCTCCATCAAGATGAGCTCAATGCACAATAGGGCCCTGAATATTCCAAAATTGTCGGTCAGACTACAAATGCAATAATAGCCATAGCACCATCTACCTCTACAAAAATCTTTCCTGGACATTCAACCCAGGTGACAAATTACAGCAATGAAATTCCTGTCCTGTGTCTAAACTACTCAGTAGCCTGTTGATGCACAAACACAGCCTGTCTGCCGTGTTCTAATAGAGAGCACAGCAGATATAAACCAGACTGGAAAACTTAAAACCACAGTTCCAAGTCCTACAGCACATCAGAAAACTTAAAGAATCCCCAATAAAGATACCACACATTGGTTATGTTTTACAGAACTGGATCCCTCATCCCCTAGAGAATGAGAAGATAACCAGAATTTGAAATTGGTCTATCACTAAGAATTACAGTTAAAGCACTATCTATACCAGGAAACAAATGTTAGTGTTTCTTTCATCACTAACCCCCTCTTTCTCCTAATACCTCTCTGCCCAGCAATTTGGCCTTCTAGAAATGACTTCCCAGAGAAAAATGAATCAGAGAGGTGCGATAGTGCTAAAACAATTCTCAAGAGTTCCCAGATGAAAAATGTCAGAGCATAAATCACTGAGAAACTCTGCAACTATTTCGCTTCACACAAGGAGAAAGTTCAAAATTGGAGAGACTGCAAACAACGGCCGGCTGCGCGCTCCCCGCTGCGCCCCTGCCATGTAGACAGGCACCAGAACCTTACAGCCCTCCCTGAACTTCAGATCCCACTTCTCCAAACAGCTTTAGAGTATTTTTGATCCCCACCCCCAAAATTATGCTTGCTTCGTGCTACTTCTTTCCCTTAGCTTTTCTTACAAAACAAACCAATCCTTTCATTTCAAACTCATGTCGTTATTAAAGCCTCTTATTTCACGGCTGTGCTGCATCTGTTCCAGAGCCAGATTTCAGCCTCCTGCTCAGGCTTTGCATCTCACAGTTTAACCTACCAGACATATTTTGGATATAACAAAATTGATCTTTGTTTTTCATTCCCAGGTAGGCTCACACGCATCCTTGCCTCCTAACCAGAGGGCTTAGTACGCACTGAACAACACAGTCCCATCTAATTTCACAGGTTTAAGTCTAAGGTCAGACTGTGTAGGATCACTATGGGATGTTTTACACCGCCGTGACCTCCATCATTAGAGGTCACAAGTGAGGAGCAGTTGTACTAATTAAAGCTGTCACGCAGCTTGCACCGCAAACCCCTCCCTTTTAATATCCAAGCTACACGAGTAAAAGCAAAAGCCTAGTCCATAGTACAGCTCCTGAATGAGTAACTGTTAATCCAATGCATTGCATCTAGGATGTACTCAAGAATCAAACTACCAAAATGAGATGCAGAGACCTCCAACGTAGAGATGCAGAGACTTCCTGGGGCAGAAAAGAATTTGCAGCCTACATGAATGTGCTCATTGCCTTTGATTGGTACCATAATCACTCTTCCAATTTAGAACGCAATACCTAGTTACTGTCAGTGTATACCTGACCTAAAACATTCCACTCTTTAAATATTTCATGAATCCCCTTATCGGGAAGGTATCAACATGCTACTAGTATGCATGACGTGCTTGAGTGTGGCTGTCCCAGAAGGCGGCTGCTGATCACTAGACTGCTAAGTAGAATAACCTGAGTTGTACAGGAACCTTTGATCAAACGCACAGAGCCCGTGTTCAAACAGCTGTAAAGAAAGGAGAGGAAGCAATAGCTGACAACACCTCTGTCTCTGCTGTTAGACTATTAGGCATCCTATTTACCGGGGCCCTGGGGGAGGGGAAAAGCTCATCTGGAACTACTGAGTAATTAGAGAATAGTTTATTAATAGAAATCAGTAGATTTGTTTTTTTAATAAACATTTCTTCCCTTTTCAGTTGAACCAAACCCCAGCTTTAGGCACTTGCTAACAAGTGCAGGAATCAAATACATGTATATTACATGGCCAACAAACACTACTGCTTCAGAGCTTCACTGCATGCTTTGGTATGCTTTAACACAGCCATGTGGCATAGAACACCTGCCCCAACTAAACACCTACTTCACTTTCTGAGGAGCAGGGTGTGAAAGAGGATGGATGGAGATCTGAGAGAAAGCACTGGCATGGGCAGGCGGCACAGGCAGCAACGTGTTTCTCAGCAAGAGAGGCTTGGAAGGCTCTTCCCATCACATTTGAGTGTTGCATAGGTATGTGTACATCACACAGGCGGTCCTAAGCCAGCTGATGATCTACAGCTTGGCAAGGTAAAGAAACCATACTGCTAAGGGAAGAAACACCAGCCTAAACAAGCTGACTGTTCCCTGCTCCACCACTGGCCGACTGCAGAGTCTGCTCCAGCAGTACTCACACTCATCCCTTTGACCCATGGCTCCCTTTCTGCTCAGTTAACAGAAGCATCCTGCTTCCACAGACCTCATGGAGACGCACATTCAGCACGCCGCACGCTGGGGCCCCCTCACTTTGTGTTTCTGGGAAGGACATAATACAAATCATTAAATAGCAGTAAAGTGGACAAGAGCAGTAATTATACCAGCTAATGGCTGATCTGAGCTGGGCAGTCTGTATACATTATTACAGCCATTCGGTTCAGAACATCTTAACAACAACATCCTCTTATGAATATGCCTGTGCAAGGTCAGGCAAAAAATAGCAGCATGGTGAGAAGGAAATCTTTAAGATGAGCACTCAGGGAACCATCAGTAATACAGGCAACATCCAGCACTCCGTTGAGAACGCAGGGACCCCAACTGAGTATTCAAATATAAATTGGTCAACCAGGAGCATTTGAAACCAATTACTTCTTTCCCAAGCAATTGTAATGGAATGATTATGCAGGCGGATGGAAAGGAGAGAATTAAATGCATTGGAGGAAGCGTGGGAGGACAGCAGCTCACTCAGTGATAAGATGTACTCTGTGCTTTTAATAAATAGCAACAAATTGCACGTATCCAGTTTAAGTCAAGCACTGAGGCAAGTACTTGACTTTCCTGAACTGGGTCCAAAAAACTATTCCCATCCTTGTTGACTTACAAAACCAACTCAAACCATTTCAGAGAGCACAAAGGTGCTGGGGTACTTCTCATTATCCTAAAATCCCAGAAAGGGAGGTTGTCATCAGCTCCCAAATTGAGTCAGCAGTACTGAAACAACCAGCTTAAAACAATTCTTTTTCTACTAGGTACTGTGTGCACGTGTGTGGTTCTGATGTAGGTTTTAAATGCACATTACAAAGGAATTTATTTTTCCAACCAAGACGGAGGTAAAACACCGAGTTCTCAGGAGAGACAGATAGACCAGGGCTCCTCCTGAAGCTGAATTTACTATTGTTATAGGTCTTGTTTTTATTATTATACATAACCTTTTCACTCAATCTGACATGAAACAATTCTGACAGGTTTATTAAAACCTTTTGTTATTACACTTGACATTTATGAAGGGTAGATGATAAATAAGCAGAGGAATGACATGTTTGCCAGAAATTCAGACTCTGGTGAGAAAGCCTTCTCCCTAGCCTCCTGTTTAAATGAAATCTACCCTTCTCAGTCATTCATGTCTCTAGGAAAAGAGAAAGGAAAAAAAAAAAAAAGGCAGTTTTTATGTACTTGAACTAGTTTGATCTTGCTTTTGATATCCAAATATCATGACTCTTTTCTGTTTCCAAACCACAGAGGTCTTATGCAAGTAAAGACTATCTGTTTTATTTAAGCAACAAGACAAAGGGCAGCAAGGTTTAGTGTAGTAAAATCACAATGAAATTTAATACAGCTTGACACCAACCATGCCAATTTGAATTGCATACTGCCCAAGCAGCTCTTCGCTCGCCAGTAAACTGCAGCAACTGAGAGTGTTATGCTTCCCATGTTTCTCTATCTCATCACATACATAAAGAAAGACTGCAATTCATTAAGATTCTGCATCACTCCACAAGAACATATTAGAAAGTCATAGATAGTAACCCTATTTATAGCAGTCCATGTCCAAAATATCTGGGACAGAACTAATAAAAAAACCCTCATTTAAATGAGTAGACATTTTTCCAGCTATAAGCCCTGTAGACACCTACATTGGTTCAGTAGGAATCATCACTGTTTCAATCACATCAGGTGGGAATCACAGCAACTTCCACAGGCTCAGCCCCTTGTTGAAAGTCACGTTGTTCCCACAGCACACACAGGTTTATTCCCCAGAGTCAAAGGTGCCAAAGCAAAGGAGGCAGAGTGGACTTGGGTCTTATCCCACCCCAAAGTGATGACATGATCACAGAGGACACCTGGATTACAGAAGTGTTCCCAAGTCCCCATAGTCTTAACAGAGGGAAACTTTTTGCATGAAAGGATCAAGTTGAATTTCTTTTGCCTTTGGCTCTATGTTTTAAAAAAAGGAACCTTAGTACTCTCCACATACTGCCAGGCAGATGCTTGCTTTGTTTCTGCTTGTTACTGTGTTTTTCCTCTGCTGTTTAATACCTCCTGGGTCTCAGTTCTCTGATATTTCCACATGTGTGTATTTTGGAGCTCTGGGAAGGTAGGGGAGGAAAAAAGATTGGGAAAACTAGGTTGGCAAGTGATACACCACAGTGAGCATCATCCTTCAGGCTTTGTTGCTGACCAGCTGTGTGAGCAAGAGAAGCTGCTCTCCAAAATGCTTCTCTCCTCCTGTGCTTTCCATCTCTAGTCAGATAAGTGGAGCACAACAGGAGCTGCCATTCAGTGTATGTTTGTACAGCATCCGTCTCAGTGATCTTGGTCAGAATCAGCAGGTGCTACAGTAATAAACAAACAAACAAACAATAGGGGATATTCCTTTTGGAATTTAGGAATTAATCCAAGGCCCATCTCCTATGTACACTTAGCTTTCTCTTGGCTTGTAAGCCTGGTATGAGACCCCTTTGTCTCGTTGTCTCTGTGCACACAGCACAGGCAAGGACCCCCCTGCCCAGTTCCTCCAGTCATCGCTCTTTGAATGGCACCATGGCCTGTAGACACACAGCACCACAGGGTTCTTGGAAAGGGCTGATGCTGGTTGATCAAAGGGCCTCTGCTGATGTGCAGTGGTAGCAAATCCAGCCTTGTTCCTTATTCCATTTTAAAAACAATGGGGAGAGGCTTGCAGGATGCTTGGGTGGAATCACCCTGCCCTGGGGAAATATTCTGTTGCAACTCTACTGTAAAGCCAGAGGTTACAGAAAGGTGCACACAGGAACAGCTGATTCAGTGGTAATAAAGTCTCCACATAGGAGGTCAAAGCTGTTATATGCAAGTGCTAGAACAGGCCAGATCACAAAAGATTCCTAAGGTTGACCTCCAGGTGCCCAGATATGGGCTTCAGTGGGGCTCACTCTGTTTTGAACAGTATTGCACTTGCCAAATGGAAAGATGAAGTGAACAAACAGCGATACCCACCCCTGTTACACACTGAGGTTGCATTTAAGCCTCAGCACAGCCTCAGATTTTGTAAGAATAGCTCCAGAAATGAAGTAAAAGCTACTGAATGGAGAAGAATGTGACATCCATAAACGTCATATGGAATATGGAGCAACTCTAGAGCTCTACATTCATCACCAGTTCCTCACAAAGACTGCATTCTTTAGCAATTAGAGCTGGGGTTTAAGGATGGGATTGCTGAGTTATTTCCTTGGCATTATTGTATTATTTAAAGGATGGTGTAATATCGTAAATGAAAGTGATCTATGTCTCAAAATGTGCTTTGGGCAAATTAAAAAGCTCAGCATTGATCAATTTTGTAAAATTTTCTGTGGCAGTTTCTACAAGGGGAAAAAAACCCATAATAACCATGGTGGGGACTTTTCCCAAATTCTCTCCCCCGTCTCAAAGGGGAGAGAGACCAAACGCTGTGGGGTTATTTCAGTGACCTGCTGAATTAAGCCACAAGTACCCCAGTTCCTGAAAGCTTGAATAAACTGAGGGTTTTGCCTTCCATTATAGGAACTTTCTTCAGGAGAGAAGTCTCATTTTCAGTCACGTTTAATATTGCGAGTAGACCCAAAAAGGAGCAGCCTAAGGAAAAGAGGAGTCATGCAGCTGAGCAGGCAGCATGAAGTTTGTACCACCTGTACTGGGCATGACATGTGACTGAACGCACACGTGATCACGTGATTTCTGAACACATCAGACACTGGATGTTTAAATAAAAATATTTAAAACACAAGAAATAGTGCGGTTTTCTATACTTGGATGCTAAAGTTTTGTCACAAAGAAAAGACGTGCAAAGACTTGTTTTCTCCAAGATGACCAAAAACCTCATTTCCATAAATATAACTGTTACTGAGAATCTTTATCCTTGTGCAGGAGTCAGACCAGCAACAGAACACAAAGTAGTCCCAGGTGCAGCTGCACTGGAGCACAAAATCCTCCACAGATCTTGCACTTCACATTAGGGGAGGATGAAAACAGCAAGTCAGCCAGGAAATAATAAGCAGGTTATTTGCTTTCATATCATGCTTAAACATGACAATAATTAAGACCATTCTAAACACATGTTAAAGAGCATCAAAACTTACTTTCATGTAATTTAACCATTTGGTTACTAATTTTTTTGAGAACTAACTCTAATATCAGTACCCTAAAATGCTTCTTGAGCAAGGTGAAAAATAATACAGTCTCAAGTAAGTCTGCATGGAGAGTGAGGAGCCTTTGATGTTAGCAATATGTGATAGTATTTGTATTTAGCATTTAAAATGCGATTAGAATTACTACTGCCATGACAGAGCTTGAAATAATTCTGGTTGTTACAAATGAAAGGGAAAGAAGATATTCAGTATGTACCTTGCGGGAAATTTCAGCTTTCCAGAACAGGCATCTTCCAGGGACCGAGTTCTCCAGCTCTAAATAACCCCACGTATAACACGACTGCTTTCAAACCGCCCTTACACATGGCCGTAAAAGTTTATTCAGAAGACAAATTCCTTATCATTTGTAATCACACAGCACATCCTGAGGTCACATTATCATCTGCTGCAGAGACATCCGTCTGTTTCACATGCAGATGCCAATAACGGAGACTGAAATCACATTATATACTGGGAGACTGTCATAAAAGCACCACTAGTAGATAAAGAAAACCTTTACCAGCGGTGTGATGGACAAGACCTGTAATAGGAAATAATGTGATTTATCACGCACATTCCATGGGCATGCAGGTACCTTTGAAACAATCACCTCAGACAGCTTTAGTTTTGTTTTGAAGAGAAAGCAGTGAAGTTGAGAGACATCATAGCCATGGGTATTTAATTTGTGCATTCTTTTGACAATCCAAACCTTTCATGTGGTTCATCATCATTTTGGTCTAACAAGCTGTATTCTTGTTTATAGCCCCATCTTTAGATGCTGATCTCCTCATAAAGATGGGGCAGAAAACACCCACTATTCCCTGCCCTGGGGATCATAATATACAGTTCTGAGACACACATGTGAATGCTAACACATTTCTCAGCTGTCTGCTCTAGACCATGCTGCAGGTAACCCAGAAATTAACACAAGTAAAAGCCTGCTGAAACAAATGACTCAATATCTGCCAGCCTGCAGCACTCAACATGGGCTGTCCAGAAGAGAAAAATCACAGCAAGTAGTTAAACAACTGGGAAAATTAAACAAAACATGAGTCCCATCACCATCAACCAACGACATACATACAGTAGGACACCCAAATCCCTTGGCTGGGAGGTTACTGGAGTTCCAAAAGCCAGGGAACCATTCATTAGAGAAAGGGAATTCAGAATTAAAGTGAAACTCACTCTGCAGATTGGTAAGTCAGAAACAATCAGCAGAACAGTGATACACCACGTGAAGGTAGCTGGGCTGCCGTGGAGCTCAAGGCCATGGCTGCTTGGAGGTGTGAGTGCTTGTGGATCTGGCCTCACACGTAGCAATCGCAGGTTAACTGCCCATCGCTCATTACAGGTGGCAAATACGTATTGTTAATAAAGTACAGAGGTTACAGAACTGAAACACAATACTATTTTAAGTTATGCCTCTTTCTTACAGGTTTTAATTGTGGTATCTAATATTTCACTATGGGAACAGATTTTAAAATTCCACCTTAGTCTTCAACAGGGGCAAATCTCTCTCCTGCTCCCCCCAAAAAAATCAGGTTTCAACTTGGAAGCATTTAGCTCCAACCAGGAGTCAGCCTTCGGATGGTAATGACAAGGAAGCTGACAGAGGAGAGTGATGGTCTGATGGTAAACAAGCTCCAAAAGACAGATGATGTGTGTTACTGAATGAGTGGCTTCTCTTTTTATTCAAGACTTCTCTTATTCTTCCATCAGCCTGGGAAATGATTCATTAATTCGGTATTTTGTGTTGTGTTCTAAGTAGCCTTGCTGTATTCCTTCTGTGTTTTTAAACTGTCAGTTACGTGTACAAAGCCATTCAGAAAGCTCCGAGGACGGCTGCTAATTATCTCAGAGAACAAACAATAGTCCTCAGCTGGAGCAGCTAAATGGGAAAGCCTTTCTTATTTTTAGTACAAAGTCTCTGCTGCTTTCCAGAATGTTTTAAAATATTGCTTTGTTCTGGATATTGAATTGTTGGAGCCTGTAATAAAGTGCCCTCGGCTGGGAGGCGGCACTGCCTTCCCTGGCTCTGCCACTCACCTGCAGTATTTCACCGCCAGCTCTGAGACCACGAATAAATAACCCTGTTCCTGTGCTTCAGTTCCTAAAACCAGAGTCCTCAAGGTGGAGGCGAGGAGGCCCTTGAAGTCAATTCATATTGATAATTGAAGAGCGTACACAATTGCCGATAGTTTAAACTTTGGACCTCTCCAAACTGAACTAACTGAAAAAACAGCCCTTCCTGCTGCTCCTCTCAAGAACAGCGCCAGGGCAGAGGGTTCAGCTAGATGGAAAATGAAGTGCTAATTAGAAAATAAAACACTAGAAACAGTTTTTAAAAGTAAAGTCATGTCAAACCAGTCAAGTTCAGTCTTTGAAAGGAAAAATAATGCAAAGCAAATTAATAGGCATAATAAAGTAAATGGATGCAATTGTCAGGTACAATTTAGGGAGCCCTAATTAGTTTCTAGTTCAATTTGACTTAAAGAAATTCACTTCTGTTAACCTTAAATGAAGCAAAATGTATTTTTCAATTACCTCCCGAGATGCAGTGGGCAAAAATCACAGAAACAACCAACATTTGACAACCTAGGTAAGTATTTCTTAACCTTCCATTCTCTTTACTGTGAGATGAACTGTGCTAATAAGGTGGGAACTGACCTAGATGATCAGTCCATGTAGTTCACTGTAGCATCTCCAACAATGGCCAAAGCAGTTTCCTAAGCCAAATTTATATCCTCTCTCTGGAAGAATTCCCAACACACTCGAGGTTACATTGATGCAGACCCCAGAACTAAACTCAGCTACAACACTAAGGCTTAAAACCTACTGGACTGGAAATGGCTTTAAGACAAAAATTAAGCATTTGATGTTTTATGTTAGCGATAATCACAGTCAGGGTGGATTTACACAACTCCAAGCCCTTCTCTTCAGGGCCACACAGCCATTATTCACAGGGCTCTGGGGACCAGGCTGAAGAAACAGTCACTGTCACTTTGCCATAGATCTTCCCTGGTTTGTCACTGAGCCCTCAGCCCCTTTTCTATCCCTTCGACATACAACAGAACGGCCCCACATCAGCCAGGAACAGTTTTGGAACCCAGAGCCTGACAATATTCCATTGCTTTTGCATTTGGCAGAGTCTAAACTCCCCCATCACCTATGACAACTGCAGAGCACGTGTCACTGCTAACTGTTTTTTAGACAAGCACACACCCAGAACCTTGCACATTCCAGGTCAAGTCTGTTCTTTGCCATCATGGAAAGAATTTCTGGGGACCATTTTCTGCCAGTAGTTCCTGTTGCTTTTGCAGAGATGCCCAATACCCACAGACATACAGGTCAGCTAAGCCTGCCAGTCTATCTTAGAAAAACCCCTTACCAGGAGACTCAAGTATTGTACCTCTCTCCCTATCTTACACACGATGCATTCACAGATAAGCAGCAAGACAAAGCCAGCGCCCTATCAAACATCAGCATTCCCAGGCTAAACATGAACTCTGTGTCCTACCCTCGGGCTGGGGAATATCGAGCCACACACCTTACAAACAGCAGAGTGAAAAATCCAACACAGCAGAAATTAATGTCTTCACAGGAAATCCTCTGCATGGATAGACATGCTCTCCTGTGGGCCCAAGCAGATGCTCAGCACAATATATTTTTGATAGAAAAACATTAAACCCAGAGTGCCTCTTACTCGCACACATTCAGTTGTTTCATGCAAACAACCCTTCCTCAGCTCCCCAGGACTTTAACCTTCATCTGCACCACACTCCTCACTCCTAACTCAACTGCTTCCTTTTAGCATGAAGCAAGAGGATGCTGAGGAGCTCCTACGCTTTTTCTTGCCAATCTAAACGAAGACCCAGTGCTTTTGAGATTGCAGGAGGAAGAGGCTGGGGCTCCATTCTCTCAGTCAGATTCTCCTCTGGTGCTCCAGCTGCATAAACTACTTTGTATTTCTTCTGTGGAACCACCGTGTCCCATCCTATTCCCTTTCTTGCCTGTGTGAGGAGGGCATTTCATTATCAGGTGAAATAATCCCTATTTGCAGAATTAATCAAGTTCTTGCAATCTTCAGAAGAAAGCAGATCTATTAAACGTGTGTTATTAACAATAATAAATGCTTCAGCCCTCTGGGTACTGCTCAACATCCACAGTAAAAACATTACCATAAAAAACACATTCTTAAGTTCTAAAGAAATAAAGCTTGGAATTGGTTTGGTTAAGATGGTTCAGGCAGGGATATCTATCAGGAAAACCCATTATGATGAAGAGAAGCACTTACAGCACAGAAGGGCTTTGACAAAAAGCAGTCAAAACGTTTTCATCAAGAATAATGTATGCACACTGTAAATCCCAGCTCACAAACACACCAAGAGGCACAAAAGTCTTTTCCTTTTTATTTGCATTTTGTTCAAGTGGTTACTAGAATGTTGAGTTTATTTCCCCCCACCTCTTACCTTTCAATAGTATTTCACACAGACAACTCAACGCCTTTGATTCCCAAGTCACTGCAACCCAGGGATCTTTGTCCCTGTTCAATCAGCTAGAGCAAGACTACACAATCACAGTGACCCATCTACTTCATCCTGTTATTCTCTGCCTTTGGAGATGCTGTTCTGCTTCTCATTCTAGATGCTGGCATGCATACAGCCTATTGTATGGCCTCACAAAGGCAAAGAAAGAAAAGAAAAAGTGAGATGGAGTAGTGTGATGCTGAGACTTCTCCCCCTGCTATTTGTGAGTCATCTGGGAGCTAAGAAAGAACCCACCTTCCAGGACAGCCCCTTCCCAAACCATAGGCTTGTATGCCCCTACCATACAGATGGGAGCAAGGAGCATTCCTACAACCTGCGTTCCACAACTCCTCTCGTTCAGGTCCTACTTACCTTTCGGTGTAACAAAGCACCAGATCTACGTTCAAACCCAGTTAGGTCTCCAAGGTACCCAAGGAGAGGGGCAGGCTTAGACATCCTGGTCAAAGATGAACAGCAGCCACTCAGGCTCTATCACCAAAGCACTGTCATGGGAGGCAGGGTTTTGTGTTCTGCAGGAAGTGTTTCCTTCCCTGCAGTCCCCATCAGAGCACCACCCTGTGCTGAAATGCTGATTTCAGAAATACTTTCAAGCATCTCCTCCCATATACACCAGTGATGACCTACCCTGAGGCTTGCCTTTGTAACCAGGAGGGACACACAAACCTAGGCTGGTCCCTGTAGCAGGGAAGCTGCCTCTGCATCCACTATGGAAACCCTGAAATGTGGGATTGGGGAAAAAAAAATAGGAGAAAGAACAGAAATACAAACCAGCATCTCCAACTAAACAAACCTTGACCATCCAAAGAGCCAAGGAAACAACAAACAAGCCAAAAATCATTTCCACTATTTCTCTTCTGTCTGCCTTTCTCCAGGCACAAAGGGGAAAGGGATTTGTTGCATATCTTGCTGTGGAACATACCACTTCCCAATCCTGTTTCTCTTAAATACTCTCTCAGAGAAGACATGTCACCCAGGGAACAACTTACTTCATACACTAGCAATGCAGCACCCTGCTCCTTAAAACTGCTGAGGGCCCCACTGCTCAGGGGCTAATTGCCCAAGTAGGTACCCCAAAAAGTGGCAGCAGACCCTGCCACACACGTATCTGCAGCTCAGAGGGTGCAGTTCAGCCAGAGAGAAGCACTGCTCAGGGAAAGCTGCTGCAACAGCTTCGCAGAACAGTTGGTGACCAGTTGCTTTCATAGCCATGTTTGACCCCATTCCTGCCCCAAAATACAGAAGGAAAAAAAATAGGAAAAGGCAAACTAAGTCTGTTATTAAGCCTTGTGAGTGCCATGATGTAGAAAGTTAAACCAGGCTGAAAAAATCCACAAGAAGCCACTGGCTGGGGAAAGATCCCTGGACAGCCGCTGCGTGGCTCATGACAACTGTTCCATGCCCTGCTAGGTCACTCTGCATCTGTGGAAGCAGATGGAGAAATTTAGAGAGAAAAAAACCCCAAACAATCCTGCAAAGCTTTTTTTAATCACTTAAAAATCAAAAGAAACTCAGCTTTCATAAGAGGACAGAGTCAGAAGTGGAAATGAACTTGTTGTCTGAAAAAAAAACTACAGAGAGGCCTTTGAACCTGCCTTCTACACAAGCACATCAGCAAACATCTTCAAGGGGCTTCTGACCACTGCAGTGGACATGGCAATACGAAATCAGAAGCCACATCAGTAGTTTTTCCACTCTCAATATTTTACTACATAGGCAAAAGTGACCAGATTAACCAGAAGACCTCAGGACAGACCCTGAGCCCACTGGCATGAGCCACATCACCAGGGTCCCTCCAGCTCCCCTGCTGCCATATCCCACCCAGCCATCAGTGCAAGGCAAGGAGCCATCCAGAATCCAACGCTTCTAACCCCAGATCCATCATGCTGCTGTGAATAAGCCCATTAAAAAGCCGTGCAATTCAACATGTGAGGGCAACAAGTGCTCCTGCTTCAAGCTACAAGTGAAGCTAAACACAAACAGCTTTCGAAGAACCAACAACAGCTGAGCCAGGAGACCTTTTGTCCTGCACATTTGTAACAGCATGCGTCTTGCTTAATAAATCTCCCACATTTTCACATATGGCTGTGTATTTTTAAAGGGTTTATGCATTTAATTTCTTTCTTGGTTCAGCTGCCTTCCATGGTTCTTCAGCCTCCTAGAAAACTCTGAGGTGCATATTTCATCACTAAGAACCAACTTTCAAAAGAAAGTATTCCTTCTAATTACCAAGGGAACCCATCACTAACCTCTCACGAGACAAACTCTTGCTTATAAAGAGGGTGGGAGGGAAATAAACCTACAGAGTTGGGCTTGAAAGGTCTGGTTTCCATATGCTGGAGCCTGGAATAAAAATCCATCAAACAATGCTCTGTGTGTTTGAGGGCTGGGTGCAGAAGCAGCAAGCAGACTGCACAGAAAACTTTTCCTCAGCCCAACCTGTTTTTCCCAACATAGACCTTCAGAACAGATTCTTAAATCCCAGCCTTGCTTCACATCCTCACACCATTTATTACCTGTATTTTCAATATTCCAAGAGACACTTTAATCACCACACTCTGCTTTAATTGTTATTAGCATTTAGATTATATGGTAATCTTGCAGCCAGAAGTCAATATTAAATTACTGTCCTTGCCTGCTGAAGAGTAATATATATAGAACAGAGCTGAAATGTGTTTTAAAGTTTCAGTTCAATTTTATGTCCTAATTACTCCGGAATGTTATGAAAGGACTGTAACATCATACCATATATTCTTGTCATCCCATAGGCAGCTTTATAGTAACATTACAAAAGTATATTGAACTCATTACGGGGGAGCATAATTGAAATGATACAAAGGAACTGCTGGCTGTTAATAAAGCCAAGTCGGGTGGTGTGTCCTATCTGTCAGCTTTCCCTGGTTTGCCAGTATTAACCTGGACTGTCAGAGATGCAGGCACACAGTAGAAGCAGATTCATCTGTCCCAAAAACCAGCATGCCTCAGAAAGGACTCATAAAAAGAAGTGCCCTCTGATATTGTTTGGTAGCCTGGCAATTAGAAATCAGCATAAAATTGGGACCTTTACTGCTATGGGTAGCTCTGCAAACAGATGTAAACTGAGGCAAAGATACTGGTACAGGAATCCACCTGCACAGACATTTGTACAGCACAGGCTTTAGCCAGACACCGCTGAGCAGGAACCTTATTGATCTCCCATGGTATTCCAGCCATGTGTGCAAAAGGCTCCTCCACCTGATTATCTCAGACTCAGCACATTTTTAATTGCTTTGAAGACAGTCACTTGCACAGCTACTCCCCATCAATGGGAGCGATCTTTACTGGCCCAGAGAAGCTATTCTGTCCTACTAGGAGCCACCTTTCCGCATACCAAGAGGGGATCTAATTCTGTTTCAAATGCTTCAAGATTCCCAGGTATAAATGCAACACAGACAGTGTCTCTTACTTCCAATATACAGGAGCTGATAGTTGAAAAGGATCTGAAGTCCACACACATAGACAGAATAAATATTAAAGTGACATGTGGTTAATACAAGATGATGTGAGAAATAAAATCAGTAGAAGAAAATTGCTTCAGACACATTATTGCTGTAGAATTGAGATTTCTCCTGGTGAGAAGCAATAGAAATAGAAAAATCATTTGAGAAGAACACTTACAATATTATGAGTTGGACAAAAAAACAGTATAACATCTAGTATTTAACTTGTTAGAGCTCTGTGTTTCTCTTTTCATTACAAGATCCTCCCTGATTTGATCACTTCTCAAAGACTTTTAGTCTCACACGTCAGCCAAAGGATGGTAATTCGGTTACTTCCAGGCTGCAAGGCACTGACTGAGAAGCGCTCACCAGTGACTCACTGACAGCAACCCCCTTTCTTTCCGATTTCTCATCCAGGTATTGACCCAATCTGACTTCGCCTCGCTTTATGAGAACTGACAAGGCAAGAGACCAAGGAAAAACTGTTCCAAGTAATAAAGATTCCCTATATTTAATTATTTTTTAGAATACAGAAGTCTAGAGGCTTACAAAAAAAAACCCCAAGGTTTCCATGTAAACTCTGTAGCATAGGGCATAGCGCCCAGAACTCCACTGAATATTTGATTAGTATACTGAATAGGAAAGAAAACAAGGTATCTCAAGAAAAAGCAGAGGTTGAACACCATAACAACCTTGTGCTTTCCCAATTAACCTGCCTCTTGAATACACACCAGCACATTTTTTAATTAATCATCGGTGCAAGAAAAGCCTTTCAAAACTGTAAAACCCTAAACAAGGGGTTGATTAGCTTTTAATCAAGTGCATTTACTAAAACCCAAATTATAAATTTAGATTTTAAGTACTTAAAAATGAAGACAAGCTTTTCAGGTAAAGTAAAACTTCAGTTATGTTTGTGAAGTAATTGGGAAACAAGGAGGGAGAGTTTACACCAGTCCCTACACAGGAGGATCTGCAGCTTCCACAAATGGGGAACCACCTCGTCTGCAGCAGCTCTGCCAATGACAAAGGACACTGCTGAAGTTTCCAAGAGAAAGTACTCCTGCACCTTGATTGATGGGCAGAAAACTGCAAGGATGATGTAGATTGTAGAATTGCCAGTATTAATAATTACTATCTGAAGGTTTCCAAGTGTTTTGCAAACATGAGTAGATTCAGTATCATCATTCTTTTTACTATGTAATTAAATCCTATCACCTTTCTACAGACAGAGAAGCTGAGGAATACTAATTGTGCTGAAGGTTAGCTTGGCTGCCTGGAAGCAATACCTTGGGGAAAGCCTCTCCCAGGCACAGCAGCAGTGACTGCTGTGCAGTACCAGCTCCAGGACCGGCTGTATCCCAGCTGCGTTGCATCAGGTCTCCTTGCAGAGACACAATTTCAGAAGCACCTCCAGGGCACAGACTCTTCCTTACACAGGAAAATGCAAGCAAAGAAGTCAGGAAACCCCCCCAAAAAACCCCACAGGAAATGCCTTTATGCTTTCTGTCCCTCCCAGCAGCAATCCTTCCTGGAAGGTTTTCTACCACTGCTCCTGATCACCACCAACCCATGGTGCCAGTGATATTGTGCTGCCTGTGCCATGCTGATGCTGCAGCATTCCATGCATTGCCATCACAACCTGTAAGGGCAGAGCACAACACCTAACAGGGTCCACTGGACTTCCAAAAAGTCTCTCTTGAATCATAGATTGGTGCCCAATGGGAAAAGCATCATGGGCAACCTGCACCCTCAGTATAATACCCAGGCAGGATTTGTGCCAGGTATAACCTTGTTCTCCCCTTTACAATATGGCAGAACCTCCTCTGAAACATTGGTACACATCTGTTGCAAGCACAGAGCATTAAAAAACACATTAAAACAACCATTAATAGTTTGGCTAAAAGGCAAGAAAATCTAAAGTTAAGTCTGTAACTCCATCCTGTGGTACGTAGGTATTACAACACAATTTAAATCCAGGGACACAGTATTTTTCCATTATATACACTAATCCCTAGGCTTTGCCAGAGCACCTTTCAGGTTTCCTTGTGAATTTTCAAAAACAGCAGCAGGAACTACAAGGCTGGGAATTGACACACATGAATATACCCTGCCCCAATTGTCAGGGGCCCAAGGTGGGGTTTTGTTCATGCCAGGACTGAAAAGCCCTGCTGGTTATGTCATAAATTCTTTCTAAAACCATCTTTCTGCTGATCTCAACACTTCTGCTACTAGAGGAACAGAAAGGCATCTGCTCTGTAAACAGCCAGGCTGGATAAATATGCTGTTGCCTTTCAGCATAACCCCTGAACTGGAAATTACCATTAAAGATCTACAGATAGGGCAGGTTGTGCTCCTTAATCTGCCCTAAGCAAAATCAGCCACGTGAGCTTAATAAGCAAGGATGGGTCTGTAAGCAAGGCTGGCTGGCCTCTTTCTCCAAGCTGATTAAAGCCAGTTTGCACGATGCCCACGAGGAGGAGAACTCTGGGTCTCCCTGTGTGCAGTGATAACCCAGGGGCAGGAAATCCATTGGTACAGCACAGGCCAGCAGAAAGGACCTGATCGCTCCCAGCCATTGTGCATCTGCTTAGACATGAAGTGGTACCACTCAGAGTGCCCAGTGATTGAAGGGCACACACAGCCTGCTGATAAGAAGTGGGCAGTTTCCCACCTCCCTCTCTTCCCTTTAGCCTCAGTTTGTCCAGCTGAATCAACTTCTTGATTTGCTGCGTGTTGCAATCAGTTTTACAGAACCCAACTTCATTCATAAGGGGAAAAAAGCAAGAGCATAAAGGATCCTGCTCACTACAGCACATCACCTTCAAATGTCATCTGTGGGCTGCTTCCCAGCATCAGGATTTTCAAACTCCAAACAAACCTCTTACTGAGAAGGCTCTGACAATAGGAGGGAGGGAAGCTCACCTCAGATGTGTATCCCCACAAGAATCTGTGTTTTAAGACAGACAAGAAGAGGGAAATGCACTGGTTACTAACCAAAACAAAGCAGTGCCTCTTGAAAGAAAGCAGCACAGCAAATAGCATAGATTGAATATATATATATTTTTTTTCTTAACTGAGAGACAATTATGTGTCCTGTGCTTGTAAAATGAAGTAGCATACACTGAAAAAGAGTGGCTGTCAATTTAGCTGAAGACAGAAGTGTCCTTTTCTAGCAGTTTTTAACACACATTCTCCAATTCCCTATGAACACAGGTCCTTGTTAGCTTATCAAGCTCCCATTTACATCCAGAGCAAAGCAGGAACTCAAGCAGGTGCCAACAGGCGTGCACGAGCATCTTCACTACTCAGCCTGGCACGGAGGGCACTGTGCTTTCAGAGGAGGAGACCACCAAGGGCTAAGTTCATGAAGATGTCCATTAAAACCCTGACAGCACAAGTAACCCAAAGCCATAAGAACTTAAACACAAAGCTCTTCTGCTTCGTTTCTATAGCTCCATGAGGTACAGGGCTGTAGAAAGAGATCAGCTGTAGAAAGCATTCAGAGGCTGCTATTGCCAAACTATGGACTCAAGTCAACAGTAATTAAAAGCAATTTTTAACTGACTTGGATTTAAAGGAAATGCCTTTTCACAAATCAGCAGCTCTTGAAGCACACCTTGTGGGTTTAAAAAAGGTAGACAGAGGAAAGAAGTGATGCTTCCCCTTCACACTCAGCAATAGAAATACCTTGCAGAAAGATACACATCATATAGTTAAAAACCTTGGGGCAGTTGAACCCTGAGCCCTGCATAGCTGAGGAAAAAGACTCTTGCTTTAAAGCCAGCAAGGGCCCAACGTGGCCTCAACAGATTGTCTTCCCTGTGCCAATTGTGTAGAAAATTGTAATTGCCCTGTCAGAGGCAATTTTGAAAGCTGTAACCACACTTAGATGTTGAGGTATTATCCCAATTAGCACCCTACCAGCACCACTTGCACTGTGAACACATACTAATAAGCCTCTAGGATGATTTTTTTATCCCACACAGGTAAAAAATTAACTATTTTCATGCCTGTTTTTTCATTCCATGTGCTGACTGGGTGTCTGGATCCAACACACATCAACAAACAGGGTGTTTTTTTACAGGAGCACCACATTTGAGGGTCCCCAAGCTTGTTATATTTATTTTACCATCCATTTCCTTAGTTTCTTTGTATTAGAGTTACTACCATTAAACTGGCAATAGCTCTCGATTCACAGTTAGGTAATCTGAAGTGGTTCTGACTTGGGAAAGCAATAAAAACATCAGTTAGGCTGGAGATAACTAAACCTTAACTTGTAATGGAAGGAATCAGAACATTCTTAGGAATAATTGTCCCCTCTTGCTTCCCATTTTTTAAAATCCTCAGCTTCATCTGCTGGTAAATGAGAACATGGTGTTATCTGAAAAGAGCTGGATTTGATAATTAAGATGCAAAGTTGCAGGAGAATTAAATGTGTTTTATGTGAGTGGGATGGAGTGGGCAGGAGTAGACTAAGCTTAAAATAGTACACATCTGTGCTGGAAAGCCCATCACACTATCCTGGAGAGGAAACTAAAATAGACAGAGGGAAAGCATTTAGCATTCACCACAAAGTGTGTGCTGACTTAAGACCATCATACATCTTCCAACTGGAAACCCAGCAGAATAAGAAATCTGGGTGTCCTGGCTGAGCCTGCTCTATTTTCCAGTGCAGTTAAAAAGCAGTGAACAACCCTGTGGTATCTGTGAGGTGGATGAGGTAGGGTACCAAGATTAGAAGTAAAACAGCCTGCAGCTAAATCTCTCCTCAGGACTCCCAACACCACCACTCCTAGTAGGCTTGAGATATATTTTTCTTCTTTTGTGTTCCCTATAAGAGTTCACATTATTTTAAGATTCCTTTAATTATGGCATATGTGAAATAATTAAAGTGGAGTAGGTTGGGTTTGCAGAGTACTTATTTTTTCCTCCCTGCCTGTTCTCCTGAGCGTTACAGAGTATTAGAAATCTGCATCACCCCCCCACCCCACCCCGTTCCCTCCCTCTGGGCCTCTTTTTCCCTTTAATCTTCAAAGCCTTAGAAATTTTTTGGAGGAGAATTTTGCTCGACTTGTTTCTAGGTTGCTGGCTGCTTATCGAAGTGAAAGTTCTCATTTCATTTGTATTAAGTGGCAAGCCTCCTTCCCTTCCTCTCCCTCTTCCCTGCACGCTGACCTCAATTACTCCCACAAATCAGATTAGCCTTGTTGACTTCCATCACTTCAATAATTAAGATACAGAACGATGAAACAAGTGCCTTCTGAGCAGTCATCCTCCCAGCGCCAATAACAGCCCATTCTAATAAATTTTGGCAGCAGAGTGTGTTTTCTCTGCATGAACTTTAAAGGTACCTGAAGACGTATTGAATCTGGCATGTTCTCAAGAAACCCTTCAGGAACTCTGAAGTGGATGCTCACCTTGGCTTTTATTTCATTTCCATGGTTCAATAGGATAGATAGCACGATGACTGCACAGGACTGCTGGGTGCTTCTCACTGCTTTCAAGTCCCTCAGTGAGTGCCCAAAACAGAAGCCCAGTGTCCACCAGTCCTTCCACAACCCCAGGAGTTTTCACTGGATGGCACATTGGGGAACAGCATTAATTTTAACTCTACTTCCCTCATGCATGAGCATATCTCTCTTCTTAGGACGATGCAGCAGATAAAATGACTTAGCTTACCTCTAGAAATTCAGGATCAGATGCTCAGATGGTACAAACTGTTCTAGGGACAGAGATTTGACAAGATAAAAGCAATTTGTTCATTAATTAAAACAGAGAACATCACGATAATATGGCCCCTATTGCTTTTGGTGTTTGGGTGTTTGTTTTGTGTTCTCAATTTAAGTACAGAAGAGGCCACCACCCTAAAAAACAAATTCATACTTGGAAGCTGTTTGAAATGAACACAGAGCTGCTTCTAACCAGGAGAAAGCTACTTCTCAGGTGCAGGTTTGGCCACTTATGCTCATATGTTGACCTCAGCCTGAATTTTTACCTACTCCTCCTCTTCCCTGGTGCATATCAACAGGATGTGTTATCACAGTTCTCTCTGATAAACTAATGAAGCATGACTATTCTAATCTCTTGTTAATCATTTCCTCGATCACCCTAAAACTTCTGCTCTCCATCTGTTTCAGTCTTTGAATACAAGTGCCTGGAATTGTAAACAACTTTTTGGGCAAGGCTCTACCAGAGCCAGATACAGCAGCTCTAGCTCTTCCCTAGCTCCATTTTATCAAGATAAAAACTCAGTGACACAAACTGCATTGCCTTTGATTTACACAAGAATATATATATTCTCCTCTCTACTCAAGGGTCAGAAATAAGAAGCAGGGTTTTTTTTGGGGGTGGTTTTTCCCCTCATACATACATACCCAATACAAGGCTGATCCCCTGTTATCTCTTGCGCAGCTGCAGTGCCGATGGAAGAAACCACTGCTGCTGCCTACTCACACTGAATCTGTAGCAGTATAAATAAAAGAGCAAGAGACCAACAGAGAACTGGGACCCAGCTGCTCACAGCGAATGCAAGATGCGTAACCTTACAAGCAACAACCAAGAGCAGCCACCACTGCACCTCATCCTCTCATGGGAAGTTACTGCTCACCGAGACCAGGGTACGATCAGCCTGAGAGAGCAATTTGCCACAGTTATTTCTGCTCTGGAGCTAGAGAACCTCTATTGAGCACATCTATTGAGAGCATCTACCGAGAACAACTGTGCTCTGAGCAAAGGCACACATGCTTATACTGTTGGCTCCAGGACCAGGAGCCACACAGCTCCTGTTCCCATGGGGCTGAGCATCTTCAGGAGCCCGGCTGTGCCTGCAGGCAGCGGTGGCTGTGGCACGCTGGTGTGTATGTCCAGCAGCTCTGTGTCTTGCTCCACTTGATGATGCCAGCTCGTACATGCAAGCACAGACACATAACCCAACTGGGTTTGGATTCTGGCCATCTACTTATTGCTTACACTCCCCGAACCTGGTGGGGGATGCAGCTTGGTGTCCAGCATAAAGCATTTTGACAAGTCCTGATGAAACTATGCAAAATATGCAGCCCCTATGTGATGCCTATTTTGCCAAATGCAATTCCACGTGGGAAACCAGGCCCCAGGAGACGCCAGTAAAGCTGCTTCTTCTTGAGATCTCACTGTCAGACCTGAAGAAACAAAACTCTCAAATGGGGAAGGAAGAGCCAAGCACACAGCCACTCCAAATCCCTCTTTTACAGCAGCATAAAGTGGTCATCTAATGCAGCGCTATCATAAAATTAAATCATGCTCACTTGTCATCTTGTATGGTCTATACCGACAGATTAAAAACTACATGGCAAAATGTAATTTCCCAAACTGAAGGTATAAGAGGAGTTTGAAATATCTTCCTCTGCAGTGCCTGCTCAGCCCTGCGTCCTGGCGGTAATAAAGCAGCAGTCGCAGTCGGGTGGGATTTAGCACTGCTGCCTGCCTTCGGGGGACAAGCAGCACTTGTCCTGACGGTGCCAAGGGAAACAGCCAGCAACAATCTCAGGAGCACGCCAAGGTTATCTTTCTTCTTTAGAGAGATCCAGGCAAGGGGAGAGCTTTTCAAGTTTAAAGTTTCATAAATGTGCAGTTGAGAGAAGTGAAAATAGCTTTTCCCCCACTCCATCCTGCTCTCAAGTGCCGGGTACCACTCCTATTGTAGCGACCCAAGACAAAGATGTTGAGTAGGGGCCACACCAATCACCCCCCACAGCACAGAGACAGACAGCACAGCGTGTCTCAGCAGCAGAGACTGCTTCAGCTACACCAACCTTTGCTTCCAGAAGAATCATTCCCACACAGAGCTAGCAAGAAATCTTCATGCCATATATGACCTACTGGAACAGGGGCTGTGGGTGCCCAGAGGGGGATGGCCAGCAGCCCGAGTTACTCTGCTCCTGCTACATATCTCCCATGGAAATGCTGCTGTCAGGGGCATGGGCAGTGGGTGCCAATTTGTGCTCTCATCTACAGCACAAACCCCTGTAAATAAAGACCAACTCAGCCAGCTACACCAGAGTCGGTTCCAAGGTACCTGGAGGTGGTAAATCTGTTCTTACATGTAAGCAGCAGCAGGAGCAAGCGGATTGCCAGAACATCAGGGCTGCAAATAGAGAGAAACTCTGTTAAGCTCAGCCCAAAGCTTACTGAACCGAGTAACACAGCGACATCACTGGCCTTTAGCTCCTGCTGTAAGTGATACGCAGTGATGTTCAGGCCAGGACTTGGGAAGGTCATGCAAATACCTACAAGCAACACTTGAAAAAGGGAGGAATGGTGATAACAGATCACCAGTGTATCTACCCACACATAAAGCCTACCTATGTGTCTATAAAATCAGCAGAACCATTCCAGAGCCCTGCTTCTCATTTGTAACCGTACCCCTGGACTGACACATGAAATTAGAAAAAACCTCAAAGTAATTTAAGCTCAGAGTCAGTTTAAATCCCTTCCATAAAGCAACAGCACGACATCTTCAAGGGATACTTATGCTAAACAAACAGGCACAGGAATCCTGTACCTTTCCCGCAAGTCATATATACTGCAGCTGGCTCCGGGCTCTGGCACACGCTCCCAGCTCTATTGATTAGGAGGCCCGTTAAGATTTATCAGACTAGAGAATGCACTCTAGTTGATTAGGATTTCCAACTGCAAATCCTGAGTCGATACAAATTTTCATGGGTGGCAGAGCAGACAGATCTCCTCTGCTCCCATCTGAAGCTTCCTACCAAATGTCTCGCTCCCAGCGCTGGAGAAGTGGGAACCCAGCGCACCAAGAATGGGAGAAAGATGCTTTTTGAGCAGAAGGGCACCTTGTGCCTGTCAGGGCTACTAGAAAGCATCTTAGCTTCTATGAGAATCAGGCTCTAACGAGGCAGTAAATGGGAAATTCAGGGTTGTAGAACAATTCTTGTTACTTCAGTGATACCTTGAATCCTCCCTCTGCACAGGATAAGCTTCACACTGATGTTCTACAGTCTCCCCATAGAGATTTTTACATTGTAATGGAGCAACGTGGGGACAAAACCCTGCTTTAAATAGCATCACGAATACAAAGTCATCTAACAGAAGTCAAGCCACCATTTCTTTCCTTAAACTTTATACACATCAACATGTACAAGCTTCTAAATTTTCAGAAGGATTCACCAGAGTTAGACATCTGCATCTTGGGAGTTCACTCGACTCCTCAGCCAGACCCTGATGCTCTCCAACCCATTTCCTCTCAGTTTAGACAGCATGGTCACTGCATCAAATATTTCTGTGACCACACCGTCAGACAGAAGTTATAACTTTTTAAAGCTTAAGCAGCTGCTTTTCAGGCACAGCCAAACAGCTCTTTCAGTTCAAAAGGAGAAATAGATTTGTATGTCAGGGTGGATGCTGGTGCTGATGCACCCTCATTTAACCGGGACTTAAAATATTTACAGTACATGAAGAGGCCTTGTGACCTGCAGCTGGAGGAGAACAGAAGGATAACAGATCATAGCTTCTTTCCTTAGAAGAGACACAGCTTAAAATTCAGATTCAGGATGAATACTCTCAGAAACGACCTCAGAGTTTTTAATCACATTCATTTACCCTAGAAACCAGACCCATGCAGTACTGGTGTGGTTTTTCAGATCTTACTGCTGTGCTAGGAAGCAGGATCCCTATGGATGAGCTGTCTGAGGGTTCCTACCTGCTTGAATGTGTAAACAAGTATTCTCTGGGATTTTCAAAAAACAACTTCACATTTAAAAAAAGAGAGCAAATTCCTTGTTTAGGCACAAAAAAACCCCACTTATGCCCATTGGTTCTTTAAAAATGCCTGAATACCATAAAAAGGCTCAAAACTGTGCATGGGCAGCCAGGCAAGGTGCAGTGTTCAATTTAACATGGGAACAGCATCAGTGTCCTTAAGAAGCAAGCAGAAGTCTGAGTTAGGAAAACCCAAATCACATATATATACACATACATATACATATATATACATCCCAGAGCGCAGCATTAAGGCGCCGCATCTTCACGAGGTGCTCTCCAAGACTCAGCAGCATATGTCATTCTAAAAATACAGACCAAAACAACATGTTATCTTAATTTTTGTTGTTTACATTTGTTGGCAACTTTGAAAATCTGAAGTGGGATTTAATAGCGCTCGGAGTGTCTCACTGATTCATTTCTGAAAATCTGGACCTCAGCATTCCCTTTGAGTCATCCTGCTTATATTTAGCCACAAGCAAATGGCTTGTGATTCTCTTAAAAATAAATATGAAGAGGCTGTAATGAAAGCTGAGCAGAAGCAGCTATAACTGTCCTGCAGTTGTTCTCTTTGAAAACACTCTTAACATTCATTTCCATCCAACTGGGACCCCGAAAAAAGTCCCTAATAGAGATTTCAAACATCACAATGCTGACAAATGCTGAACTGCTGTTCTTGGTGGGCAGGGATGGGACCTGAGAAGGCAGCATGAGGCTCTGACACACGAAGCAGGCCAGCTCTGCCCCGGAATAAGGATCCTCTGGAAAATGATGGAAAGCCAAGAAACTCACACTTTTCAGACACAGTAAATCTGGTGCCAGGCACAGAACAAAACCCGATCCTGTCCCTTTACCTGCAGGTGCTGTTTGGGGCAGACAGGACACTCCTTTTCCCACCCCACCAGCCTGTCTCAGCTGATTATTGCCCAGACAAGTGATGGGTACAGCTACTGCTCAGCACCTCTGCGGACGCCGGTCCTTTTGGGGCCCCTGATCTGGTGAAAGCAGGCGGCAGCGAATGGCACTTGTCAATATTTGTATTGACAGGTTGCCATTCCAGAGAGAGCCCGTGGGGACAGCGAGAGGCACCGTGGCAGCAGATGTCCTCCCAGCTGCAGCAGCCCACTAGAACAGTCAGTACAGTGGCTTTTGGCAAAGCGGAAGCGACGTAGGGGGCTAGATTGGCTCTTCTTGTGTTTATATTTGCCTTCTCCTCATCTAATAAGGCAGGGAGACAGATGCCCTCTCCTAACAAACACAAGCTAAGCTGTTGATACCGTCCAAGTAGTAAGGAATTCATTTTTAATCACCATATTCTCTTCTTGGACTCCGTACGCTGCCTATAGCTTTAAGTGCCAAGAAGTCAGCTTCAAAGCAGTAAAGTTTTTGCTAGCTAATTATTTCTTATACTTAAAACAACACAGCAACATCCTCTTGCAAATCTCATGTATTCAAATTAATTAGATTTACTGTGCTGAATGGATGACCATCCAGCAGTAAAAAATAAGATTCCTACACAAATAATGAATTGGCTCAGTCATCCAATAAACCAAAGCAGCAAAACAGGCTCTTCAGGTCTCTTATGAGCATAATTGTCATCCTTGCTCCAAATTACCAGCTTCTTCCAAGTATTCAGAAGGCCATCAGGGAAGCTGTTTCAGATCTACAAGGGTAAATAAGGGAAAAACAACAAAACCCTGGGTCAAATGCAAGTGCAACCTGCCTGGAAGTCACTGCTAATAATGAGGAGGTTCTTATTTGCATGCTCTTAAACCTGCAGTTTTTATCAGGAGACGCTGGGAAGAGATGTCAGGAGTTACAGCACAAGAAGTCCCAACTCTCCAGCCTTGAACACTACATTGCCAAGATGCCACGTCACCCAAAACCAAAACATGACTGCATCTCTTGACAAGACAGCCCAGAAGAATGTTCAAGGGGAAAGCAGTGTTTGTCTCTGCCTGTTGATGTTAACACTGAACTGTGTTAGGGAAACATTTACAAACCTTCCTTCTACAAACACTTTGACACCTCCAACACCACAGCAAGACCCAAGGCAGAGCACCATGTACCTTTTGAGGTTGTTCTTCTACAAAATCAATCCTCTATGCTGACATTTACCATCATATAACCTGGCTAAGGATCCATTCCATTGTGTTTTTAACTCACCTTGCACCTCATTTATTGGAGAGGGCCCCAGGCTACGCGCCCTGGCTCCTGGGATGCAAATAAACTGCTGCAGTGATTCCCAAGGCAAGCACCTGGCATAACACTGCCACGGGATTTGGTCCTGGGTGCTCCTTAAAAAGAAAAATGGCAACTGGCTACATTCCAATTCCTCACCTCCCCAGCTCCAAACCTGCATCACTGCACAGCTCCCTTCCTCCCCTGGCAGGAATGGAACCCACCATCGATCTGGAACCAGGGCAAACAGCGCTGTGCATCCCCCGAGTGAGACCACTGGTCACAACCCACCCCAAGCACTTCACTGATGCTAAATATCACCAGCACAAAGCTCCTTTTAGACAGAAAGAGAAATACAAGAACTCTACATATCATCATGGGCAATAAAACCAGCAATGTTTGGTCAATCTTGGGATGTAAACCTATCTGGGGGCTACAGATCAGCGTTGCATTACAGAAATGATTCCTTATAGCATCATTTAAAGATGTGCTTTAATCCCAAAGCACTACTCCAGCTATTACTTTCTTATGAGTGACTTCATAAATGGTGATTAACACTAACCCACTACAGTAAATAGGGAGAAACAGACAGTTTTTATTTTCCCACAGCAGAACTGTGAGGAAATACGTGGATGTTTTATGCTTACTTAAGCAGTAATGATCCGTTCCGAGAGCGCTTGCTGCCCCTGCTCTGCCCCTCAGGCAGGTTCCAGTCGATGCTGGGGCAAGATAACTCAAAAAGGCAGAGCTAGACTTGAAGGAGAGATATTTTACAGCAGTAAGTGACTTTAATTCTATGTGAACTACATCTTCCACCCTCCCACCCCTCTCTTGCCTCCCTGGACCTGACACCAGGTATCTATTTTTCATTACGACATATCCATTCTCATTTTGTTCATCACAGAAGCTAATGTGCAAGAAAGGGAAAAAGATTCCTCAATAAAGGCAGCCTGGCAACAGAACAGACACGTGGAGGAGTGTAAGGTCAGACAGTTTTTAGCAAATAATGAGGTTTTTCTTTAACAAAGGCGCCGCTGTCATGAAAGGATATTTTTAATATTGATAACTTCTTCATGTCCAAACTCCCCTGTACTATTACAAGAGCTTCAACCTGAAACAAGTGCTTTGATAAAGGGCAAGTCATCATAAATCATAGGAAGAGAAAACCACCTTCTTGGAAAAACCTTATTTGAAAAGGAAAAAAATAACCCAAAAGCATCAGCAGGGCCAAGAATTTTGCCTTTTCATAATTATTTTTAACCAGCACAGATGCATGCCAAGAGACATCAGCATAAACCCACCAGCTGGGTGCAAGAAACACTTTTAATATCTTAATTTTCTGAGGAGCTCCTTGGATTACGCTGTCCTCATCTGAGCATCAATAAAGACTCTGTTTTCCTTCCTTTGTGAGCACCACAGATTCCATCAGAAAGCATCACCTTTCGTGGGGAACTTAAGTCACCATCAATATTATGCTCTCATAAATGCAAGCAAATACTCAGCTACAGCTATTGTAGAACAGACTTTTCACACACAAAATAAGTCACATGGAGTCACTTCTCTGGGAGGTATAACCGGGGGAAGCCAAGCACTGTCCTTCTCCTCCATAAGCTGCACCACGGGAGAAATTAAGGTCACATTTGCAGGTTAGAAAGTCTGTGTTTTAGCAACTTAAGATAACTGGAAGCTTCTTGCCAGGCTGCACAGCCACACTCCAACCCTCAAAACAGCAGCTTTGCCTAATCACTCTGACATTTCCAATCACTGAAGCACATTGTATCGAGTCATGTGAAATCCAGTTACACAGGAATCAGGAGGAGGAAGGGTGTTCACATCCCACTGATGGGTAAAAATACTATCACACCCTTTTGGATATAAAAATGTTGATAAAACATCTCTCATTCTTCAGCTTCTCCAGCTAAACAGAAGCACTTACCCACAGTGCTGCGGATGGCAAAGGGCTCTGAAGGATGCTACCAGAGACTGGCTAACTGCAGCCAGACAGTAAGACACAGAATCAAAGCCTCAGGGGAAGGGCTCATGCTAACACTGCTTTAGATCTGCAGTGTAAAGCCTTGGCTTTCTGAAGCAGAAACAGAAAACACACCTCTAAACTCTTTGCAGTAGGAGGTGAAGGACTTGGCAGAAAGTTTTGAAGGGTTTTGAGACCTTCAAAGACAATAATTAACAAATCAGGAGGTGGAGGCAGGAAAGACTCTGCACAGGTGTCATTCTTCCAGGTCACATGCTCTCAGCCTCTCAAAGGCCACACAAATTAGACACAGACTCAGTTCTTATGGTATAATAACTGAAGCACAAGTGGCACGTAGTTGCTATTATTACTTTATTTTTTGAGAGGCTGCTGATCTGAAAGGGAAGCTCTGTCCCCCAGCTAGAGAGCTGTGCTGCCACTGCAGCAGGGCTTTCCTCTCCCCTGATTACACAGAGCAAGACACACAACCAGCCAATGCAACCTAAGTGACATTTCAGCTAATTACCAGAGCAACTCATCATGCAGCCCCTCAGTCACTTCAAAGAGTCACCCTGAATGCCAAGGGTATAAATTAGCAACTGAAATATTTACATTTGGTGAAGATGCACTTTGCCCCACAGGATCAACACACAGAACTGCTGAGGGTTCCTCCGGCACCGCGGCCCTGGAAGAAGAGCCAGCAGGAACTGATGCAGCCAGTAAAAGCCATTCAGTCCATCCCAGCAGTGGGCACAAGGCAAATCCTCTCCCAAACACAAGTGTGGAGGCCCCATGCCAGGCAGAAGAGCTCCAATTAACATTATCAGCATACTAATGGGCAGCCCCCAAAAAGCACTCAGCAACTCAGGATTTAAATTCCTTCCTTTCAATACTGGGACATGATCCTCTACTGTGTAACTCTGGAAAGCTTCTTTGTCCCACGTGAAGCCACATCACCTCCCAGCTGCTGGGAACCAAAGCTTAAGCTTTTATTTTCCTTTGAAAGTCTTCCATTTTCTAATAAAAAGAATTTTCAGCTAATTCTGTTATCTCTCTGTATATTTAAAAGGAATCTTAATTACACTTTAAATAATTTCCAACAAATCCTTCACATCCTCCCAGATTCCAGTATTATCTAGCAAATTAATCCTCAACCACTTATCTGGCTTAAGGTTAATTGATATATGACTCAATCTCATTTCTTCCTGAAGAAACAAAGCAACATGCATTCTATATCAATAGGTAGCTGGCTCCTATTCACGGATTGCTGTACACAGTCACCTGTCCTCACTCACAGATCCTCTTCCTTCAAATGTTCCATTATAAATCTTTGTGTATTCAGAAAAATCACTGGATTTCACCAACTAATTCCTTCACAGTTCATCTCCCAAAGAATTATTCAAGAGAAACTGGGTAAGGACCAGGCAGAGACGTAAGGACACAGCTGTACGTAGGTGCTTATGGCAAAGTCCACAGCATCACCACAAAAGCACATGTCCAGCCCTTCCTGTCGTACCAGATACAAGAGACAGACAGCATTGATGGGTCTATAAACAGAAGTGAGGAGTAAAGGACATTCTTAAAATAGCAGGAAGCCCCTAGGGAAAAGGGGCCTGTGGGCAAAGGGGTTAAGGAGCACCCAAAGATGCTGCAAGACTCCTAGCAGAGGGATGCAACATGTGATCAGCTCCTTGAGGTGAAAAGGGGTTTTTTTGCCTCTTGGTAAGGTTAAATCAACCTCTTTGCAGGAAAATACTACCTGGATAAAGCCTGAGCCCTGGCTGCCTTCACAGAAGAGAAAAGCTTCTTTCCCGCCGCCCTTTGCCGATCACCTTGACACACAATTTCCCTGTCAGCATGCGTGGGCACATCTACTACTGGCAGTAAATACTTGGAGAATTTACTACCTATGAGAGGCTCAAGCAATTTTCTGGCACTAGATATGTATCTCACTCGTGTGTGCCCGTGTATAAGCACAGCCTATACCTTCTCTGGATTATTTATAGACAAACAAGTAATTAAAATTTTTATTCTGCCCATTTCAAAGGGTGGAGGGAAAAAATCTGCTACTTTATTCTTTCATCAAGAAAGCTGCTGCCCAACCTCATAACTCTGTCTACATGCTGTAAAAAACTGCCTAAGTGGCTCCTCATCAAATACACTTTGCATTTTATGTGATGTACTGAAAAAGTAAGTGGCTTAGCAACTTCTTCCAGTGTCACAAAAGGAGAGGGCTCACAACACAGCAACTTCCACATCTCACAAACCACCTCTTTTCCCAAGCACTCAAGTGTCCGGGAGCAAGGATACAGGGGTCAGGAGATGCCCACCCAGCACTGGGGTCTGGTGGAAGAACAACCAGCTCAACACCAAGGAACTCATGTTTTGTTCTTGACTTTCAAAAGTCAAGAGCCTCACTTAACATTCGTGTGCATCCCCGCTCTGCTCTGCTGAGGATGCCTGTGAGGGTGACAGAGGAAGGCAGGGTATTTATGAGCACGAGGTGGGGAACCAGGGCTCCCAGCCTCTAGCTCCAGCTCATTCATTTTCTTACTTTGTGACCCTGAAAATAACTACTTGCCCTTTCAATGCCAAGCTGGGCACAACCGATCCCATCTACTACACGCCAGCATTACAAAGGGCGTCTGCTCACCGTTCCACACGAGCTCTGGGATTCATTTAAGGAGCAAATCCTGCCCTGGTAGAACAGCTACCTTGCTTGATTGAAGAAGAGGATCTAATTATATATGCAACTGATCAGCTTGGTAGTTTAAAGGTTTATAGAAAGCCAATGAATGCTTAGGAAATAGAAACTTGCAGCAAAGGTTGGTGCTGGGACCTGTGTGTGGTTTTACCCAGGGACTGTCACGCCTGGGCACAGCCAACAAACCAACCACTGACACAGGACCAAGGTGGCAACATTTTCTTTCAAGAAAGAAAAAAGAATAAGAGTGGAGCCAGACCATCAGGCAGTTAAACATAAATTGGTAAGGCTGGTTGGATGGTGGGTTTCTTCTGGAAATCGGTTCAAGTATAAAAATCAATTCAAGTTGTTTTTCTCCCCCCTCGGATCAGAAATTCCCTCTGGTGATTCCAAGTGTCAAAAAAATTTAAAGAGAGTTTAAAAAACCCAAAGCCAGAGGCTCAGACAGTGCTTCAGCCACAACACTGCTTGTCTTCTGAAACCAGTAGGTCTGGTCTTTCACAGAAAGGGATTTTCCACTGTGAAAAAGCTGAGAAGAAAGTGTTTTAGTGCCCAGCCAAGTGCCAGAAGCAACACTTCCTTGGGGAACCCAGACATGCAAAGAAATCCAAGTCACAATATTTTTTTCTTTAAGAGAAAAAAATCCAAACACACAAAGCCACAATCACTATAAATATCACATCAACCTCCTAAATTCTCAGCTCATCAGTTGCCCAGAAATGAATGGCAAGAGAAATCAAATTATCCAATGTGCATCCAATGAGTTTCTCTGTTGATTACACATCTGCATCAGCCCCTCCAGACATCTCACCCAGCGTTAAGGTGTTAATAATTTTGCCTGTTTACCTGTGCCAGCTGATAGAAAGACAACAGTCAGCTTCAAGAGGAGCGCCCCATGCAGAGAAAAAAAGTGATTTACAATTTAGAGTGGAACTTTTTTACTAATTCTGCTTAGAATTAGTAAAGAGAAGGCTGCTCCACGCTGGCTTCGGCACGGCGCCGCGCTACGGCTTCAGCCAGGAGCTTTGCTGGGCAATATTTCTTCACAGCACCATGAATTTAATCACATCAAAACGTCAGCAGAGAAAAATGAAACACACACAGGGCTTTTTCCCCAGATTGATATTTAGCTAAAGAAATAGATGTTTTCTTAAAGAGGCAGTGGGCTACACGAGGTTTTACATTTCTGTTCTCACCTTTGGGCTCAATTTGGATTCCAGTCCCCATGAACCTAAATCACAAGCAGCTTTATCATATTCAATACAGCTTTCTTGTAGCTGGTTTTTCCCCCCCTGCATTTGTTCTAGTGTAACACGGATATGAAATTATAGTGTTTACGCTCCAGTGGATATCCAAGGTGCAGAGGAGCTTCCTTCACGCGAGGGATGGGGTTCACCACACCTCCATCCATCACAGCTGGCCAAAAGGCACAGCACCAGTAACACTGAGCATTGCTGACTCAACCTTACATCTGCAAACTATCATGAATCTTGGTTCTTTCCAACAACCACCACATAGTTATTTTCACCTCCAAGAGAAAATAAGACATCTGCTCATCATCTATCATTAGAGACTCGGTTCATTTGAAAAAGCAGACATAGTCTTTCTGTCACTTGTCACTTACTTTCTGATTGACTTTTTTTCCTGGCTGATGCTGGATTTCAGATGTATTTAGTTCTTTAGATGGGGAGAGAGTACAGGTAGCTTCCTTCAGGCTATAAATTTCTCCAGGTAATGAAGCATCTGAACCATGGTCACTGCATTGCTGGGTGCTTTAATACTCATGTTCTTGTGATATGTTGCTACCATGACTTCTGTGCTATAGAAATGGGTAAATAGAGCAATGAGTAAACCTTACCTAAGGAAAATAGCCTGTGGCAAAGTCATTCCTTTTTAAAATTACTTTCATCTTCTATTCACATTTATCTTACTTGGGGCTGTATAAATGCACCAAGGCTGTAATCTGAACTTCCATCAATAACTAGAGATTCTTTCCCAGGTCAAGAACATGTTTAGTCTTTAATATCTACTTCACATGACTTTTGAGAACTAGAGCATGCTTGTTTTCACCTCCAAGTGAAAATAACTGTGTATTTAAAACACAATGAGTCCATGTCACACCTCTGCCTACAGACACCCAGAGGGGAGCAGTACCCATAGTCGTTACTGTCACCATCATTATTCATGAGTTATTCCACAGGCATGAGGACCATGCACCACCCCCCCCCCACACACACACACACACAATGACATGGTACCAAGCAGAAAACACCAGAAGAAAAACATCCAACATAACTGCACTCAGCAGAAGAACAATGCCTCTCAGGGCAAGCTGCAATCTCTCCAGCCCTTTAGAAGTCTCCCTTCCCCCAGTATTTCATCCTCCATCTAATCGTGCCATTAACCTGTACCGCCGCTCTTTAATGAGCTGCGCTGAACTAAATGCCTACCTCAAAAACCAGGTAGGATTAAATGCAGTTGCTCCGACTAGAATTGTAATTAAAGTGAATTTATTTTAATCTAGGAGAGCTAAAAGAAAGGACAATGATTTATTAGCAATATTGCTGGCATTTTCAAGAGGCATAAAAATCATTAAAAATGAATATCTAAAAACTATTACTTAGGAAAGCAGCTGTAATTGGATAAGCAATCCAGTGTGTCCTGAGGGCATTCGGTTCCTACAGGGAAGAAAAAGCCAGATAACCTTTGAGGAAAATAAAAGCCACATTTGCAACCTTAAAGTTTTTTAATGGAAAGCATGAAATGACTGCTACTGAAATATATACACTTACTGCCCTCTGCAAGGTGATTATAAAACACAAGCTCTAATTATCGGTCACACTGGGGGAAATTTGTTATTTTTGCTAAATTCACTCTGTATAATAATGATAGATCTCAAAACTTCTGCCAAACTTGTAAAAAACTCTCAATTAACCTAAATGACTACAGACAGGTTTTGACAATTTTGCAGCCTTTTTTCCCCCTCAATTAATCAGTAAACATCAGTTCTCCTGGAGATGAATTTACTGGTATCCTCAAAGGCAGAGCTTCTTGGGAACGTGGGTTAATGGTAATTTAACAGAGTCACCAATCTGTGGCACAGATTTTTCCTCTGAACTACAGGACCAAAGTTCCAGATCCCTCCTCTGACCCATTCAGATCTCATATTCCCACATAAGTTCTGCTCAGAATTTTGACCCTTTACAGGTTTAGAAACCCAAATTATTCCAACAAGGAACAAGCTGAAATACAGGAAATTCCATTTAAGCAGAAACTCTTGGCATTGTTCCCCCTCAGAGGCTGTGGATGGGGTCCTGAGCAACCTGCTCTAGTTGACCTTGCTTTGAGCAGGAGGGGCTTGGACTAGACTCTCTCCAGAGGCACCTTCCAGCCCTATCCGTGGTGAAGAACACAGTTACTCACCTGATGCTCTAGTGACCTTTATAGCAACACATAAACCAAAACTAACAGCCCACTCTGCCAAGTATTGGCCTCCCAGCCTTATGCTTTCTTGATAAGTCATATCCAGTCGCAACATCTTTGACTTTGCCTTTAAATGGATGTGTACATTCACAGAGCAATCAATATGTCCTGTAGACATATTTATCGGTCCCTATTCTCTGTAATTAAACTCAGCAAGAGCAATAACAATGCCTTTTACATTCCTCCTTTAGAAGTTGTCCTCTGGTTCCTTTAACCTCTCTGAACAGATGGAGTCCTGCACTATCACCTTGCAAACTTTTTCCTTAGCTATTAAGCCAGAGAAGAGTTTAAGAGGAATGAATTAAAGGCAGTGAGTGTTTAATAATTGCTGTCACTCATTTCTTTGCAATAATTTTAGGCTAATGAAAAACCCATGTTCACAGAAGGCTGGTCTCTGGGAAGTCAATATAAAATGTTCCATTCAATACCTCATGCAAGAGAAATAACCAATTCTTGCTGCCCATGGAGCTCATCTTACTACAGTGACACACTAGAAAAACCCCCCAAACTAGGAACCCATCCCTAAATCACAGGTAAACCCACAATAAATCAGATATTCAATAGTTCTGCTGACTATTCAAGGATAGCAACACTGCAATTAATTTCTTCTCCAGTCCAGAGATCATTATCTTGACTGAAAGGCCAAAAATCCTGTCAGATTGCTTCTAACAGCTACCAGGTTACTCACAGGGATTGTTTTTAATGGCAAAAAACCACCGGGTGCACTTGTGGACAGGTTGTGGGGTTCTTATACAGACATGTTAAATACCTTCCAGATTACACATGCCACTGATTTAAAAGAGTGGAGGTAAGGGTATATGGTACTGTCTCAGACAAGTTTAGCTACTGCTTATCAGTAGGCACCCACTGATCAAAAAATACCAAGTGCTAAGCCATGAAAAGAAATCCGATGAGTAGATCCCCACTAAACCCAATTAAGTTTATGGGGTCTTAGCATCAGCTTTTATAGGATTTAGATAAGGCTGTAACCTCAGTGTGGCTTAGATCACATACTCAAGGAGACAGCTGAATTGGCTCCCTGCATAAAGCCATCCAGCACCCAGTCCTGACCGCTGTCTAAAGCTCCTCCTGCAATGGTGACAGAACATCCTGAGTTGGAAGGGGGTCATTGTGGTCCAGATTTTAAGAGATCCCTGGCTCTCCCTTTCCAAGAAATAAAGGGTTACTTGCAAAGCATGCATTAGTGAAGCCTGCTGCAGATGTCAAAGTGAAACAGGACTTAGTATCATATCTATCAAACCCATGGCTGTTCCACACAGCACATGGCTAATGAAGGCTTCTGGATGAGGAAGGGAACAAACTCAATCACCTTGCTAAGGCTTATTTCAGGCAGAGAAACACCACAGCATTAACTCCACATTTACAGGGAAAATACATCCCCTCCCTTCCTAACACAAATCTTACACTACTGCCTACATTTACTCACAGCCTAGTAGGAAAAGGTATCTTCTACTCCACGTAGAGCATCTTCCTGCCCGTAGCAGCTACCACAGGCTCAGAACATCCTATTATCTCCCATCAAGGTAAAATTTGCTGAAAAAACATCCAGCAAAGACAATTAGAAATACTGCATAAAGGGTATCCTTGGCACTCTGGAATGCTGTTGACAAAATTAAGACATTGCTTACAATTACACTCCTAGTAATTTATGCAGCTGGTAGATGATGCCAGCGCAGGCGATGCCAGCTCTGCTAATGAAACCAACATCAATTTGACAGCAGAATGATGGTGGATTTTGAAAACAAGTACCAACAGTTTGCAGGTGGTTTAGGCAGCTATAAAATCTGATTTATAGGGGCTTTTTAATCCTTATTTTAATTCACCTTGTGGGAATGCACCACAATAAAACATCCTGCCACGTTACAAGTGCCAAGCTGTTCAAGATGCAGCGTGGTTCCAACACAGCACATTCTAGAGCTTTGATTGCAGTTGTCATCGGTGTGTAACTCCAGCAACGCTCCCTCCCCACTCTCAGGTACAGGCTCCATTTCCTAGCTACTTATTTACATACTGATGCACTACAGAGAGCTGAAATAACACAGGCAGAGCCACGTTTTAGTTGAAACCTAGCTGCACCAGCTCGTTAAGGGCTGTAAGTTATGCAGCCAGCATTGTATATGGAGGCTCAGGGCTGCCATCCATCTCCCTGCTGCACTGTTCCTGCCCAGGAGTTGCAGGCAGTTCAGAGCTCCTCCTCAGTGTCCTGTCTGCATAAAACCAGATCACCCAAAAGGGACCTGTGAAACAGCCCTTTACACCAGCTATGCGACATCGCCGTAGTGGGCAGGAAAGGTTCATAACCCGCTCAGAAATGGAGTACAGGAGGAGGAAAAAAAGGATGAATTTTAAAGAGGCAGCTACTTCCCCATGTTGAATCAAAGCATCATCCTTCTCAACCAGAATTCCCCCATTCCCTCTATATTGGGCCGCCAGTGTGCTGTTGCATTCCTCCCTTTCCACTACACTTGCATTCCTGCCATCTTCTGGGATGAGGTGCTGCTGTTGCTGTTCTCCTCTGCAGACACCCTCACAGTGCAGGGGGCCTCTGAGTTAGGCTTCAGTCTGTTCTGTAGCCAGATGTCTAAGAATTACAGCATTTTAAAGAGGACCTGGTATCACAGAAGATGCTGCTTACTTGGAGCACATGAGACAAAAGGAATCCTATAGTCACACACATTTGAGAACCCTGGTATTTTCCTCTGGGCTAGATATGAAATGAGAAGAGAAAAAACCACAAACACAAGGCAAGAAGCCTCCCTGGGACTGGTACAAATGCAGGTTAAAAGCAAGGGCTCCCCTCTCACAAAGGGAAGGAGGAGGAGGCTGTAACTCAGCCCAGCCTCACATGGGTTCCCGAAATAGAGGTGTCGACCCTGTCTGATCTCTGAGACCAGCACGATCACCAATCAGTCTGGGTGGCAAAACAGTTATTAGCATCATTTGTCATAAGCAGATTTTACCAAGTGAATGGGTTTTGCCACAGACAAGTTGAAGAAAGTTGAGCTACACCCAGAAATAAAACAACAGCACTTCTGCATGGCAAAACGTTATGAGATGTGTCCAGAGGAGCTCCTGCAATGGTGCTGCAGGGAAGGATTGCTTTCCTTGGCCCTGCATTGACAATAAATATTCTCTGGGAGGCTCCACATTCCCCAAGAGTTTACAAGGAGATCCCCACAGAAAAGCAGGATGGCAGAAGCTACTGAGAACTGAGCTTCCTGGTCAGCAGGACAGTATCCGTGATCCTAAAACATACATAAGAGCACTCCAAGCAATGCTCTCTGCCTGCATGGCAGCTGGAGGATTAGATCAATATATGATCCTTCTAATTTGAAGAACTGAATTTCATTCTCATGTGTTCTAATACTATTACAGACATGTAAAAAGATCTCCAGGGTTTTTAGCACTGTGAAAAGCAGTGTAAAGCAAGCTAGAGACAAGCTAGGAGCAATCCAAGAACACTCCTGATGTTTTAAGAAGCACTTCATATAGATTTTACACCCAGCAAGGGAAGAAAAAAAGATCTGAGGATGGTTACCACCACCACAGCTGAAGGAAGAAACATCACACATCACCACCACCGGTCACCTTTTTATAGTGGCTCCTAAATAAGCAACAGGGACCCCTCAGCACACTCCAGAAGAGGCTGCCAACATGCTCATTATCTAACACAGCAGAAGCCTTCAAGGATCTCCTTTCATCACAAACATACTTCTCAAACCACAGCCAGGGCTGCTCCCATGAAGGAGGAGCAGCTTGGTTCACACCAAAGCCCTTCAGCACCACCGAGGGCAGAGCAGAAAGAACTTCTCTCCAACCAAAGCATCAGGACTTCTAAGAAATCTGAACACACATTACCTTCAAACTGAGGGGTGACAGACACACCAGCAGCACTCTCACAAAGCCACAGGACAAACAGCCCTTGGCTCAGGGCCCCTACCCGCTCCCCCAGGCACTGATTAAATACCTACAGAGAGACTGAGCAGCACCTGCTGAAACAAAGCATCTGCAGCACCTGGGTTTTCCCTGGAGATCTCCTACCTCCCAGCTAATTCAGCCAAATCCTGTTTAGCTTCTGTAATTTGCTAAGTGCCTTTTGAATGGTTACAGCTGCACAAGCCCCGGGGCTCCAGTGCTCAGTACCTCACCTCACTTTATTATCCTTTGGGCAACCATTTTCCTCATTTTATTTTTTAATTTATTGCATCTTTACCTCCTAGACCACACTGGGAACACGCTGCTATTTTGCCAATCAATTATATCACAGAAGATATTGTCACCGTGGCTTTATTAACAAATACATCAAACTGCTGCCCAGCTCCCAGAAGAGCCTGGTGGTGTGACAGCCAGGGTGACATCCTCCCAGCAAATAAACCAGGAACCTCTGGATGTTACAAGTGACCACTGCACAATCTATCACTGGAAGGCAGGAAGAATGATGGGATGGAGCAATGAAGAAAATCAGTTCCTTAACTGAGTTCCAGCACTTCCTAAAGCTGGGTAGCAGGAAGTTATTTCTCCCTGGTCAAATGGACTCTATAAAAGAACAGTCACACACACACACACACTGTGTAGATACACCATTCCCACAGCTGTATGTTTACAGCAGCCAGAGCAGGACTGTGTGATTACAGATAAGGGAATAATATTCCTGCTAGGAGATGTTATTATTCTGTAGCGAGAATAAATGAACAGTTCTGTCTGGAGAGGGGGAAAGCGGGTGGAGAACTCACCAGACTCCTGGGTTGGTGCTATGGGGCAGAGCTGAAGGCTAACTTCATGAGTAACAACTCCCCACAAGCCACCCTGTTTGTTAGCACTGATGGAATGTGTCTCTGAACAGGAGGAGCAGAACCTGCTCTGCTTTGATGTCCTTGAGGTCAAAGGGCCTCATGTTCTCCATAAATTGAAATAGATGAGAAAATGACTGCTAATTTTCTGCCGCTTCCATAGATCCCCTACTAACCACAGCACCTGTTTTTAAGGGAAAGGAAGTCAGAAATGGGCAGGCAAAGGGCATCTGTGAGTACGCTCCAGTCAAGTAATAGGAAATTACAGGTCACTTCAATTACAGCTAATTAAACTTCAGATAATTAATTTGACATCTAGATCCATCCATCCCCCCCACAGTGCTGTGCAGAGCTGAAAGGCTGCAGGGCTTTGCTCCTGTTGGTTTTCCCTCACAGCACAGTTTTGCTGAGTGTCTGAGCTCCATCCTGGTCAGTGAGGAGGTGAAATGAGACCCTTGGATTTCTCAAAAAAAACCACAGCAGGCTCAAATTTGAAGCCTGAGCTGAGAACAGCTGCACAACCCTGACATTGGGTTCAACCAGCAGCCTTACGTCCCCCACCGCGCGTGGTAACAGGCTGTGATGTCCGGCATCCTCATGCTCTTATGTTCCCCCAGAGCAAAGGAGACCAGGATTACACACAGATTAGAACCTTTTCACCTTAAAGTAACAAGCAACTTGTTAATTTTAGGAAGCAAAGTTCTCAAAGATGAGGTGTGCATCAGAAATGCATCTCAGCTCATTGCCAAGACACAAGTGCCCGCGCAAGGAGCAAGGCATTCTCAAGAGCAAGTGGACACAAAGCAAAGCAAACAGTGCTGCCTTTTGCATATTTCCCTGCCAGCCACTGCAACTCTCTTTACTGCCTGAATCCCTTTTTCATATTTGTTGCCTCTGCAAGTTCTGCTCTTCTCTGACACCATGACAAGGCCCCATGGTATAAAAAAGCCTCTGCAAGTTTTATCTATCTGCCAAGTTTCATCAAAACAACTCACCCAGGGGACTGGCTGGAGAAATACAACAGAAAAACTGTTTCACATGTCTCAAAACCAGAGTGCCACAAAAACCATCCTCAGAAACCCTCTCTGAGCCTGAATCACAGCCAAATAGTGCAACGTTTATATCAGAAATCCAACCCTCGGTTCGACAACCTTTTGCACCCATGTTATCTCCACACAGCAATGCATTTGCTTTATGAAATGGTTTCTTAAAACTTAATGTGAACAAACTAGGTCTGCAGTTGATTATATTTTTAAATTACATTTGCTAAAAAAAAAAAAAGATAGATTTTATATTGTGTAACAGCCATCTCTGGGTTTAACAGCACTCTGTGAGGAAGAAAGTCATTTCTGCTTTACAAAGCCAAAGACATTCCTCTGCTGGTGCAGGAAATTCAGAGAGAATAAGGGAATGCAAAGAAGAGGTGGAGCTGATCCCTGTGTTTCACTGAGCAAAGCTGGATCATAAACATGTTACAGGGAGAAAAAAGGGATTGAGATGCTGCCATCATCCCAGTGGCGATGGAGGCTTCTGTTTGCTCATTTAACTTTGCACCATTGCTTAGTTGTCCCTGGTTCCTTCCCCTGGCATAAAATTTGCAGCAGCATCCAATAAAATGGAGAATGCAGGCCAGTGTTGTTGCTGCTCATGCATCAGGTGGCTTCTCCTGCTCCTTTATTCCAATACGAGTATCTGTTGGGCTGATATAACCGCACAGAACCCTTGTGCCCTCAGTAAAACAAGGTGTTCAGTGAGACATCTCCAAGTTTGGCCACTCCAAGACTCTCTTCTAAGACAAAACACCCAGCTGATAGAGCTAGAAATGCTTTCCTAGCTTCTCTTCACTCTACGACCTGGCCATCTGGATCTCCCTGCCATCTCAGCGGCCTGGTCACGCTGATCCAATTGCCCTTAATCTACCCAGCTCTTCCCTCTGCTCTCCACCCGGGCATTCGGCCGCCCCAGCTCAGCTCACATCCCTTAATCCCTGGCACAAAACAGATGAACTGTGTCCAATTCTGCCCAGCTGAGATTTACAGTGTGTCCCTGGGACCACGCAGAGCAGAAAGCTTTCATTGATGCATATGGTTTTTAATGGGATTCATAGAGTTTGTGACCCTTCTCGGTGTTCCAGGGCTGCCTGAGCCATGTGAGCAGGCTCACTGGCAGCTGGTGGGATGAAGACATTGTGCCATCACATCCTCCTTACATGAGGGCATGCAGATGTTTAACCTTTTACAAGTGCTATGGGGAAGAGAGGAGGCCAGGCTGTGCTGGCCTCTGCTGTGACTGGCTGATCTTGCGTGAATTTAATGAAGAGAGGGGTTGTTTTATTTGGGTGGCTGAGGACAAGGGGTGTCTTGAAGTGTGAACCCTTCCTCCACTTAAGAACATCTGTAATGCAGTGAGTAACAGCTCAGGAGCTGAGGGCAGACAGATAAACCCACAGGAAAGTCACTCAACAGAAGCTTTGTTTTCCACAGGCTGCTTGGTCAGAAAGTTCAGAAGATACTCTAGGTCTTATTTTTAGACAGAACATCTACTTTGGGTGGAGAAATTGATTTCTAAATCAGATCTATAGCTGCCAAAAAGTCTTCTGCAGTCATCTTCTGAGCACAGTGATGCTGGATTCTCACACCCATTTCTTCTCTGCCCTTTTTGACAACCTCTGGAATTTCAATGTCAGCTGTGTAACTCTCAGCTGCTCCACAGCCCCACAACCCATTTCTTTTCTTTATTTTACAGAAAATTTGACAGGAAAACTTTGCCATGTTTCTCCCCCAGACGTTTGTTTGAGGTTCAGAGGCACATCCTGACACCCAAATGCCCTCTCACACTTGAGATAAAGGGTATTTGACTGAAACATTTAGGAAGAACTCATTAACGCTCTAGTTTCATTAGTGAAAAATAATACCAGAGTGATCTTGAACAAGAATGATCTTGAACAATTAATGTTAATTGCTTATGCTTGTATGAAAGACCTTGGCAAATTTACAGTAATGGTTTATCTTCCTTTCAGGAGCAGAAAATGAACAGCCCTCCCAAGGGCTTGGGGTTGGGGGAGGATGTTGCCCTGACTTGGTTAACCATCTGAGAGCCAATTAAGTGATTCTGTGAAGAAGGGGGAAAGGAAAAAATTTCGTGATAATACAGCTTATTATCTGTAGTCCCATTAAAGAACAGTTTATAAGGCTTCTTTAGTAGAAAGCTCTCAGCTACACACGTGTTACTCATTTACACACTGTTAGAAAAAATTAAATTAAAATTTAACCTGTAAAAAGAGGTAAAGATCTTCAACTATATGAATGTTTCTCACCCCAAAAATTCAAAGAAAACATTAGATTTCTGTGGAATATGAAGCCTGAAAGGCATAAACTTTTACTTTCAGCTTCCTCATCATTGAAGCCTGTCCAGTGTTACAACACATACAATATTCAAACCATTCTTGGACAAAATGATAGAGATATTGAAGCAGCACATACAGAGATACTGAAAGATTTCTGTGGGGCTTTCTGTTCCCTGCCTGTTTAATACGTGGTGTAGAAGGTTCCCTACGCGTTGTGGATGCTCCCAGATATGCTGCAACCTTCTCCTGCATGAAACTGGGAGGTGAAATCATTTCCCTTTCTCCTTGCTGTTGCAGCAGAATAAAAGCTTTATTTCTCCCAGTTCCTGTGCTGCAAGAGAAGTGCTGGGGATGTGGGTGGTCTTGTTTTGTGTACAGCACACCTAGCAGCTGTCTGCTGTGGATCACTGCTTGGGAAGCTGCTGGAGCTGCACAGCCTTGGCACGCTCAGCACACACACAAGCAGATTAAAAAGCATGTTCTACTTTAACAAAAGGAAAGGGAAGTTGTGATCAGGAGGAGTTCTGCAAGGTAGTTCCAAAGCACACAAACACTGCGAGGTACCTGAGGCTGCTCGTGGTGTGTATCATGCTGCTAATTAACTCCTGGTTGAGAAGGTGCAATGGGGCCCTTCAGGAAAGGGTTCCCCATTGCAGGGGGTAAGAAAAGATATTTCACGAACATACCAGCTAGGGAGCCCCCCCACTAAGCAATCTCCAGATTTCCAGGGTGGTTGGCAGCTCTTTGCTTGACATCAGTGCTGCCTTGAGCCTGCCCAAGAATTTTCTCCAGCCGTGCTTCAGACACTGGTCACTCGTGGAAAAGAAGACAACAGCCCAAGAAGCTGTCTTCTCTTCTGACATTGCCACACTCTGAGAAAGTCAGCCCTCTCATCAGGCATCTTAAACACCATCTGTCCATGTAGAGAACCCATTCTGAAAACTTGCTGAGCCTTGTGATGTATGTCCCTTGCTAAAAGTAAAAACGCTGCATGGAAGATGATGGATTGGGCAATATGCCTGCTTTAAAGCTTCAAACTGCTTTCAGAGCGTATGGAAATGCCAGGCAATTATTAAACACCTCTGTAATTCTTGTTCAACGATATTTCCTATCTTAATTCTCTTCAGAAGAAGGTGTTAACTACTTGGCTCCACAGGAAAGAAAAAAAAGGGGGGGGTGGGAAGGGGGGTGGGGGTGGTACCACTTTCCAATATGCAGGATGAAAAGAAATCAAGTCATCTATTTTCTCTCATGCCCTTGAATATTCCTTGTCTTAGGCTCCCTGATAGCAGAATTGAAAAGATACCTGAAAGTCTAACATCAGCTTTAGGGAAGACTCTAATAAATTGGGAATTGCCCACCCAGGTGAGGTTCTTGATCCCTCCTGTCCATGCTGAGGCTGCAGCAGGTGCTCCAGGGAAAGCACAGGAGCTGCAACACGAAGCTCCCTGGAAGAATTACACCCAGTCCCTCAGTATTTCAGAACACCTAATCACTGGCACTATTTCAGCTCTAAATTTCCTCGTTGTACATGTCATTTCCCAATGCTTCCTTTGATCTCTTATTCTCCGTGTTCTTTAAGATTTAAAGAGCTTTCTGTCATACAAACCCCAGGTATTGATTCCTGCTCAGTGGTTAGTGGGGATTTGGCACAACTGCAGCGCTGAAGTTTATTTTATGGTCCATTAATAGAGTGACAAGTCTGTTGGTCCAAATCCTACCCTCAGGAAGACCTGACCCTAAGGAATAAAAATAGACGGTTTCTATTGCACTGAATGTCACCTACAAGGCCTGAACTCAACAACTGCTCACCCTTCTCCAGGAAAAACCTCTGCCTGGGAGTGGCTGGGTGAAGGAGAATGCTATGTAGGCAGTTAAACATCACCTCTCTCCAAGCACCATCTTCCTAAAATCTGTCTAGTGCATGAACCCTTCTATAACATATCGATTCCATCGCTCTTTGGAGGAACACTATTACAAGCAGCCAAAGTATGCTTCAAAAAGCTTCTCCAAAATAGATTACCCCCGAAGAAGAAATACAGAGAATTAGGTATTAAAATGCAAATTTGCTTTAATGCTACATCAAAGTTACTTGGTAATAAAGCCAAGGGATTATCCTGCTTTAGGAACAAGAGTGATTCCACAGCCTTTTCTTCTGCTTAGAAAACATTTCCTGAACATTCCCAAACGGTTCTTGACAGGCCACCTACTTTGTCTGAAGCCCCAGGTTTAGCCAAAACTGTCTCAGCAGTGCTTAATTTTAATAGTAATAAAATGCAGTCCTTCACAGCTTCCATTAGTTCATTAGACTCCTTAGAGAAGATAGATGGTTCCTGTACACGCCATGCCTAAGAGGTCTGTGTGCTTTTCAAGTTTCCCTTCCTCACATCGCATCAGTCAGGTCCCAGCTACTAAAATGTTACTCATGGCATCTGTTGACATTCATTGTCAAGAGAAATTTAACTGAACTGCAGCTGCAAGGCTGGGTAGGACTGAGAGCAGAAAGCATTCTCCTGAGGCCAGTCAGCTATGGGACAAGCCTCTTGATTTGGAGCAAATCAGGGGGGACACTGGGGGTGTGAATAATGTGGAAAGACAGCCTCAGGCTTTCAGAGAATCCTGGCATCCTGCTAGCTGCAGGCATCCCCTTCCAATCACAGAACCATCCCAGGGGATGTGAATTTTACTCCCAAACTCCTTAAGCCTAAACCTCACGAGAGGATTTGGTTTGGAGAATGGCATCTTGCTGCAGGCCCCTCACTGACACAGCCTTACCCTTGGGGTTAAGGAACCACACCATAACCACAGCTTGCCATGGAATCCAATCATTTCTCTCCTCCAAAATGACAACACAGGCAGAACTACATCAGACCTGAAGCCTCCAAATTAATACCCAGTCCCCTCAGGTAGTAATCATACCCGTTTGGCTAACTACAGCAATGTCTTGCAGGCACTTGAATGGCTTTACTCCCATCCACAGGAAACCTTTCCAGCTTTTCCTTCTTCAGCAAAACTACATCTCACCAACTATAAACAAATAAAACACCTGCTCCTTCCACTGCAAGCAGTTTGGTGATCATCTAACACCACATCTTTTTCTATTCCACAGAACCACAAAGAATTTAAGGCTGGCAGGGGCTTCGGGTGGTCATCTGATCCCACCCCCTGTTCAAAGCAAGGATCACCAGGTATTTGCTGTTCTTTTCTTCCCAAAGAGTAATAGCTGCCTTTTTCTAGCACCTTTTGTTATGTGGAGCTGCAGTTAACTGCAGTGTCACTCTAAAGACTCATGCACAGAGAGCACATAAATTGGGGAAGGGGAAAAAAGTGCTCAGTAGCTGGTAATGCAAGAGTATTGAGAGAATTTAACAGGGAAAACCCATTAAATTCTGCCGTTTGTGCACTGGTAGAGCTCTTCAGCCATCACCAGCCGATTCTACACTGCTCTTTTAACGTCAAAGGAACTCTGAGTTAACAGCTAATGATTCCTATGGTGAATGCCAGAGTTTGAGCTATTCAGGGAAACACTGAGAGGAGAAGAAAAACTTCCTGAAAACCTGCCATTCATTCTCCATCTCGCCCCTGTCCCCCAATAAAAGTCATTCAAAAAGCCATTCTTGGGGCCCCTGAGGCATACACAGAGACACACCATGGGAAGGATCTAAGTTGTTACTCCAGGCTAATGACAGGGCGGTGCTGACACTTTAGAAGTACTTTTGCAGTCACTACAGAAGACTTCTTTTAGGAATCTTCTGAGTCTCTAAAGTGACATCTTCTTAAAGAAAGAAAAAATGAAAGAATCGTTTTCTGCATAGCTGCCATAGGCATCATGAAATATTAATTTAGGGCAACCTTTCTAGAGGGACTTAAATGATGCACAAGTCTGAATAGCGCTGCCTTTCAACACCCATTTCTGTGGTCCAGAGTAAGCCAAAGTTCAGCTTCAACCAGCAGTTCATTCAGAACTGAAACCCAAGCAATACTGCTTGACTTTAATTAAAATATTCTTTCTTAAGATTATGTAATTGCTAAAATGTAAAAGTGTGGGTTGGATTCATTTCCTGTGTGGTGGCATCATATGACACTGTATTTTTTCAAGTGTGTAATTGAAGCCTTCAAATAAGCAGAGATAAGATGCTTCCCAGTTGGCTGCAGTGCTGGAGGTGGCTGGCAAAGAAGATTCTTCTGTGGTTTCCCTGTGTTTTGTACCTGTTATATGTTCTGTTCACTGCTAAAGCACTCCAGTGTGTTTCCACCTGTTGAAATCATGAGCATCCTTACTCCAGCAAAACAAAAGGGAAATCAAAAATTCAAATTTTGGGTTTTTTTTTTCCAGAAACAGAATAGTTTTGATTTGTTTCTGTCTGCTGGGATAATAAAGGCAAAGCTGCCTTGGGAAACACTGCTGTGGGGCACACCAAAAACACAGCAAAACACTTTCCATTGTACATAAAGAGCAAGTTTGCCTCTTTCAGCTCCTTACCCTTCACAAGGACAATCCTGCAGCACTTAAAGAAATAGTGGAAAAGCACATAGCAGTTCTGATCCAAAGAGTTTGGATTATGAAGTATTTAATTATCACGAATTCAAACTTTACCCCAACATAAGAGTTCTATATGGCTTCATCTTCCCTCCGTGAAATTACACTTGGCTCTTGTCTCAGTTAAGTTAAATATTAACAGGAACTCAGCCCCCCTCTGCCTCCGTTCTGCAGCTGTAAGCAAGCAGGAATAACATTGCCCACACAAAGGAATATGCACAATCCTTTTGGACATAGATTTGTCTATAATAACTTCAGCAAAACAAAATAAATGCAGGAAATAAAGGCCCTGGAAATGTGGGGGAAAATGTGCTGAACAGGACATTTCTGTTCTGCTTTTAGGGAGAAATAGAGAAGATTTTTTTTTTGGTCCAAACACATCATTCTGTTCCAACACACTACTTTATTCAATTTGATGAAAATTGAATGACCAGAACATAATTAATGGTTGAAACTCTCTGTTTAACAAATTGAAATACTTTGAATACTAACTAGCCATATGTAAAGCTCATCAATATTAATGAAACTTTCTGAAATGTATCATTTATTCTTCGTGGACAGAATTGATATTAATTGGAAATACGTTCTGTAAGTTGGGGTTTTCAGAGGCAGGGAAGAGAGTAGAGAAAAATCCACAGTGGTGTCCAAGAGAATCAGGAGCCTCAGCTGCATCTTCAGCTGAATTTCTGAATTCACACTGTGGATGCCCAAACAACCCCACACCAGGGGCCTTCAGCACTGAGAATCTGACTTGTTTGCAATAAGACACAACACGTGAGACCTCAAACTTTCAGGAAGGGAAGGGAAAGTCAGACTCTTCACCTAAAAATTATGATGCTGAAAGTAAGAGCGTGTTAGAGTTAAGCCTAGTGTATGACTATTCTCTGTGTTGGATACAATCTCCTGAACGTGGTTACAGAGGGAAGATAAGCCATGCAAAAAGTGAGACATGTTTTAATCTGGGGCACGATGTCCTTGGCTCAGTTCTACAAAACCCTGTTTTGTAAGAAGCAAGCAAAGGACAGCAAGGAAAATGAATGAGTGTGAAAGGTGGATCTGTGAGCACAGGACCACACTGAAATAACCATACAGCCAAGATGCACAATGCTCTACCAACATGTCCAAACCTTCTGCCTCCACTGCCACCTTAGGCACCATGGAAAAGGGAAACCTCTGCTAGGATACCTGAGACAAAGTGTAATAGGTTTTCTGGGGTTGGGGTTTTTTGTCACCTACTACCCAGCATTTTAATAATTGAAAAAACAAGTCAGCAGCCCACAAACTTGACATCAAATTCTGCCTGATGAAATGAGCAGGTTGTTATCCTCATTAAGAACACGCAACTCATTTGCATGTCTTCAGGTGCAGTCCTTGAACACTGAGGTAGGACCTCATGTTAATGGCAGAGGCAGTGGATCCCTGTAACAATAATTCATTCAGCTCTGCACATGAAATAAAACACCAGTTATCTAACATTGTGAGAATTACTTGAGCAACAACTTCAGTTTATTCTGGGATGTTGTGGGCCGACGTTTCAAATATGTATTAACACAATTTGGTCATTAAGTAATTGCCAGTGGAAAGTTTGTTGTTGTTGTTTTTGGCTTTTTAACTTTTAATATCTTTCTCATCTCAGCTGTTTATTAGATTAAATTTAAGAAGGGTGAGAGAAACATGAGTCATTAAATCACCTGAAGGTGCTTCCTGTTTATGAGGCAATAACCATTTTCCTGGGCTAATAAATTCAAGGCCCGCAGCTGAACATTTATTAGCCCAAGATACAGTTATTGTTAAACTAATTGGAAGCACCCTGAAGTTGTTATTATAATGAAACTTTTAATGATTAAATATTTGGGAGAAATCATCTGTTAAAAAAGTGTGGGGTTTCTTAATGAGGAGCTGAGGAGTTTGGGCAGCAGTACTGCTTTTGATGAGTTCTGGCACCCAAGGGAAGTGGTTGTGTCTGACTCATTCCAGAGACCAGTAACACATGTATTTGACATGGAATGGCTCCTAATTATTTTGCCCAGTTGCTGTACACACTCATTGATCAACTACCTTCCTTTCTTCCTACCTTGAACACCATGCAGACTGTAGGATATTGAGGGATCTCTTCTGGTTACACCACCTACCACTCCCCCAAAACAGGGAACTGCTAAAGAGCAGCAAACTAGCTCTTTAGGTGGAATTGGTGAGTGTTTGCAAAACTGCCTCTAACTGGGGTGTGAGCTCTGGCTGGGAGTCCTTACAGCCATGCCCAGCAAGGTATGAAGTAGCTGCAGCAGCTCCTGAGCTGCATCAAACCAGAAATACCAGTTTCAGATTGATCTGGGAGTCTCCAAAGGAAAAAAATGGATTGAAATTTAGCTCAATAAAAGTCAGCAAAAAAAAATCCTATTGATTGTGGCATGAATTTCAGGGACTAACTTGTATTTTATTGGCAGGATGAAGGCTGTTTTGATGACAGCCCATGGCACCAGGCTCCCTAGTGCAGGTGGATGCTAGGAGACAACTCTATACTGCAGTAACAGAGAGCTGCTGAATCTCTAACAGTCTGCCTCGATGTTCCTGTGAACCAGAGCCTAAATCCATCACCCTGGGGAGTGCATCTCCCCAATGCCTCCAGCAGCAGGCCAGCTCTGCAAGCCAAAGCAAGGCCATGCAAATGAGTGGATTGGTTTGGTCTGACTCCCTATGCAACGGTCATAACATGCAGGATGATGGGCTCTGGTCCACGTTTTGTGGGTGAGAGTTTTGGGTAGGCATCATTTCAACCTCCTCCCATCAGGCAGCAAGGACAATGAAACAATAAAACCCCCACCTGTGGGGCAGGGATGCACTCCACAAAGCAGCTGAATTGAGAACAAATGTTCAAAACAGTGCAAATAAGAGCAACTCACCCTCTGGCAGGCGGTCCTGGCTTGCTTCCTCCTGGCTGTGTTCACCTTTGGTTCCCAAAGTATCAGTGAGCCTCTAGCCAGTACCATTCCACTAGAATTCTTCTTCAATACCATCTCTTTGAAAGACAAATACATTTAGAATACACCTTGTGGCTGTTCCCCAAAGCTTTAGGGGACAGAGGGCACTAACTCAGCTTCCCCTACAGCGTGCTGCATGCCTGGTTTCCATAGTGCTACATCCATAGATCAGAGCAAGCGCCCTCCCAAAAAGGCACTGAGATCTCCCTCAGCATCACCACCTTACTCTCAAGTAATTTATTTTTAGACAATTGTCATTTCCTACTGAGCTTTAATTCGAACAGATCTGTTAGGGAATGTGGGACAATGATAATTAGTGTGCCAGTTTTAAACTGGTGGTGGCCTGGGTGAGGGGATGGAGGAGTTACTCGTTATGTGAGCCACAGCCAAAGGAATTTGGAAGCTGTCAGTGGAAATACCAACCCCAGGAACACTAAGCAGGAACACTATTAACAATGAAAGCCCTGGAAACTTCACAATAACTTCAAAGCCTGGAGTACATGTAGCTATGGGACAAATATTTGTCCATAAATACACTCCCTTTCAAGCAAAGGCTCTCTTTTCACTGACTTCAGTAAGCACTGGATCTGATATAAAGTGATCTGGCTAAAAGGCATGTAAATGCAGCTGTCATTTTGAAAACCATTAATCCATTTGATTTGCCATTTGGGCTGCTTAAATTAATTTGCCATGCTGCTACACCCTTGCAGAGCCCACACACTCCTGTGTAAGTATCTGTTCCTGACACCACAGCACAGCAACAATTACAACACCGTGTTAATGGTTCTAATTAAGAGACACATGTAAAAATGCCATTTGAAGTTTATAGCAATGGGTGGCTCTCTAAATACTACTTTTTTCAAAAAAACTCTATCTATTCAATGCCATAATTGTATGAAAGCATGTAAACACTCCAGAAACTATCCTATATATATCTCAAGCTTTTGGTTTTTCCTCATAAACTGGGGAGAGGTGGGAGGGCTGGGGCTCTTTTTCCCATATAATCCTGCTTAAGAAGGCCTTATCAATGTTTAACCTGATTCACACCTCCCAGACAATGAAATATGCACTTAAACTCCATTCAGTAGTTGTTTTTTTCCCTTAGATCTTCTGTGAAAATATAACAGAGACTTGTTTTGCTACCAAAAAGGTTTGTGGGCCCAGCGAAAGCTCTTGCTGTCCCATTAAGTGCATCAGTACCAGGTGGTGTCTGTGTGGGCCCGACTTGGGTTCTCACCCATTGCACCTTTGCCTGGCCATGAACCCAGAGGAACGTGGGGAGGGTGACCCAAGCAGATCCCACTGTGGGGAACTGCAGGTGACAGGAGCTCCCCCCACCCAAGCTCAGCTCCCCAGGCTGGGTGCAGAAGGTTGGGGAGGGGGGCTGGAGAACATGAAAACTGAGGCTGGGTTTGGAGACTCTGCTCATAACAATAGGTTCTGATTGTGTAAGGCTGCCAGCTGCCTGTGTGTGTGACCCAGGAAGCCAGACCCACATCTTCAGAGAGCTTCTCTGCAAAATATCAGAAAGCAGCTTAACCTTGAAAGCACAGCTTAGCTCACACACACTCACACACACACACACACACACACAAAGCCGTTTATTCAGAAAGTGGTAATTAATTTTCTACAGAGGCTGAAATCGCTCTGCCTAAAGCAAAATCCTTCTGACATTATTAAATGTCACAGTGCAGTTAAAGCACAATTATAAACTAATTCACAGAATAAATCTCATTAGTTTCCTGAGGCCTTATGAATAAACTCAAAGAAAAACGTTACCATATTTGACTTTCATCTTGGCTTTCCCGAACAGATATACAATCAAAAAGCATAACATTTTAATAATTACAGATGATTAAAACCAGATAGTTTGGAGAAACAGCTAGGTGAGGCAGAGCACTGAGCGCGTGCAGCACACGAGCGATGGAGGGGTGCTCCACCTTCACCAGCTCTTCAAAACCCAACCTGGATCTGAAGAATAAATCTAAGAAAAGAAAATGAGATGAGATTTGAGAGGTCATCCAATCCTGTGGCGCCTGCAGTGAGCAGATTACAGGGTGAAATATAACTGGGCATAACCCATGGCATCCCCTGGACCACCTGGTGCGTGTTTGTGCGCTCGGCTGTGGCTGCGCTCGGGCGCAGCCTGGCTATGAGCTTCCTTCCTCCATCAGCTCTGCTCCAGAGGCTGGGGGACTGAATTAGTTCGCTGCTGGAATCCAGGAAAACAAGCTCCATTCCTCATTAGCAGCACAGAAAACAAGTGCAGTGGGAGCAGGCAGTGATTGCACACAAAGGGATGGGAGAAGAATTTGCTTGGTTGAACTTTACAGGAAGGTCTTTTGGCAGTTTGGAATCTGGTGTTTGGGTGTTCTTAAAGTTGTACTAAAATCACTGAAAATTTGTGAAGCCTTTCTGGTTTTGCCATCTACAGTTGTCTTAGAATTTCCTCACGTTTTTCTGTGCCAGAGACCTCCAGGGGCACAGCAAAGGGTGCAGGGACTGGGTGGTCTGAGACACAAACCTCAGCTGTTCCTGTGTGTGTGCTCTGTGCAGGGCTTTCACCTCCACACCAAGCCACCGAGGTCAAACATTGCCCTGGGGACAGGTGCTGGGCTGAATCCAGATTGTTATCTCCTAAAGAGCTAAATTGAATTCTGCTGCAAAATTGGGATGGCTGAAAGTGGCCACTAAAGGCCAAAACTTGCCCTGCTGAGCTGGTGACAAGGGATTTATTCTCCTCCTCCAGCCTTTCAGACTGACTCTTTCAGGAGCTAAACTAACGCAGCAAAACCACATTTATTGGGAAATTCACAAAGAGTAAAGGCATATGATCTCCCTGCTGGATTCCCTTTCAAAGGAGTACTTTCCTCCTCCTCAGTAACAGATCCACACGCCTTGCTGCCTCTCTTTGTTTAAATAGGGATGAACCTTCTGGGCCTGGGAGTTTGGCTTTGATTCAATTACTGCTGCAGGCTAAGCAGCTTATCCAGGGCTTAGCTGGAGCAGAGATCTAGCTGGCCCACAAAGCCCAGGTGACAATGGAAGTTTGGAGCAGAACGTTTGGATCCAAAATGTGGTTCAATCCACCCAAAAGATGAATGCCAATGGGGAATAGAAAGGAGGACTATCCTGTGGGATAAACCAACACAATGAGGGGCAGGAGGTGGGATTTGGGTCCCCAGTTGTGCTACAGACTGCATGGAGAAACGATGGAGAACTCTATTCTGCAAAATAACTCAGCATTCATCTCAAACCTGTTCCTGGATATTGTCTTCCAGATCTGTTCCCAGAGAATTTCCACCCCAGAATTGCAAATATAGGACCCACCTATGAAAGTAGATAAATAGAAATGCAGCAATTCTAATTTCACTTGTATAAAAGAGTGCAAACACAGACCTGCCAGACCTTTCCAGAGCCCCCATGGCCACAAATATTGGACTTGAAAGTAACGGTGGCTATTTACATCAGCACAAAACCTGCCTGGTCCCATAACAGCCACCACAGAGAAGTTTAAATTCCTAATTATGGGGTGATCATAAACCACTAGCACCTGCAAACATAACCCAAAACAAATAAAGAGAGGGTGGAATAGTTCCCTAAGTAAAGACTATACCAGAGACTTACATTCTGCAGTAAAGAGAACATGTTTAATACCATCCTGCTAAGTGGAATAGCAACATTTATTTTTGCACCATCGTTATGGTGTTATTTACATCACAATCAAATGCAGAGGTTTCCTTTCCTAGCTTTTCCATGGGTGTTCCTTTCCCCTTGCCCTGCCATGGTCAGTGTGTTATATTTAGTTTACTGCACAGAAGAAAACCACCACTCAGTGGGAAATAATAACAACATTTGCTTAAATCACATTGGGTACAAGAGGGAGAAGGAATATAAACCAGTTTTATTACACTGAGACTACAGTCTCCTGTGGCATCCTGCTTCCCAGGCTTTTCTTTTTCCTGGTTCCCTAATACATGGATAACTTCAGGAATCAAAACCAGAATAAAAAGGTTTAAAATGTCTGTTCCTTATCGTTTGAGGGGTTTTTTTTAACAAATTCAATGTTTAGGGAAGTGTAAAAACAAGAAGAAAATTTAGTGAGGACTTTAATATTTTCCTTTTTGCAAAAGGAGGAGGTGAAGAGTCGCTCCACGACAGAGAACCTGAAAATAACCCTAACTAAAAGACCAAAAAAAATGGCAAGAAGATGAACTCACTCATCCAAAGAGAAACCTCAGAGAATAGAAATCTTCAGAGCTTTAGGAACACTCTTGCCATGTTAACATCACCCTAAATATCTCTGTTGTTTTGGGGAACTGAAGGAACTCCAGCAGGCAACTTTTTTGTGTTACATTCACACTTAATCCTGGACTCAACTGATCTAAATTAGGGAGCTGCACATGATGGGTTGAGTCAACAGCAGATGATGAGGAAGGCAATTCCTGAGTGATCAGAGCTGATGTAGGAGTGTATTAGGCAAGTCAGACTGCATTAATGCCTAATATCAGGCAGGATGAATTTAATTTTAGTCCTTGTCTGGGACAACCAATTTTGGTGATATGAGAAATTGGTTGTAATTCAGCCCATACAGCAGTGGTTTTCCTGGATGAAGCTGCAGCTCCAGTTTAACTCAGTGGGACTGTTGCAATCATCTTTAAACAGGCAGATAGATCCTATGAATCAAAACCTAATCACTTTAATGATGCTAAAAAGATAAGAAAACGCATTTGGCAGTGGAGAGGGAAGTGAGCACCAGCTCAGCAAGCTGCTTGAGCAAGGGGGAAGCTGCATTTGTTTGTATTCGCTTCCTCCTGCAGCAATTCCCTCTGCAGATCTCACGGCACATCTCTGGGCAGGAGCCACTGAGAGCTGCACCACATCACTCAGCAAGTGTCAGGTTGTGGGAAGGGCACCAGTGTCCATGAGAGAGCCATAAGCAGCCGTTTCACAAGGAGCTTGTAGCGAAGTAGCTGGGTGTTTGCAAGAGGAATACTGATGTCCCTGCTGTCCCTGCTACGTTCATGAAGACGTTTCTAACCCAATAAATCCTCTGCCAACCAGAGGCCTGGGAAAGAGTCACAGATCTCAGTAACTCTTCCTAATCCTTTGTAATCTCTTTAGGAACACGACCTGCTTACAAGGATGTGCAGCTCTTGCGTTCTGCAAGAGCATTCCCAGTGATTCTGGATCACAGAACCCAGAGGGGGGTTGGGTCATTTTCTGTGGGGCTGAGAAAACAGGGACAATGCAGCAGGTGCAGCAGTTGAAATGTACAGCAACACAGCTGTGAGAGGGACTGTGTCCTCCAACCCAGCAATATTTACACCTCCACAACCCCAATCAGATGCTGCTTGTGCCCTGCCATTCCACCAGCTGCAATGGGGAGACCAAGGCAGGGCTCACTGTGCTGGGAAGCCGTGCTAAACCTTCTGGGTCTTCACATCTGGAATTTAATCAGTAATTTCAGCACCTGTGTTGATGTGGCATGGGGGTTTGTATGCTCCCTACCCCAAAAGGCAACTGGGACAGTCTGGAAAAGGTCAACATTTCAGGGAATTAGACCCAATCTTGCAAAGTTTCCCTCTGTTTTAAGGACCTACAGCCCAGGTGTCCAGCAAAGAACAATAAGAACCAGTGCAAGATCTTTTCTCCTTCCAGCCACCCCTGGGATGTTTTCATCCAACCACATAATCTCCCTCCAGCCACTTAGGACATATCTGTGAGCAAAGTTTGCACTTCATTAACAATGCTGCATTAATAAGGATAAGATACTGTGGGTAGGAAGGTCATCCCTACTTGTTTGAGTTGGTCTTGTGTGGAGATGAAAGTCCTGTACTGCAATGTGTACAGGTTGGCCTCATTTGTCATGTTAGTATTTTCACTCCCATAAATGTATCTTTTGGCACAAACAAACAAAACCAGAGAAACTTTGTTGCAACCTAAACCCACACAAAATAAGCAAGAGTCTGGGAACTGACCAACCTCAGCTGCTGGTGGGGCTGAGCAAAGGACTCCCAGAGTTACGGGGAAAATAAAACCTGGTCTAAGCTGTGAAAGTATTAGAAAGAAATCTGGTTAAACTCCAGTCCCAGCTTTAGAAGTTTGATTGGGTTTTTGCCTATGGAATCCAAGCCTGATGGAGAAAACCAGTTAATTGACTTTCTGATGGGCTGAGCAGCATCAACTGAGCAGCAGCCCCAAAGCTGCAGCCAGCTCTGCAGCCAGGTTGGTGTAGCTGTACCTCACTGAACAGGCACAGTTCCCTCTCTTGCAAAAAACTTAACAGCCATGAACTGAGCTCCAGTCAGCTCTCTCATAAATAATTTTGTTAATAAGCAGACGTTAATTATATTCACTGGGCTGCTTCCCCCCCGTTTCCCCAGTTTGTTATCAGTCAAATGAACCAAGGTCAGAGATGTACCAAGTGAACGATGCCTGGAGCAGATAACTCAGAAGTCAGTGGTGCTTAGAGACTAATAATTAAGGTCTGATCTTTTGTGTTAATGGACACTTTAAACAGCAACAGTCCACAGTCTCACTCATCTTTATATGAAGGAATTAACTTCCCAAACCATCTTCAGGGACCCTTACAATACAAATCATTACTCGTAGCTGTGTTCTGTGGAGCAAGGGGGTAGCAATCAGTTTAAAAAAAACCCAAAAACACAAACCAACCACAAAACACAACAACTACTATGAGTGTCCCTTCACACAACTACTACGTGTGTTCCTTCCCAAACTTTTTAAAAACAGGAGTATAAATGCCATGCAAGGTGTACTTCAGAACTAGGCTTTACTGGATCTTCTCTGGTTTAGGAAATGTTTTAAACTCTGAAAGATACAAGAGGACATTGCCCACCTTGGTACTTACCCACACTGGTCCTTACTCACAGAGCAGTACTCCCCTCCAGTTAACTTAGCATTTAGTATGGAATAACTTCATCACCAGAGTTTGGAGACGCGAAGTAAGGCTTCACCTACACCTCTGATACACACTGGGGTAGTCTGAGGCTTGGCATCTGTGGGGGAGCCATGGGAGAATTCTTCAAATCCACTTTCTGCAACATAAAGACATTTTTAGTATGCAGGGAAGCAGCAAGTGATGGAGCAGGAATTAAAGTGTCTGTATCTGTGAACATCCACACTGGCCATTAGCAATGGCAGATAAAGCCATCCTTACAAACCAGGTGCTGTGGATGAGAGATATAGCCACATGTGCCTGCAATGGAGTGCTTTTGGTTTGCACAACACTTAGCTGGGCAAACCCCCTCTGACTTTATGGGTTGGGCTGGAAATGATTAAAGAGGTTCCATGGTCCCTCTCAGTACCCCTGCAGCGTCTGTCTCCAATGGAATTAATTCACAGAGGTAAAAAGAAAACAGATTGGGGTCTCCAGGCTGCTTTGCTGGAGCCCTTTGGCTTCGGCATTGATTCACATCACCAAAAGCACATACCCACTTCTAGCAATTTGCAATATACATCAATGTGCCATTTACACAGCAGCAATCATGAACATGGGGAGCCATGACTCAGCAATGTCATCTAACCACCCTGCCTGCTACAGACCTGTCCACTTGGGGCTCCTATTAAGAACTTGGTAGAAATCCAGGAATTATTTTTAAAGACTCAAAATCCAGGCTATTCCTGCAGGCTTTCTTTTCCCTGCTTCACTTCCACATGACCAATTCAGTTACACAAGAGACGCATCCGACAGCCATCTGAGCTTCGGATGCTGGGCAGCAATCGCCAGCACTGGACACAGTCTCAGACTCTAAGTCTCAGTGTACCTAAGTGTGCAGTCTTAAACTGTTTATCACCAAATAGCTGGATGTGGATTCTCCTGGGCAACAGACCCTGGCAGCTTCTACCTGTTGTTGGCAGAAATCAGCTCCCGAGTTCTTCGCTAAGGGACGCGCACAATGCCGGCCTGATTGCTCCCCTCCAGATCAGTCCTTGAGGTGCTGAGCGTGCCCTTGACTGCCACGAATTCACTGGGAAATGAGCAGATGCTGAAAGTCAGTGACATTTGGATTTCTCTCCACTGTCTTTAGCTGAGAGAAGGTTCCAGGAGGAAAGGCACTGCCCGTACGGAGAGGCTTGGGAGCACATTGGTTCAACAGGGTAAGGAAAGAAAGCATTTCTTTATGCTGTAAAATCTGGTTTTGTGGAAAAATCAAGAAGCTGTTGGCTCTGGGGCAGCCAGTTCAGCATTTTACACATGCAGAAAGGAAAAAGCCAGCACCAAAAAAAAAATAAAACCCCAAACCCCATCCAGAGCTTTGAAAACATGCTCTTTTGTTATCTCAAACAACCTTCGCGGGAGCCAAAGACCCGCGGTACACACCAGGCAGATGTGCATCTCAGCACAGAGCAGATTGCATATTTTCAAGCTGCTGGTTTCCATCTGATTTAATATTCAGATCCGTTGGCATCCACCAGCGGCTGAGAACGAAGGCCTTCCAGAAACTCCACTTTTCAAGGCATCATATAACTGTTCATGTGCAACAAAACGGAAAAAGCATATGGGGGCGGCACGCCAGGGCCCTGCCAGTGAGTTCCCCCTCCCCACGTTTCTGGAGCACAACTGGAACAGTATTTGAAATAAGGGGTTTGGGAAAGGAAGGGAAGCAAAGGTTTGTGCATCATCTGTGCGCTTACGGGTGCAAAGCAGGAATATCCTGCTCCAGGAAAGGACTATCCTGATTTGTACAGCTGCAAGCAGAGCCCAACTGCTCAGAGCAGGGGAAAAAAATCCCCCACACTCAGATTCCTCTCATTACAAAAGCATTACATCAGCCTTGAGTCGGATTTAGAATGTAAAGGTTATCCCGTGCACAGCCATATGTAAGGCAAAACGCACCGTGAACATATATGATGGTATCAGTTTTATTCAGGGTGACATTTTTCACCGTGCTCTGGTAATTAGATTAAGTTTTGGGATACAGCTGTCTCCTGCAATTGAAAATTCTCCCTAAGCTGTCATTTACAGAAGGCACTCCTCCATATTTCCCATGTGGTCCTTCATGCTTGTAATTTGAATAAATAAAGCTCCTAAACTCACTCCCAGCCACAAAGTGATTTGAAAATTATCACTCTGATCATGCAAAAGTCTCTCCTGACTCTAACGAGCTGTCAAGGTTTTGAAACCGGCAGTGAAAGGAAGGTCATTAGTGAGGGCAAGGAAATAAAAAGCTGAGGAACAGATTTTCATGCTGATGGGAAGTGGAGGAAAATCAGATGTTCTCTCAGTCCTGTTTTTCTCCACGCTATGAAAATGCTGCTTTGATTCCTTCCAGGAGGTGTTGTCAAAACACTGAGGCTTTGATGGATGTAAAAGGAGAGATCCAAAGGTACGAGGTGCACCTGCTTACAGCCTAAAGAGTTAATACTTTACAGTAATAAAATCTGAAAAAGCAGTGTCCTGGGTGGGAGATGCTTTATAAAGTGAAAAGGATGCTGGGAGGAAGTAGAACACCATGTTCCCCCTTTTAAGAAGACGTTACCAAATGTTCATGTGAAGGCTTTGCCATGTAAACCAAGCCTAAAGAGCTTCCCCGAGGTAGAACAGTGATAACAGAGAGATCTGGAACCTTATTAATGACCCCAGTACTAACCCACATTTTACTCCCCCTGTACAGACACCAGGCTGCCCACAGATCAATTCAGATACACGTTCACATCTCCATCCTTCTGGAATACATCCGAATTTCTGCTGTCAGCAAACCCTGATGCTGAATGTCAGATCAAATGTTTCACCTTACACCAGCAGAGCCGCCCAAACAGCTCTATCAAGAGCAGAGAGCAGCTGCTGCCCTGTGCTCTCCACGGTGCACTGCAACCAAAGACTCTCCCTGACAGCGGCAGCGGCCGCGTCATCACATCACTCTGTGCAGCTGAACACTGTGGATATAAAGAACCCAAGACACAACCTTCAGACACATATTACAGATAAATAAATTGCCTTTGACATCCTCCATTCCTCTTACACTTCCAAAGACAGGCTGGATGTTGGAGCATTATGATTTTTCCCAGAGATGTTCCAGCTAATGTAATAGGAATAATCTGTTTATTATCCTACATACAGCTCCAGCCCATCAATTGTGGAGCGGCTGTGGCAAGGCTGCTCCCTTGGGTACCAGAACAGCTAAGCCACAGCCGGTGCTTCACACACACTTGTTGGCTAATTATGCAGCATATCTCAGCAAGAAGCCCTATTCCCAGAGGCCCTTAGACTTGAAAAAGAATGAATAGGAAGAGAGTCTATGTTTAACCTGTACCAAGTAGGTGCTGAAGAGGAACAGTAACACAGAAGGTCCTTGTGATAGCAGAGACAGGACCTAGAGAGAAGATGACAAACTCCAGCAAAGGATAAAGGCAGAAAAGAGACAACAAAACATACTGGTACAATCCATCCCAGAGTTGAAAAGCTCTGGTTAGAGTACATCCCTGGGTGGCTGCAGGGTAATTCTTATGCCCACATTAATAGCTGAGTTCCTGTTGTGTCTCTGGGACTGGAATGCGATGGGTATGAGCTCCTAACCTCAGATGAGAGCCCAGCTTCTATAAAACTGAGGTGCCTTGGACTCTGGGATTTGGCTTGGCATGGCTGTGAAGTTCAGCCCTGCAACCACCTCCCTTTAAAGCCGGGCACCCAGCTTTCATGTCCAAAACTTGGATGGAGCTGGGAGTTTTTACGCTGCCATACCTGTGTGAACAGCTTCGACCCACTTCAGTGCCAGTTAAATGCACACAGGTCTGTTGTCAACACCAGAATGTCCAATGTTTGGACGTTTGGCTAAGGATATGGATCAGGCTGTTTAAACTCTCTGGTTCAAGGTCACAGATGCTGAAACAGGCCCCCCACTGTCACAGCCCTCGCCAAAAGGCAGGGTTAAAGAAGATAGACCCCTTCTGCTCTGTATCAGGACTGTGACTTTGGAGTATGCCCCAATTCCCCCTGGTCTTGTTTGTTTGATAAGTGACTAATTCTCACACATGTTCAACCTGTTTCTACCTACACTGGGAAGAGACAGAACCTGCACACAGAGCTCCTCATGCCCTGAGGAACAAGGACTTTCTTGCTGGAAGACTTGTGAACTGAACCCTGGACACATCCCAAGGCCAAACTTCTGAACCTAATGACAGTGTTAAAGCTCTTCAGCTATTCCAGGCTGCCTTCTCACAGATCAGGACTGGGCAAACGGCAGCATTCCCATTTGTGACTGCTGTCCTTCCCAAGTTCTGCTAATAAAACAGCCCTAAGCACATACATTCTCCCAGCTACACTGAACATCAGGTGGATTGAAGGTGGGAGTTGTGTGCATTTCCACGTGTTACTTTTCCACTCCTTGCTTTCTATCCAGACAGGTCTCATTGAGAGATTGTTAGAGTTTAGCTTTTCTTTCAGAGTTCAGGGAAAGCACGTGAGACCTCAGATCAAACCCATGGATTTGAAAAAATTAAAACTGAAAAAGAAATTTTCAGTCCTTCTACACCATCTGCTTTTATGGGGCATCGATTAGACAGTGCAGAAACCAGCATCACAAGCTGGGGACCAGCGTCCTGTACAAACACATCCGCCTCTTCTCCCCTCTCCGAAGCTGCAGGAGGAGAAAGTGCAACATCTGTAAAAACAGAGAACACTGGGAAGATTCTCCTGTGAGGTTTAATGTTTGGAACAAGACTATATTTAGATCGACGCTGCTTAGTGGTTGGCTTCTTCCCAAAACCAATGAATCGGGTGTCTCGCTGCTTCTCCTCTTTAATGGGACCATAAAACTACTGACAAGCAGAGCCCGAAGCAGCGAAGGTGCAAGCAGTGAGAAGCTTCATCTAACACTGTGCTCTGCTCCCAGCCTCACACAAGCATCGCTCCAGACATTCCCATGCTAAGTGAAGGGAAGGAACAGTTGGGCTCTGCAATTTGAACTGAAGTCTAACACTAAACCAGTGAGCTTCAAACTGGGGTAGGATGGGTTGCTTCTAGAACAATGTGTGGATGATACCCACACACCCACGTGAAGCCTTCAGCTCCCTGTATGGGGTCTGCAATCAAAAGCACTGGAAAAATATTGTGTTGGGAATATATAGAAGCTGTTTTTCTCTCTGCCATATGTTGCACCAAGCAGGATTGCAGCTAGATTGAGCAAGGTTCAGTTGGGTTCATGACCGATGTATCTCCAAAGGTCACTGTGACCTCTGGGGCTGTTCAATTAACCTTAAAAAAAATAATAATATTATTTAAAAATCCATGACCTACTTCCTGATGTTACTTCTTTAAATCTCTCAACCTCAGCCATGTTTTTCTCTTCCATAAGGTCAGATAAAACCCCAAAAGTGTCAGTTCAAAAAGGTTTGGAAAATACCCAGATCTGATCATAAATTCTTATCTATTTAACATAGCAGGGCTACAATGGCCCTCCACAGCTTTGACATCTGGCAGAAGAAATGCTTATAAACTTTAAAAATACTCACACTTCCAGCTTACTCTGTGGATCTGTGGACATGTAGGTAGATACAACAAGGGCATTTCTGCCTGTGTATGATATAGGAATAGCTAGCAGAAAAAAACCACCTGAGACACAGAGAAATCCAGGCTAGGAACTCTTTTTCTTTCAAGAATATAAGCATTTAAGAAACCCAGAGAGACAGAATTTCAATGCAATTTTCACAGCTGAGGCTTTTGAGTTATTTTTAAATCTTTGTCTAGATGGCTTGTTGGTATCACACAGAAACCCTGTAGAAGAATGTCAATTTAGTGCCTAAATCATAAAAATCAACCCTTCTCTTAGCACAGTGCGTAGTCAGACTTAGAGTGTTTCCATCTTTACTGCTCCCAGGCACAGAGAGCTGCCTCCAGAGTCCACGAAACTTGAGGATCAAAAGAACTACCCAATGGATGAAGTAACATGAATGGATGCAGCTAAAAACTCTCCAAAGAGGAGACATCAGGAAAAGGAACTGATCCAACCTAGCCAAACAGAAGCATAATTTTTGCATGGAAAGAATGGGATGGAGGTATATGGGGGGGGGGAAAGGGGCTGCAGTATGATTAGTGATTTCACTGAGGTCAGTAGGCTGCAGTGATTGCCAGTAGGACAGTGCAATACGTGGCACAAGTTGACAAACAGACCACACATCCCCTGAGAAAGGAGCACCAGGCTCAGCCAGGTCCCCACTGCAAACAGCAGCATCCCTCCTCCTCAGCTGGCCAAGGCTGAGGAAGACTCAAGGGGATGTCTGAAGAGGAAGGGGCTGCCCCAAAGGCTGGCAGGGCAAGAGAAAGGATAAACCTACACCAGTTCCTGCAAGGCACTGGGAGGAGAAGCACAGAACTGGAGTGTGGGACTGCACAGAAATGTTTAAACAACTCAGCCAAACAGGGCTGAGATGTACAGGCACACTGAGAAGCATGGAGTTTAATTTCCTGTTAAATGATACTGTTTTATAAACAAGGTTCTGTACAGTTCATCTTTTTTTGTTAGTGGATAATAAACTGGAATGGATAGTTAGGAGATAATTAGCAAGAGTGCTTTTACAGTTAATTGGCAAGACTTATTTTCCTCTGCACAATGCCAGGTGCTATCTGAAGTGCTCATCTTCTGCAGCACTTCAAACAGGCGCTGCGCAGAGCCCAGCAGATGATCCCCAGCCAGCACAGGGATGCAGACAAAGGAAGGAGTAAAACCACAGCTCTATTCAGACTGGACCAAAACCAGAGGCACGTGAGGGGCTCTTAACCGCCCTGAGAGATTCAACATAATCAGTCTGATTTTGATTTTGTCAATGAAATTGTCACATAAACTCACTCCAGTAAACGAATGAGCATCAGCAGAATAGAAAGCAGGAACTGGAAATTAATAGAAGTTTCCTTGCTGGGTACAGTTCCCAGCTCTGGGTAAGGAGCCCGTGCTGTCAAACGCTGAGGAGTGATTAATTTTCACACTTCAGGAGATTACAGAAGGTTTTGGGTTTTTTCATAACATTCTTCACTGCCTTAAACCTTGTGAAATTATTTATAACCATGGAAAGAATATACATCATTTTGATTCTGATCTGATATTACACTGCAATGGCTTTTCACTAATCTGCCTAATGGTACAAACCTTAGGACCCCTCAACTTTTCTTTCCATCACTTTATTTAAAGTGATTTACTTATTTCTTTTTTTTTCCCCCTTTTATTTTTCTTTTTTTCAGACCTCTAATTAGCACTAACAAAGTGCTTTCATGCAATTTTCCAAGGCAGAAGGGCAGCCAGCAAATTCTTAGCAGGGCTGAAATTGCATCAGTTAAGTATGGCTTAAGTTTCTGCCAGCATTACAAAAAGAGAAGTAGCTACAGCAGGTAACAAATGCTCTCTGTAGAATACAAATATTTTAATGAATATGGTGACAGACCAGTTCATTAAAGAGCACATACCATCTGACAAATTTAAAGCCCTGAGGTCTAATTGCCTGGCACACAGCAAATTTCCAGGATATAAAAGCCACCTGCTTTTCAAAAGACATATTTAAAGCTTCCAAGATCAAGGTTTAGATTTAAATCTGTGCGTTCCACTCAACACGTTGCCACTGACCTTAATGAATGAGGCACCACAGGAGAATCCTGGCAAAGGGGCCTCAACCAAATTTCCACCATTTCCAGCGTCCCAAAATATCTCCCTCCCTCCCAGAGCCCCTTTTCTCCTGTAACTCAGGAGCCAGCAGCCTGTTGGGCCATTTCACATCTGCCAGCCCGATGCAGAGAGGCTTCTGCAGTATGTCAAGCAACAGAATAGTTACTTAATTATCCTGCCAGTTTTAGCAGATATTTGATACAATCAGTCATAATATAAATTACTTCTACAGGGAGCATGAGCACTCCATCTAAAATATCCCAGTGTACAACCACCAGCAGTTCCCAATTATTAAGTGCAAACGTAGGAGGGTACTTAACTGCAATTAGCAGTACCATGTTAGGGGTGTTTTTTTCCTGACTTTGTGTTTATTTTTAAGATATTAGACCTTTAATTTATGTCTTAATATGTGAAATGTGGTTTTGAGTGAAGTTTAGAGAGCGAGGAAACCCCCAAGTAAATCATCCAGATTAGTCACAACGCTTGTGAGAGAAAATTACACGTCATCAATCTGCCTCCCAGCTCCAAGGGAGAGGCATCTCCTGCTCTACATCAGCAGCACGTTGGTTTTATCAGAGGGGATTGTGTTGGTTTGTTCTAACTACTCAGAAGCTGGTGAAAGTGGGGGTGGAAAACAACAAAAAAAATAATCTTCATAAAGCTCTTTTTTCCCCCAATTTTTTCTAAGTGACGATTTAGAGTATAATACAGCTTGATTAGATTGACAGTTAACTCCAAAATACAACCAAACTCCACAGAAAGAGACAGGGAAAATGTACATTTTGATTTCCCTACTCTGAATGCTGAAATCTGAAGATGGCAGAAATTAAATGTGGCAAATGTTTTGAGTACATCTTAGCTGCAGATGCTGTTATTAACTTCTTAGAAAGCATTGATCAGGGTGTAACCAAACAAAAACACTTTGAAACAGGCTGTTCAGGCTTTTCTATCCTGAGCTCAAACATCAGGCCAGTGGTTTAGATGGTAAGTACTGAAAACCAAGGAGCTAAAGAGGGCTTCCTGTCTCAAACGACTTCTTTCTCCCCTCCCCAAATCAGTGTCCAGAACTCTTTTCCCCCTCCTCATTATTTTTCCCTTTGACTTGCTAATTGCTTTGGACAAATCGCTGCTCTTGATTGCATTAACTTTTACATATGCATCTGCAGGCTCTTCTCATAGGGGTATGTCACACCTCAGCAGGTACACACTGTCTCCCACCCCCTTTCACCCACCTAAGACCTCAGCACGTGGCTTAAAGAAGTAGAAGTTTCTAGAGCAAAACCGCTGTGTGAACAGAGACCACCCCACGGCTCAGCTACGGGCTCTCCTCAGGACAGGGGTTGAACTGGCTCCCCAGCACTGCCAGTTGCAGTAACCAGCTCCAGGCAGCTTCAGATTCCAAATCAAAGGAGAGAAACACGTATCAGATACCTGATTTTTCACAGTGCCCAGCAGACAACCGGCACGCTCGGGTTGTGCTCTGTGGAGGTCAGAATGTGTGTGATACACGTGGCCAGGACCCATTCTGCCCCAGCCTACATCACTCCCTGTGAACAGAGTTGTGTTGAGTCGCTGAAGTGAGGACTTCACACACACGTACGGGCTTGGTTCTTACTACATGTGCATGGGCACTGAGTAGCAGGACACACGCGTCACGCTGCAGCAAGGCTGAGACAGAAAAACCCCTCCAACCCCTGCAGATGTACAAAGCAGTAACAAAATAGACAAATGTAGATGGAATTTAAGTCCCTCCCAACCTAAGGCATCCTGTGATGACTCAGTGAAAGTCCATCCATCGCCTGGGTATTTGCAGGTGAGGCTTCCTGTACCAACTCCCGCTGTGCAGTGCCGAGCGCGGCACGAAGCGGGCAGGGGCCCTGGGACAAACCCAAAGCCCACTGGCAGAGACCCCTGCTAACACAGGACCAGCACAGCTTCCTGGCGGGGGGCAGGAAGCGGGGGGTGGTCAATCTGTCACTGGCCCTTTTGGAAACACCCCCCACACTTCACTTCAGTCAGAAGTTATCGCCAGGATCCGTTCAGGAATTACTGAGCCCGATTCTGCGCCCGCTTTACGAGCGGGATTAAAGCACAGGAGAGGCTGTAGCATCCTTAAAAACCCAGGTCTGTGAAACTAATCCTGCCAAGTCACCAGGTTGGCTGTGGCGGGCGAGGGTAACCACGTGCTTTAATGTTTATGGGACTAAGCCCCGGAGCCTGTGAGATAGATCTCACCTCTAATTAAACCAGATCTAAAACTCATCTAAAACCTTCCACCACAGCAACGGCTGAGGCTGTCACCGGCTTGAATTTGGCTCACACTCCCCAACCCTGCAATAACTTCAGAGCTGGGCACTTAATGGGAATTATTTCTCCCCCAGGAGCAATGTGTTCGTGACTCTCTGAGCTGCTGATTTGCATTTAGACTGCAAGGGAAAAAAAATCTTCCTTGCAACAGTCGCCTCCCAGTTCTTCACCACTTGAATATTTCTGCCCTAATTAATGTCACTTAATGTAAAATATTATTGGGTATTGCACAGAGTGGCTATAAATTATTTACTGGTAAAACATGTTGACTTTTCACGAGTTGTTTGTACAGTAAGCACTGCGCCATCTAAACTGTAGGGGGAGAGAGAAATCAATCATTTGTAATAATACCCAATAGGAGGTTTACCACATGTTATATCAATTTTTATGTCTGACACAAATAGCTGCAGCCATTACTTTGGATTTTTATTTTCTGAAGGGAATTAGAAATTCACTGTTACCTTCTGCTTCTCTCACGCTGCCTGGCAAATAACACAATTTAAAGGTGTTCGGAGCCTTTTTCATCCACTAATTAAGGCGGCACATTAATAAAACACCATTTTAGAATATTCATTAAGCACACGGTCTATATGAAGCGAAAAGCTAATTTGTATGTAACTTAATGAACCCAGCATAAAGCAACGATATAGCAGCGAGTTAATGAAATGCTTTTCCAAAATAAAAAATCACATTTAAACTCCCTGCTCCTTCCCGCTCCTCTGTGTTTGGTGCTGCTTTTTGCACGAGTTAAAGTTTGAGGTATTGATTGCTTTCACTGAGCTAATAAGTTCTCCTATCGGTACAACTTAGTTCTGTCACTGACAGGTACCTGCAAGACACCCTTCACTAGAATAAATAACTAAAAAGCAGAGATTTGTTGGCTGACCAAGTCTCCCTGAGCTTTTTCCTTTGGGTATTTTTGCTCCCTGGATTTTTTTGCACCTTCAGTAAAACTCTTTGGATCAGCATAAACCTGCCAGAGTAACTGGATGGATTTAAGGATTTCCCTGAGTCGTGGATGCTGTTTGGCTCTGACAGATGATCTGTGCTGAGTGATGGATCTGAGGCTGCTCCTCTTACGGATATTAAGGCTGTCACTCGCCTTGGGCAGCGCTGACCATCTGAATACCTAAAAGATCATCTAAAGCTCTAGTACCAGGACGGTGTTTGACAGGTCTGCTCCTCAGGCACAAGGAGACCTTCTGGTGCAAGGATGAAGTTCATCTCTCCTGAAGGCAGGGCACCCAGGGAACAAGGCAGAGGACAGGGAGGAGCAAAGGAAACCAGTATGAGCCTCACCACAGTGCATCAAGCTGGCTTCTGAAACACCAGCGCACACCGGTGCGTACCTACACAGACTGTCTCACCAGTGCGTACCTACACAGACTGTCTCACCAGTGCGGACATACACAGACTGTCTCACCAGTGTGGACATACACAGACTGTCTCACCAGTGTTGTGTTTGCAAGGGGGAAAAGAACAGGAAAATCACTGTAGGAAAAACAAATTAAAGGAATAGATTTGAACTGTGAAAATAGATTCTTCTTTCCTCCCAGTTTAAACTTGTGAAAGGCTTTTAGACTACCCTGGCAACACAGCTGTCCTCCGCCAGCCCCAGCATAAGTCTGACTGTGGGAGTGCTCAGTGTAGTGCTGCACTCCCCACCCAGAGCCCCCTTTCCCTCCAACGTGCCTTCTTGAGGCCATGCAATGGGCAAAGTGCCTCCCTGGAATCTCCAGTGACCACTGTGTACAAAGGACCCTCCTGCAACACATGGAGCATCTGCTGCCTCTCCATCTTCCCTCATTTCACAGTACATTGGAGGTCTCATTACTTCACTTTGGTTAAGTAAAAGAGCAACAAAACCTGATGTTGAAACTGTAACTGAAACACTGGAACTCCAGAAGAAGCTTTCCCGTTACTTGGACTATTTTGGAAGGGTCCTCAAGCTCAGGTTTACCTGTAGCTTATTTTCTCTGACGATCAGCACCGGTTTAGAAGAGCTTTTTGCCTCCATCACTACTGAGAGCATCATTTCAGCCAAGTTTCCCAGACATTTTTCCCCTTTTCCAGCAAAGTTTTAGAGGACCTAAGTGAGTGCAGCACAACTAGCATCGAACCACAAATGTGTGTCTGATAAACAGTAGTTCAGACTCTTCTCAAAAAATTAATGAACAATGTCCCTGTAAAAATACAACCTATTCAGAGTGACACTGGGTGGTTATTTTCCCACTCTTACACTGTGCATTCTTCCACTAATTTGCATAACATGATAAATGATTCAGAAATCAATTTCAGCTACAGGAAGTCCAGTTTGCCCATTACTTATTTAAAAAGCATTACAGATATTTAAGTTTCCTATTATAGCCAATTTAATTTATTACCAAAAGAGCAACGTCATAAGGTTTTGATCTATCACAGGTACCAGGAGATAATGGAACTCTAGAGGACATTATGACCATGAAACACAGAGAATAGAAAGGAGCTATTTCCATTTATAGTGGAAAGTAAATATTTGAGGTAATAAACTAACCACTGTAACTAGTATTGGAATTAGAAATGGAGCAGGAGCAGCAAAGGGATTCCGCTCCTCAGGGCCTGGCAGTTATTTATGCACATGCTGTAACTACAGGGGATGAAAGGGGGGAAAACAACCTTGTGGTAAAAGCTGCTTATTGGAGCTAAATCTGGATTCTGATTCTGGCTGCTCCTGTACGAGACTCAGAGTTCTTTGGACTGTCTGTGCTAAAACCCCCTGGCCAGAAAATGGGGATGATATTTCTCTGCCCAACTTCCATTTCTCTGCCCCATTTCAATGTGACATCCCACACAGAACACGACTGCTGCTTTCCACACAGGCAACGTGACCACATCCCCATCCCTGGAGAAGGATTTTGCATCCTTCATTTGCACTTCCTGTGAAGTGATCATTAGTTTCTTCTAGCAATTAACATGTGATAACTTAGCTCAGTTTACCTCCAGTCTCTCTTTAGAGCTTCCTGAAGAGTCTTAAATAATGCCACAAGGCAAAAGGACCAGAAGCTGCTGAAGATAGGGCCAAGGCCAAGTTGTCTTCCCTTTCAGTGGGAGGAGACCTCAGCGTGCAGATGAGCTGAGGGTACCTACGTGGGTTGAATGCAGCACAAACCCTCCACAGATTTTCTTCCCTGCTGATTTTCTATGCAAAATTTTTCCCAGTCCCAGGTTTTATTTTGCTTTCCTCCTGTATCAGCTCCCCAGCTATTCTAGGGGTTTGTTCTTACATAGGTACACCTTGGCTTGGCCTTAGAAAAAAGGATGGGCTCATTTCTGTTATCCAACGCTGGACAAGTGACAAGTTACAAAAAACATGTTATTTTAATCAAACCACAAAACCAGATTGAAGCCAACAGCTGTAGTGATGACAGGGAGCTGGAAACCATTATACAATTTACCAGGCATCACTGAGCAGGCTACAGCTCAGTACTGTGCTCAGGCAGCTTGTTTCCTTCTGATGTTAACAGATTCAGGGCCTCATTGCTGATCATCCAAAACCAGCAACTGCCTCTTCTTTCCTTTAAAAATGAAACGGGGCCAGAAGTCAAAGACAATATCTAAGTGACTACTGCAGTCTAAGTAAGGAGACACCCTGTGACTCTCTTCTTCCTGATGGGTTTCACTTCAATACAAAGCCCAGCTTAGCACGGTTAGTGCTCAGCCATCTTCATCAGCACCGGGCTGAAACAGAATCAACCATTTATCTTTAGATCTGTATCTCTGAGAGTTAATTCTGGGACTGTCTAGACATTCCAATAAATTTCTGTTCTTAACTTCAGGCTTTGAAGTAGTCTTTGTATAGGGAAATGGGACTATTCAGCCTCTGCAAATTAAGGGTTTGGTATGATTGGAATATTTGTGTTATCTTGTACTTTAATACCATTGCCCTTCTGAGCTGATGCCTTTTCTGTTTGTGGCTGCTGGGAGCTGTACAAATACAAAACAGGTTAAAAACCAAACCAAAAACCCATGAAAAAGCAAAGTGTTTCTGGTTACTTTCCCTCCAGGGTCACACTGATGTTTAAGTATTTCATACTCTAGTACTACAGCTCAGCCATGAGAGCATCCTGCCTATATGCTGCTCGTGGTAGCAGCATCCTGCTTCCTTTGGCTCATGCACCAAGGAAGGGACAATGGGATTTTGGAGGGTTCTGAATACAGCCCCTTGTCCTTGGTGTCACTACAACACTAAATATGAGACCCACAGCCAGACATCACCCACTAAACATGGCACCAACAGCCCAACAACCCGGCTGCCTCCACTTTGCACCCACCAGGCCCCTAGCACCAACAGAAACTGAGTGTCCTTAAACCTCCTCCAGGCTTCTATTTACATGTTCCAGGTTTGATATCCATTGCCCAAGGGGCGTAACAGCTTTCCTGAATGGAAAGGACGTAAAATGACTCTGAACCATGGCTTAATGTGGGTTGTGGTCTGCAGAGTGCTGGCATACTGATGTTGCTTTCCTCCTCTAATACCATGGATTAATTCAGATAAACTGAAGTTAGCATCTTCTTGGCAAGCTGCCTGTTGGGTTAAACCACGACACCAGCAATCCACAGAGAATCAGGACATCACAAACTTAATTCTTTATTTATGCTGTAGCATAGGAGATTAATTTCATTTGTCCACCTGCCATTCCAGTCAACATAAATCCACAGTAATGCTGATGTCATTATCTGAAACGTTAGTTCTTTTTTCTATATCACTGAAAATAGGTTACTCAATTTCCAGAGCAGGCAGAGACATTAACCTAAAGCCAAATGCCACTCTGTAATTGTTTACATATTGTCAAATACCCATTTATTTCGGGTGCTCTTTGTGGTCCAGCTAATTTTATCATTGAGGTTTATGTGCCTGGGCTGTAGACAGAAATGAAGGACCTGGCCAGCTGCAGTTTCTCCTCCCATAAATGTCCTTAAAATCCTGATGGGTGTTTTGATTTTATTTCAAGAACAAAAAGCAGGCTCAGCAAAGATCTGAGTGGCAGGGAGGCCCTTCCCACAGGGTCCCACGCTGCCTTTAAGAGAGCAAGCCCCATTTTTCTCCCAGGCAGCCACAATGACCCTTTGCCCATCCATTCATTCCAGAGCAGAACAGGCTGTGGGACATTAGACATAATGTTTTGCTGTTGGTTAGACACCTCGTAGTATGAATAGCCCAAAGTTTGCCAAGGTCTCCTCATGGGCTTCATCCAAATCCTTTTCACAATCCAAGAGAGAAGCAACTTTGCTTGTTGAATAGTGTCTAGCAGAAGAGGAGCAGGAGGACCTAACCAAGAAAATCATGATCTTTCTGTGGACATCCCATGAGCAGACAGCACAGAATTATTTCTTCTTCTTCAGTAAGCAGCTTGGGAGCCTGCTCATCTGGAAGAGCTCCTGGGAAGCACCTTAAATTATTCATACACTCTATCAATGCCACCTGAACAAACCTTCTTTTCAGATTCTTATTTATTCTGAAGTTAACACAATCACTGTCTCCTGAATCTTGGCTTTCCAAACCAGCAAGTGTTCTCTCCTGCCAATACACAACTGAGGGGCTTCCCACGTGGAATGCCCCCCAAGTTCTGGTCTGTGGGACTCTCACTAGTCATCACCAGAGTGTTTTGAGAACACAGCTATGGAAGACAGGGATTACATCAAAGCAAGGCACTGAAGCACAGACTTTCCAGTAACAACTCAAGGCCATTAAAACTTTTTTTCCACAGTTGTTTTAGGGATAAAACTTCAGCCAGTCAGACATCTGGAAAGGAACTCTGCCAGAGTGAAATCTTCACAAAATTTCGCTTAGTGGCTGCAACCAGCAGCTCCATTTCTGACTTCCAACAGAGATTATATCAGGCATTGATTTTAACTCACACAAGAAAGTACATGTTGAGATGCCTGCAACAAAAGCAACTGATTGTACCTTTCAAAAAAATACCACTTGAAAGGGAAAGAGAAGAGCTTGACTCCTCAGCACCGAAAGTTATATCTATCATGCTATTAACTTGAAAGATGGAAAAATCATCTTATTGCCAAGTTGCCAACTTTAATCTCTCTGAATTGGTTTGAAATACATCTTTACAGTGAAATGAAATATGTGGTTTTGTGTACAGTAATTTCTAGGCTGGAGGGGGTTCCTCCCTTCTCTGCCTTTTTTTTTTCCCCCAGTTGAACTCTTTTCTGGCAATTTACTGCTGTCTCATGATTGCTGAACAAAGGGCACACCATAACATTTGCTGAGCAACTGCAATTCCTAAGAATTAAGTGCTAAAGATTTCTAAATTGTGTGTGCTGTTATCCATCACCAGTCCCTTGGCTCTGTTGAACTGGAATGACTGCAGCAAGTGCCGGCGTACAGCAAGCTGCTGGAGACCTCCAGCTGTACTCTGGCTTTTCAGTACATTTTATCATTTATATAACCCAGCAAAGGATGAGAAGAAGCTGTGGAAGGGGCTGGGATGATGCTGTTTTACTATATGAGCCAAGGATAAGCGAGGAAGTGGGGAAAGAAAAACAGTATCAAGAGGGATGAGGGTGTAGGCAGAATCCAGCCTGGTACTGCACGGATGACACACAAAGCCAAGGCTGCTCTCTGCCAGCCATGTCCTACTGCCACAGCATAAACATCCCTAAAGAGCTGAGAGCAGCTACCTGCCCCAGCAGGCCAGGTCACCTCGACTTTTCCATTATTGAAATGATGTCCTTTGCAACTCTGTGTGTCCCTCAAGGTTCAGTTCTTCATGGCTCCACAGACTGACCCAGTCCCACTAAACCCATTCTCACACACACACTGTAGTGATGATTATGTATCTGTGACTGGCTATGACTGATTATGAGGGATGCATCAGCATGCTAGTCCGTTAGTCCTCTCCTTGCTGAAAACAGAGCACCTTTTCTCTCCACTTTTCCCAAAAATGAGGAACCTGTGCCTATAGTTGCACAAAAGAAACCTTCCCTCATGCCACACATCCGTGTCATCTCTCAAGGATGGGAACATTTGTATGAATGGTATACAATACATATAGGTATATCTATGAAATATCTCTTAAAAACAACCCCAAAGGCCTGAAAAAGGACAACAAGAAGTTCTATAGTCACACAGCTTGCAATACCATCAGCTCTGTTTCCTGTATAGACTTTCATTTAATAAATAAAGGCACAGATTAACAGTAAGAGTCAAACACGGTGGAGTGGTTGGAAGGCAATTTTACCTAAAGCCTGTATCTTATTGGTATTTTTAAATGTCATTCAGAACTTGCAAAGCACATATGGAAAATACATGGAAACAACTTTTCTATTCTGGGGAAAGTTAACCCAAATAAAATCAATACAAGGTTTTGATGATCTGCTCAGTTATTTTCTCATACGTAACAGAGGTTTTTACACTCTGCCTGGCACACACAATAAGTGGCCTTGATTTTAACTTGGGGTTTCCTTGGGGAGACATTGAATACATCATATACCCAAGTGGTCTGCTTGCAGGGACAAGAGATCCTCCACTTCTAGCAGCAGGGCTGTGTGGGACAGCTCTGGGTTAGCAGAGAGATGAGGATTTCCCCATCCAAAGGCAAGGGGACAAAGCCATGGAAATACAGTCCCAGACCCTACTGCGTTGCCCCCACACGAGGCTGATCCCCTCTAAGCATTCCTCACCATTTCCCTCCTGCCATGCATCCACGTGTGGACAGAGGTGAGGGTGCCCCAGCAGACATTTCTTAGGCCCCTCCTACAAGAAGGGACTAAAATTACAACACACTGCTGCTCCTTCTTCCTCAGCCCATCTCCTAAAGCTCCCTCCCACAACAACATCTTCCTTTCATCTGCCTAACGTGCCCATTTTACAGCTGTGGAACCTGAGGCAACAACCTCTATTGACCTGGTTGCCTTTAAATTCACTGGCAGCAGAAAGACAGACAGCAACTGCTATTCTGCAGTGGCTGTTCCTAAATAGATCCGTTTTCTTGTTCAGCCCTGTATGAATGCCAAGCCTGCTCAAAAGAGTCTTTATTTACTAATACTTCTACTAAGAAAATTCCATTTGTTTAAGCATTTAATGCTTTGGTTATCCTCACAGCAAAGGAGGAGCATGCCAGACCAGGACAAGTTTGGGCTTCCTTTTGATGTTTAAATATCAGATCCTGAGATTTTGCCATTTCACTTTTGCAAAGCTCCTTTTCTTCAGCCTTCCCTGCTGCCTCCGAAAAGGTGCAGGTTGCCATGGCAACCCGAATCTCCATGGCAATGCACCACACAGCAAGACATCCCGGTGTCAGCATGGACACAGACCACGGAGCTTACGCCCAGTGGGATTACTGGGCAACAGGCAAGGAGATGGTGTTTGTAAACACATCACAGTGTTAATTGGCCTCAGTCTCAAAGGCAGGAGAGGAAGGCGGCACAGTCAGGAAAGCAAGGAGCTGGAAAGCAGAGTAAGGGGAGAGCTAACAGGGAAAAGAAAGCCAGCTGCTGGAGTTTGAGACCTCTTCCTAAAGCAAAGCTTGTGTTACTTGAGCCTGTCTACAGCACAGCTCCGCCTTGAACAGCATAGAGCTTGGCTCTTAATGAACCTTCCTCGTTACCCAGTGCGGCCTCAGAATAAATAACTTCTCAGGAAGTTACTGAGAGCAGCCACTCCTCCCCATCACTTACCTGCAATCCTGCCCCTGGTCTGGTCTCCATCTCCCACACACAATATACTGTGGGTTTGGGGTTTTCCCCCCAAAAAAAAAGAAAACCAACTGATGGAGACTCATCTTGCTTTTCCTCCTTGGACTCTCCTTCCAACCTGTAGCTTTTCTCCTCTACCCCAGTACAGACTGGGGAACCTCCTCTCTTCTCCTTTACATCCATGGTGATTCCAGCCTACCACAGGTTCTCCTTTCACATCCCTTGGCCCACTCTCCCCCTTTTGATCCAACACACCCCTTCTCTCCCAGGGCAGTGCAGATATACTTTATTCTCTCTGTAAATAAAAAATAATCATTAAGAAATCTGACCACGCTTGTTTCTCCAGCTATTGCCTCATTTCCCCTTCTCTTCTGAATTCCTACAGATTATTTCGATGTTTCTGCCCTCCCACATCAACTGTCTGCATGGAGAACTGCTCCTGATGTCCTTTTCTCTCTCTTGTACATCCTGTCCCTGGGGAATCTCATTCAGAAGTACAGACTGGGTTATGCTGACAGCTTGCAGATCCGCCTGTACTCCTGCCTTTTCCCTTAATGAAAATTGCATAGGCTCTAAAGATTAAATCACTGGTGGGATAGGTCTTTCAAAAACTGTTCATTCGCTGGGCAAGAGATAAGCAGCTATTTCCCTGCCCATCACCCATCCCTGTGTATAAATTACCCACACTTGTTTTAAATAAATGGCTGGTAAGCACTTAATATGCAACATAAAACCACCTGGGACATGATTCATGACTTACTAATCACTGAGCCCTAGAAATATGGACCAGTGGTTTGTTCAAAGAATATCATACATATCTTTTGTCAATACTGAGTGGAAGAAAAAACCCCATGAGGATCCCTGTACATTGTCCTCACATTTGAATAAATCCAATCTCTTTCCAGTACTATTTCTCTTTCTAGGCATGGGCAACATTCATTTGCTTAAATATCCTTTCAGTTGCCAGGTACCTGGCCAGTATTTGATCACAGATATAAATAAAGGTCTATGTAACATACTGCTGGAAAACATCAGTAAATCTGCCACTGACTTAACAGCTGAAAGCTATGCAGTAGAAGATTGGGTTTTTTCCCTACATCTGGAAAATCTGGTGGAGTAAAGTAAGCAGGAACCAAAGGGATTAACCAGAAGCTAAAAACTGAGGAAGAAAGTGAAAGATTAAATCTTGGGAGGGAAATATTTGCTCTACAGTCTTTCTCCCAGAAGAGACCTTTCTTCAGTGTGTTAAGGAATATCATATTCATATCCTGCTATAATTCTACTGCTTTGAATCAGGACAAGATTTCACTGCACAACACAGCATGTGCTTGATTCTACTGTCACTGAAAACATATTTGCCAAACCTGGTCCTTCCTGGCTTGCCTTTCTGCATGGTGGAGCCTGAGAAAGCTTCTGGAGAGATAAGAGAAGTATAAAATACAACAAGCCTGGATGTGAAGTGGTGTTCAGGTTCTCGTATAAACAGAAAGCCTCTACCCAGACTATCCTTTGGCTGATCAGTGTAACACAACCTGGTAGCATCCAGGATTGATCACGCTCGAAGCCCAGCATTGGGAGGGCACCTCCAGACTCAACCACGATGTCAACTGCTGCTAAGAAACACACCCATCACAGCCCCAAGGGCTGAGCAGAGAAGGGGGAGGATGTGCTGCTGGGAATGGGGAGGAAGGTGAGATAGCACCATGGAAAAGAAATCACCATCACGTTACACCAAGAGCTTCCCTGGTTGTACAGGTTCCCAGCTGCTTCGTGAGGCAGAGCAGCCGAGACGTCGCTGGGCAAGACATCCCTTCGTGCTGACACACAAGCTCAGTGTTTGTAGCCATGTCATTAAAGGCAGTCACACTGCCATTTAGCTTCCCAACGCAGGAGATTACACAAACACCTCTCACTGCTTTCCTCTGCAGCACTCAGCCATCAAAGTTTCTCTGCTGAAGGAGTAAATGCCATTGGAGGCTAATGAGCATCTGCCTAGGGAGGGGCTCAGACCCCTGGGCATGAAGTGTTGGAATCTGGATTATTGGAAACCGTGTTATGATGGTGACGAGGGGCCCAATTAGTGCCAATTGCAGTGGCAGGTTTTGTGACTTGGACAATCATCCAGCAGGAGAGGAACTGGGACAAAGCCACTAACGGTCACCTAAAAATAATCAGGTCCGTGAACTTCATTAAAGTCCATTCCTTGAATTCAGGCTCAGTTACATTGGCAATAAGCTGCAGTGGCAGAAGGAGTTTAAACCTCACTTGGCTGTTTCACACACAGGAAAAGGGCAAACATACATCTAATTGTGCAGGGATACACACATGCCCAGAATAGCCAACCAGCTTTTATGAGTTCTAATTAAATAGCATCACACCAGCTTCTCTCCCAGTGACATCCTACTAGCCTCAGCACTGCCCCAGCAGCACAACCAGCCCCTACATCAGGCTGTCCTCCTGCTTATTCTCACTGCTAATCTAAAGAAAGATTTTATTATTTCTGTGTGAATAATTGACCCAGAAGAGGAGGAGAAAAACTGCACTGCTAAAAGCAAGCAAGCCAAGCTCCCCTATGGACCACTACCAAACGCCGTGTCAGATTTGTGATCCTTGCAGGTGAGGGCTGTATGTGGGATTCCTGCCTGCCTTCACACTCATTTTCAGATGAAACAGGCCTCTGGGCACTTAGAACGAGATAAAAACCATAAACATGTTTGAAATCATCCTTCCCAAAGTTACCTGCGCTGCACTGCAAGCCTCCCAAAACAAATAATCCTCCAGGATGAGGAGTGCAGGTCACATTTTACAGCAGCTGGAGGCACCAGCAGCTCCCTCACTGAGGAAGGGGGTAGGAAAAGCAGCATCCAAATCTAGTTCAGAAGAAGCCAGCAGATTTGATACCAAGTTCTCACTACTCTGTGGAACCTGTCAGCACACGTGTGGCACACAGACTTATGGGGGAATACTTCCTTACAGGCTGAGCGACCTCCAAACATAAACAAGGAAGCTGTTACCAGCCCTAGAATCCACCACAGCCTCAGCTTTTGTCCTCACACACAGTTTTAGCCACAGAGCAGCACATCGGTATCTGTATCACAGTCCCCAGCTCCAGGGGTGTGTTTATTGTCTCAACATCCACCTGCTTCCTGCTCAAAAAAGTTCAGAGTGTCTCCAAGCTCCCTATTTCCATTTTCCCAAGCGCTCCTTGCCCTGCTGCTTCTGGAGAAGCATCCCCACAGCATCGCTCGGCTTCCAGAGCCGATTGCAGCTTCCTCCAGGAGAGCAGCAGCGGGTCCATCACAGCCTGTACTGCACCTTCCCCTTCCTTAGATTGTTAAACTACCACAGGACTTGGACCCACCTTAACAAGGAGGGCTAAGGAACCTTCTCCTGAAGGTGAGTCACTACACAACCAGCTATTGCTGCTTTCTCTAATCACCAATCCACTACTGGGAGTGCACAAACTATTGATGTCACCCAGCTTTTGTCCCTCCCTTTGAGTCTCTTACCCCCAGCACATCTCTTTCTGGGCTCCCTCTGTTTTGTTTCGCTCCCCTGCAGCTGTGCAGCCTGCTCAGTATTTCACACTGATGCTCAAATGAGGCCACAGAGTTTACAACTTCTCCTCCCATTCTGGAGGCCACTGATTCATCGGAAACCTTTCAGCACAGGCTGTAGCTGTGCCAAAAGGATGGAAAATTATAAATACTGAGAGATTAAATCTATCTTTCACATCCAAGGGAGCCAGTCCTTCTGATACTTTTTGGAGCCTCGTGCTTTAAATTGTGAATTTAGCCCTCAAAAATCTATAGCTGGAAGATCCCAGTAATAAAACATCATAAGCAAATGGGTGAAATTGAAATGGTGCTGTGACAGTTTATTGTGCCCTGGATGCTCTGTGACTCAAATGGGTTTTGACCGACTGTCACGTGTTTACAGGACGAGTCAAATATTTATTGTACTTTGTCAGTCAGCTTCTGCCAGGTGCCACTGACACTTCTGTGCATAACACTTTTACTGCCAGTCCTTTGGTGTGGTTTCCATAAACCATGGTTAGCATAATCCACTGTGTATGGCAGCCTAACACAAATACAAGTTACAAGGGAGATTTTCCTTCCTCATCCATCTACTTCAACATACTTGAGCTCCAGAAATCTCCCCACACTCTAAATGGCTACATCTTAAGGCTGTGTTAGCAAGAAAGCACTCTGGGCTTTGATCCTGTCAGCACCCACATCACCCCCTGGCTCTCACAAGTCAGAGAGGAGAATTCTGAGAAGCACAGCTATACTTTACCATTAAATAGGAGGGGGATGTCTTACTTCTGCCTAAAGCTTTGGATAACATAACGCTGTGTGGATGAACTGCCCGACCCCACACAGGTTTCCTGGGGTGCAGTGGGTCAGCTCTGAGGGTTCGGGGTTTCTCTTTGCACTTGGTGTTGTGTTTGGGTTGGAGTTCTATCCCACAGAAAGCAGACCTTCAATTTATACTGGAGTTGAATTCAAGGGGAATTTCACATTTCAAATGCAAACGCCACGTTGGGTGAAATAGTGTCTGTGCACTCTAAACACTAACTAGTGCGAGGCATGACTGGCAGCCAGGAGTCAATTGCTTTCTTCATAAAGGGCTCGGTCCTGTGAAGCTCCTGACAGAATTAAGGCTACAAATCAGTCAGGCTGTTAATCCTCACCCAGCCTTGCCTGCCTGATTCAGCTCAATAACTGGGATGTTTGTTTATCTGACAGAAGTAGGTACATGTTTCCTGGCTTCCAAGTCAATTCCTAATTATTTCCCCATCTGGGAAATACCAAATCAAGAAACAAATGACTGATAAGTAGCTCTGAGGTGTAAAAGGTGTAACCCAGACCGGGATTGGCAGCCCTGATGAGGCACTGGGCTCTACAAACACATCAAGGCGAGTTTCAGCCCAGCTTTCTGACACCTCTGATGCGCACAAGAGCCTGCACAGATGTTATATGGGGGCAGGAAACTCACTTCAGCCAAAGTGAGGAATAAGTCCAGCCAGCTCAGGTTACAAACAACGCTCAACCCAGCCTTGAGTCTGCAAAATCCTCTCGGACTGGTTCTGTAAGGATGCTGGAGTCCTACCTGAGCCTATTTTTGACTCTTACTTTTCAATGCTGCACAGAATATACGTCCCTGGGCAAGTCTCTGAGTCAGTGGTTAAACCTGAAGTGGAAAAACTCCAGTAGTATGTAGGTGTTCGGGCTGATCCCCTGAGAGAACATCACTTCCCGCACCTGTTAAAGCAACAAGAAGCTGCAACAGTCCCATACAGTTGGGAAACTGGCATCGCTAATTGCCTCCCTTCCAATTTGCTGAGAGCAGCATCCGCGAGATGAAGCGGCGCTTGTTCTGACAATTAAATTATAACAAAGAGGCGACAGATTCTTGTGAAATTTACATTTTTATATCAAAGATGACATTTGATAGTGACAATCCAAATGCCTTGAAATCTGTCTTCTCAGCACTAACGACTCTTACAGTAATAAACACCTTGTGCTGTGACCCTTGCCAGGCTTTGTAAAGTCGAGGGGACGTTTATTGCTGTGTATATGCCCGTTCTATTACAGTTATTGCCTAAAATAACCATATTCCTTCGGCTGCCTCGGTGGATTTATCCAAGTTTTCTGATTTTATACCTTTGTGGCAGAGAGGCTGCTTGCATGAGAATGCAGTAGGCTATATAACTCCCCCTGAAAAGAGATCTTGGAACATCTGCAGATACACGACATGGAGCTTATTAATAATACTCCTGTAGCTAAAGGCTACAGACAGAATGAGAGACCCAAATACCGAGCGCTTGGCGCGTACGTGAGGATGCTAAATAGCCATTTCTGGATATTATGTGTTTTGCTAAATTAGTTATCTGCATCACTGAGCAAGGCTATGAGTATGAAAACTTAAAAAAAAGAAAAAAAATCTATCTGCACACACAGAAACAGGATCTCATTGAAGTACAAACACGTATTTCTTATGGAAAACTGTTCCAGGAGAGAGCAAAAAGAGAAAGGAATAAGCCTAAGGATGGTATTTTTTTAAAAAGCCTGTCCCCAGTGTCCATTCCTCAGCCAATTACTACTTAGATATGAATTACTGAGAGCAATAAAAGTTTCAACCATGGCTCTGGGTCCTTGGTGTGGTACAGACACACATCCTATGGGACCTTCTCTCCCCTGAATCCATCACCGCTGTAATTAAGCAGAATAAGTAAAGGGGATGTTATAGAGCAGGTCAGTGGCAGATGGAAGGAATAGAAGTGCCATGAAGTGGGCAGGAGGAGAAGCGATGAACCTGGAATAGGTCTGCTTGCCACCTTCTGAATTCCACCAGCAGGGATGGGGTAGGGGGAGAGGGGAGGGAGAAGAGGAGATGATGGAGAAGACAAGGCAAAAGAAAGAACAAACCAAATAAACCCCCAAGCTTTGAATAAGCTTCGGATTAATTCTAGGGAAAATCTAATTAGCGTTGACATTTAAACTGGGATGGGAGATAAAGAGTAAACCACCCAGCTTGCTAAATTCATTCTTTGCACCAGGAACTTTCCAGCCCGACTCTGATGGGCTGTTTCTTTGCAAAGCTCATTTGAAATCTCATCAAGGTGGGAGGGGGGGGGGGGGGTTAGTTAAGGGTAGGAGCATGCAAGAAGACAAAAGGGTGCAAGGGAAATGTGCTTAAGGCCTGAGGAACAGAAAAGGGATGGGCACCAGCGCTAATGAACCACAGAGAGAAACTTGTCAAGAGTGGCACAAGAGAGGAATTTACTCCAAGAGCCTTAAGAAAAGGAAATAAAGAACATGTCAAAAACATTACCCTGCACTGTGAAATACATCATGTCAGGGAAAGGCAGATAAGGCTGTGTTATTGTAACTGAGCCTTTATTAGTGCTGCCAGGGAAAACAAGAGATTCCACATCGGAGCACAACATTATTTCTACATTGACCTTGATAACTCATGCTTAAGCTATTAGCAAATCCCATGACAAGAGGGTGATGAGCAGAAGAGACTGGTGTAGGAAAGCCTAGGCAGCTGGGTGCTAATGAATATGTTTGGAGAAAGGACTTTTTGGCTAAGCAATGACAATAGAACATGTCAACACATGAGGAATTGGAGTGCAGGGAAGAGAAGAGCACAATAAAAACTCATGAGCTGTGGTTTTCCTCCTTTCCTCACTTTTGTCACCTCCTTCTCTGTGACTGCTGCATTCCCTGTGCCTGAGACAAGCCCTGAGCTCTGGGGAATGTGGAAGGAACGATATGAAATCACAGCAGCTATCTGATGAGCCATTTCCACTGAACATCACGACTTCACCACAGGCTGAGCTCCTGGCATCCTGTGGCACTGGCCATCAGATTTATCCCTTTTCACATAATTCAGAGTCAAACCCAGGACAGTTGGCAGAAAAGCCCCATCTGGGCAGGTGAGTGGGGCAATGCAACGCTCCAGGCCACCCTGATCCACCCAGGATCTCCAAAGGCCACAGGGATGTCCCAAGCACAGTGTCTGTCCAGAGAAAATGTAAACCAGGACACCACCCCCTTACAGGAGCAGAAATACAGGGCTGAGGTGCCTGTATGCCACACTGTCACACCTCAAATCCTCCAGGGCTTGAAACAGATACTCCTGAGCTGAAATCAGTAACATCGAATGCAAACAGCCATCACTGCTGACCAACACCTGTACTTCACATGTTCCCAGTTTGATTTATCCAGCATCCAGCTCAAGCCTGACTTCCAGGAGAAAATCAAATGGCTGCATATTCCCCATGGGAGGTGGGCTGGGGTTCTTGCCTCTTGCTTCTGCAATGCTGAACATCACTTACATGATACAAGGCAGCATTTGTCACTGTTACTTTATTGACACCAATTAGTCCTTTATTACATTTTCTGAGGTTCATTATGTGCAGTAATTAATACACCAGGCTACCATTCAAATCAGCATCTGTTTAACATTTATGTAGGAAGTGAACTAAAAACACACACACACACACACACAAACCCCACCAAAATAAACCACCACATCTAGAGAAAACCCAGGGCAGGAGGCAGCCAGGTTCCTCCCAGACAAGTGAGGATACCTGGCTTGGCACAAAGAGAAGGTGCATCAAAAGAACTTGGCAACAGGTTTGGCCCATGGGAAATACATGCAGGGTATTGGAGGTTTTAGTCACGTAATTACTGAGCCCCAAATTGCTAATGGAAAATAATTATCTACCAATGACTACAGGCCTTTTAAAGCTCCCCATGTAGAAGCATCAAAAGCTCACTGAAATGAAGACTATTCAAGAAAGCACTGAAGAATTGCCCCATCCTGCCTTGTTTCAATGACAAATCTGACTGATGTCTATGGAACTGGCTCAGATTTCCCCACCACAAAACCTCTTTCCCCTCAGTGCCTAAGAGACATCTATTTCCCCTAACTCTCAGGCACCCCAACCCCACTTTGGGATGGTGGAGCTTCAGTGGAGATGTGGGAGGAGGGTTCCCCTGATCCAGTGCCTCAGGCACTGCAGCCAATGGGGTCATGTGGGTATTAAAACCTCTGGCTCAGACTGTAAACCAGCCCCTCAGCTCCCACACAGCTCAAAGGCTGGGTCAGTCCCTGATGTTACCGTGGTGGATAAAAGGCCACAAAATGAACTGCATAAAAAACCCCATAGTTTTCAAAAAACCACCCCATTACAATTGTTTAACACTTCATCTAGGTTTAATTAACAGTGTTTCAGGCACAGCTTTCCTTCCTCATACCTGACAAAGTGTTCAAGAGTGCAATTTAATTACAAGTCACAGGACAATTTTCTTGCAAATCTTTTATCTTGAGGGGAGCACGATTGATCAAAGGCATCAAAGTATTCACCATGACACATGCTTTTGACTTGCAAACCCAAAGCTTGCCTTAAAAAGCCAATTATAATTCCTATCAAGCAGCTAGAAACCAGACAACCTGGTCTGCAAGCACTATGAAGCTGTGTGCCATTTCCTCTGGGAACATGTTAGTGGTACCTGGCCTGTGCCATCAAACTGCTTAAAAATTAAGTATAATAATTCTGCTGAGCCCATCTCTTCACCACCACCGTCTGCTTGTTGTTCAGGGCTGTTCTACCACACCTCAGAACGCACCAGGCTCTAAGCAGTACCTGAGCATCTCACAGACGTTAATGGATTTAGCCCAGCACTGTCTCTGCCCTGGGAAAGGGCAGACACTGGCACAGAGGGGATTGAAATTCAGAAGGTAAAAGCCTTGTCTGGGCTCACGATGGGAGCATTTTGTTCCTGAGTTCCTGACAGTTGCCTTAAACCCATGAAGAGTTTCCTGTGGTGGGCTGGGATGTTCTGAGGACATGCAGATTCCCAACTTTTCCTCCCCAGCTCTGCTCTTCTTGCCCTGGCACGCAGCAACTGAGAGTTCCTGCTGAGGCTACTGGGAAGGATGCTTTAGGAGTTGTGAATACAGAAGCCCTGCATTTCAAGCACTGAAATGGGAAGATATGTATGTGTAATGAGCAGGACCATCAAAAGAAATAACATGTGTGCAGACAGCCAAAAAGAAACAGAGACCCCTTGCATTTCCTGGATATGAGGGGTTTTCAGCACAGCATGAAGTTCCAGCATGAAGAGATGAGTTAACCTGGACATTTAATAGAATCCACAAAGATGTTTTATTTCTATGGGGAAGTTCCAGTCACTGCACTTTGATAGAACCTTTGCTACATCAACTTGATTTCCATCTGAGGCTGTCAGGAAATGCCAAAGGGACAGTCAGACTAAGTGTTGAAAGTGCCAATGTTATTTTCCCCTTTCTCACAACTTTTGCATGATCCAACCCTTGGTACACCCAGTTCCTGTAAGGAAACATCTCACCTCCTCTCTGAAATGTATCCCTCTTCTCCTACTTCCAGTTAAAACGGGAGAAGTGTTCACCCATATTTTCTTCACTAAAGATAAAGCTCATCCTCTTTTTTGTGTGAGAAAGCTAAAATTTGAATAAAGCTTCAACATCCAGTCACTTAAAAGTAGCAGAAAATTAAAACTGTTATCATCTGCCAAAAAATATAACACGCTGGGAGAAGCTGCCAGACCATTTAGTGGCTGCAAACAACCCCACTTTCCACTGCAGTGGCTTTTTCATCTGGTTTACACAGTTGTAACCACGTCCATTTAAATTGCATCCCTTCTGGTTTTGAATGGCATCACTACAGAACGAGATCAAACCAGATCCAAGGAGAGGAATAATGTTTTTCTGATAGAATCTGCATTTCCTGGAAAGGAGAGAATAAAGGCAGCTTCCTTGTAGGGCTGCCATTCACAACAAGGTCAATTACTCCATTCCTCTGCTTGTGGTGGTTTTGTCACCCTTCCATCTCTGCGAGTTAATCAGGAGTCCATCTAGACACAAGGCCTTGCTACAGCATCTCTGCCAAAGTGCATTTGAGGAAGATAAGAATAACCCCACTTTAGGTGGTGGAAATAAACTTGGACGTTATCCTAAACAATAACTTCCACCAGAAGGAAATTAATCACATTGTGTGTATGTTAATTAACACTTGCAGTATGAAGTTAATAACTGTCATCTCCTGACCTGTGCTATGTGGGAGGTCTGACTATTACATTTGTCTCTTTATGGACTTTATTTCATATTCTGCAAAGGAGAAGAGGCTGCAGCTCGCTGCCCATAAACCCCAATACAAAGGGCTTTTGCTAGAAAGTTCCACTCAGGGCACTTCTACTTTCCTTTACACTCTGTAATTTCATTGTGCTGAGTTATAACTATTACTCCAAATGAATCCAACCAGGAAAGCTTGATTGTAGCTCAGCTTAATGTGTTGATCAAAAGGCAGTTCCTGCCTCTGTCATCACAGGTTTGTTTGCTGCTTTATACAAAATAAAATAAAAGAAGTAACAAACAGCATCATTTTGTGGGCAAGGCAGACACACACTTGGTACTGTGGATTCAAAGATTTCCTGCTTGCTAACTCCCTTCTTGGGGTGAGTTCCAGTGTTCAGAGGACTCAGGGTTTAGCTCAGCCATCACCATTATCAAACTCCACGGACCATCCACAGGACAATTAAGCCACAGTCATTGAACAGTCTCCCAAACTTACTCCTGTGCTCATGTGTCTGTGCCTCGTGGTATTAACATTCTCCCCAAACCCACGGGTGCTGCTGGTGTCATCGAGTGTTTCAGAGAGGGATTGTTGCCAGGTGAATTATTTCTGCTCTGCGTGTCTACGTGCCAGCCACTGCTTCCTTGTGGGGATGGTGGTAAGCAGAAATCTACACGAGCTGAGCTGCCAAAACCTGAGCTGGCATCAGGCACAGGAGCCAACCCAGCGACTGAAGCCCTGAGATAACATTCAGGAAGGGGCTGCTTTGCTTGTTCCAAATGGGATTTGTTTTGAGGGCGGATGTGCAAGGTGAGGATTAGCTTACATCCCTTTCATGTTTGTACTGTTTGAAGAGAAAAGAGGAAACAAGGAACACAAAGGAAAGCAGCAGGTGAGATGAGATCAACAAGCAGATGAAGGAGGCTGAGGACAGAGAGGAAACAATCAGAGGGAATATTCTCTGCGTGCCAGCAGCCCCCCCAGACCTCCAGCGGGAGGAGGAAGGCCCTTGCACAGCATTGCACAAGGGTACTGAGCAGCGAGCTGTGCCCCAACCATCAGCAGCACCCTTCAGAAGCTGGAAGGGAAAGCCATGCATTCTGTGCAAGGATCCTTGTGCCAGTGAGGGAACCAGCCCCTGGCCACGCTGCTCGGCAGCTGGAGCACATCTCCCTGCACAGACGGAGGCTCACGGTACAAGCAGGATAACAGGTACCTTCAGCTTGTGCACATCACTTCCTCACACCAGAATGAAAAGCTCCCCAGTTTGCACCAGTGAAATAAAACCAGGAGTGATTGCTCTGGGTGAGAGGAGGCGAGTGCCATCCTCTCTCTAAGGTGTGTTATTTTAGTTCACGTTGGGTAAAAATGACAGTTGGGCTGAGGCAGTGGAACACAGAGCTGTGCTGCTGGCAGCCTGCTTCTCCAAGAAATAGCACCCCTGCCCACCAACTCTTTGCTACCCAACCCAGTACTGAAAATTCCCCCAATGCCAACAGAGGGAAATGAATGACTTGTAAGAAAAAGCCAAACAGATTTACTCACTTAATCCTTTTTGGCTGCATAACCAAACACCCCCCAGGTACAAAGGCTTCCCTGCATCATGCTTACAGTTCAGATGAGATATTTCACAGCTGGTTGTCAATAGACCCAAGCTCTTTGATTCCAATAAAAGAGCTTTATGGAAACACCCAAATGCACATTCATTCTTCATTCTCATTCTCCACGTTTACCACATCAGTCAGAACCAAAGGTAGGTTACAGCAGCACACCAGCTGAAGTTGTGTGGAGCAAGTTTAAAAACTAGCTTCCAAGCCTTAAATAAAGCCTGTTTAGCCATAACAAGATGTTTCTTGACCCCAGATGTAAGATTAAGCCTCAGAGGACAACCCAAATAGAATTTCAAGATGCCCCAATAATCTCCCAAACAGCTTTCTGGCCAGCTTTTCTCCTTGAAAAACCAATCCCAGACGTCTAAGCCTGCATTGAAAGCATGGCCCATCACATAATGAAGTCTGGATCCTATCACCTAGGTACTGGTTCTTGATTACTGCAAACCGTATTAATCAGATGGGCTACACCACAGACAGGCATTTTACCAAAGGAAGAATTAATGATCAAAAGCTGGAAATAGAAACTGGGGCTTCTGAAGCAGGCTGAAAAGAAATCTGAGGACAATCAACTTTGTAATCAACTGAAATGGGGAGAGACTGGCTCTGAGAGGCTTTTTCATTTCCCTGCTCAAAATGAAAAGAGAGCAGAAGAGAGAGCCTTAGATGAGCAGTCAAAGGCAAGAAGCTGGGGCCTGTTAGAAATAAGAGGAGGAGAAATGAGGTACCATTCTGGTGAGCAGGGAGGGAGTGATAAGAAGGGTCCTCAGGAGGCCCCAGGCTGATTTCTGAATGCAGTCCCTGCCAGCCCAGGAGCCACAGCAGAGCCTGTTCAAGGTATTTTTATTTATTCACTCCCTATTCATCTCCAGTAATCACAAATGTTTTCCCTTCCCCTGTCCCTCAGCTTGCCTTATCTGTGAAGAGACAGGGCCACTCCTGAGGACAGGAGAGGATGAGGACTGCAGAAAGCCTCCTAAACCCACACACTTTGGGATAGTGACCGAGGGAAGGTGCACAGAAGTTATCCAAATCATCCTACCGTGTCAGCTTCACTTAAGGGGCTGATGCTGAGGTTCAGCACACCCCTTAACCACAGAGAGTCTGCCAGTGACTCTGGAAGCCACCGGTTAGTGAAGTGTCGAACCGGAGGGGCGTGAGCCCTGCATTTCTTTATGGTCCTTTCCAGTATTGAGTAAAGGGACCTCCTATTAATACTGTGATGTTCACAATTACCCATCTAACTCTAGCAATGACATTAGTGTTGGGCACACAGCAGCACAGGCAGAGCAGGAGGGCGCAAGCCTGGTCTCTGTGCAGCAAGAGACATGGGAAAGGCATTGGGTAGTGAGCCCAGGGCTGAGATCACGGTGCCTTGGCTGCTCTCACAGCAGTTGTAACAAGGGGGAAAGGGCTCTGTACATAGACCCTGACACTGGAAATACAGAAGTTCCCTTTCCTAAAGTTAGGATTTAACAAACACCTGCAGCTCCTATTGATCCAGGCCCTGAAAATCAACACACCCTTACATAACATTTTCTCTGCTGACTCTACTTCCCTCCTCACCCCCCTCCTTTCCAGCTCCCATAAAAGCTAATCTCTCTTTCACATTACAAGGAATATTTATTTCCCCCACCTCCTTACAAAGCACACCAGCCTCTGGGATCTCTCTGCCAGCAGCCCCATAATGATGCATTGCTTTCATACATCATCAAAACAATCGCATGCAGATGATGTATTAGAGCCATGGATTATCCGGCTGACGGGAGCGCGGTGACAGCGCCGCAGCGCTATCAGGGCACCGCTGGCAGGAGTATTGCAGGCATGTCAGGAGAGTCCCACTCTGATCTAAACAAGGATTAATTCTGTGGTGTGGGAACAAGCTCGGAGCACGAAAGGAACATAGGTGTAGTACAGCCAACAATTACTGTACTTAACACGGTAATGGAACTGCAGTGTCTGTGTTCGCTGGGAAAATCTATCACCCTTGCTCTGTGCCTGGGTGCTAAGAGATAATATTGCTCCTTTGCTGGTGACTTGAAGTTTTTTGGCTTAGGTTTCCCAGTCTGTTTTAAAACAATGTATCTGGAATAACCTAATATCCAGATCTGCTGGTTTAAAGCTACAGAAGCCTTCAGATGACACACACACATAGAGAGAGATAAAATGATAGCCTGATTCTTATCTCTCTCACTTAATAGCTGTTACATTTGTCTGACTTTAATGCCTTTATCTATTTTTCCAGAATCACACCACTGTAATTAAGACTGCAATTAATCCTGTCATTTATAACACTGCAGTGGTGAACACTCACTGATTTCTTCCAACCCATCTTCCACCTACATATAACCGCTGCCACTTCAGCATCAGTGCCACAGTTTCACCTCAGCTCCTCAGATCCCAGCACAATTAGGAAATGGTTAAAGTTGAGACCCCCAGCAATATTAGTGAAATTAGCTGGATTGTTCACTGACCTGCTCAACACAGACCCCAAGGATCTCCTGTGCAATTCCCACCCTCAAAAATCAGGCATTCCTTCAGGATAAAGTTACTATATTCTGTAAGTGATGTGAAAACATTGGGCAACTCCCACCTTCACAAGCAAAGCCCATCTCCACCTTGGTGTGCTTGAATAGAGCAAATGGAAACCTTACATCTCAAATACTTTTTTCACTGAAAAAACAAATAAATGCAAGGAAGGCAAGAAGGGCTGAAGAACTGACAAAAACCAAAGTTGTTTTTAAAGTTCAAACTGATCTCGTAAATCACTTGTATCAAGTAAACCTTCACCAGCCCTTTCCAAACACCTTCATGTGTGGTGCCATATTTCTAACACCTTCATCTGGTGCCATATCTCAAGCATTTTTCCTTCCCATGCAGTCCTCCCTTCTTTCCCTAGTCTTTCCTATCTGAACAGGATGCTTTCCTTGCACAGACTCCTGTCTGTCTTACATCTTCTTGCTGTTGCAGCATCAGTTTTGCTCCTGACCACCCAACTCCCCTGTTTTTCCTGGGTGTTTTTCTTTATGCCACTCTCCACCTCGCTCTCTGTTTTCCCCTGAAACCTGCAATTTTCCAGGCTCTGCTGTCAGCTTTTAGAAAGCACAAAGATCAGAGTTCACCGAGCTGCCTTTTCTGCCAAGAGTCCTCCAGGGGAGGAACACCACTCGGATCAGGATTGTCTCAAGCAGCCTGTGACTAACAGGGAGGGAAAATAAAACGTCCCAGATGCTACAGCTGGAGACAAACAGATGGGGAGAGTGGAGAAAGGCTTTGGACTCCTGCTCACAGGGGTTTGGGGGAAAAACAAAACAAAGCAGAGTATTAAAAGTAGAAAAGAAATTAATGTGGAAATCAAGAGTTTTAGTCTCATTTCAGCCCCCCAAAAAGCAAAGTTACACCAAACAGGGAGTAGTGATGTTGGGAATCTGTAACACAGATCTGGAGTCTGTCATCTGGCTGCTGGTCTGAGCATTAGCAACGGTGTTAAACTGATCTCTTTCTGCTTGCTTCAGGGCATCCCTGACATTTTATTTATGCATAGCTAAGAACAGTGGTGCTACTTATTTCCAGAGAATAAAGCCATGACAGGAACGTATTTGTGAGCCTGTTTCAACTCTTCCATTGCCTTCAGTTATCTTCCTTTGAACTTCTGGATTTTTCTGATAAACAGGTTGCTCAGATAAAAACTAATTCCTGACATTTAAGCAGCTGCGAGGAAAAATCCTCAGCACTGCATGTAGGTCTCAGATTTTAGAAAAGAAAAAGGGATTTAATTCCACTAGGCAATGACAAGTTTCCCTTTCAGAGTTCCATCCCCCAAGTAATCTCAAATCACTTTACAAGCTTTAATAAAGGAACAGTGCTAAAGAGATTTCGTCTATTCTAATTATTTTTAAATCCATTTTTATACAAAACACTTCCAATTTTGTAACCTAGTTTTCCACTTCCTCCCCACCCCTTTTTAAACTTTCATTATAAGCTATTATTCAATTTGCTTTTCCTCTGCATGCTTGCAAAGGTCTTTCTCTTTGAGGGAACTTATTTTCAAGGGAAATGGTAAAATTATTCACATACCTAAATTCTGCCAAATAGAGAAAGTAAAAGGAAATTAGCCAGCAATGCTATATTAGGTCCCAAAGTTGACTAAAACATGATGTGAAATTCTTAATGTCAGCTGCTAAGTATCAGGCACTTCAGCCTCAAATCTGTTTGCTACCTGCTCATCTAAAGCAGTAAAGGTAAAGCTGTATTTCCCCTACATACCACCCAGTGGCCTCATTCCTCCCAAAACCACTCAGGACCAGAGGGATTCCTCCCAAAACCACCATCCAGAGGGATGCTGCTGTCTGCTTGTGACTGTGAGGTAGCAGAACCTGCATCTCTCCACCAAGTCCAAGCCTGTTCATGGCATTGTAACACAAGCTGCCACCAGCATCCGAGGGGTTGGGGTGTTGGGTTTGATCTGCAGGCTTAGTCCTTCAGGAAAAGCCAGCACAGCACACGCTCAGGGAGCAGCCAGCAAGCCTGCTGCCCCACTTTGCTGCTTTGTTCACTCTGTTAAAAAGATCACACAGGCTCAAGAGGAACACCAGGATCCCCATAGGAATTTCCAGGCTCTGTTAGGAGCGTGGGCTAGCAGCCAAAGAATTAACCTGGGATTCACACCCAGATCCTGCCCGTGTCCATCCCAAAGAAGAAATCACCCGTGATAGGAAAAATCTAGCTATCCCCCCTCCTTGAAGTCCAGGGGAGTCAGCTGGGGCTTCAGACAGGAGAAGTCAGGAGCAAAGGCAATGAGATCATCCCTCCTGGACCCTTCAGGGGTCCAGACACAGATGATACAGGCTGTAAGGGTTCAGTGGTGTGCAAACTTGAAATTTCATCAAGGAGAAGGAAAACCACTGTGATTTATTGATCTTTCTTCCTCTGCATTTTTCCTACAAAGTCTGAATTTAACCCAGCTCGAGAATCACCACCTTTAACAAACACAAAATACATCACCAAGTTAGCTAACTGCTGTTGCATAGAAACCACTGGGTGCTGTTTGTACTGAGCTGTATAGATGGAAACTATAGTAACTGGTTTTTTGGTTTTTCCTACTAGAAAAGGCAGCGTTGTCCAGATCTGTAACTCTGGAACTTGGTCAATACCAGGCTGCACTGATTTGATGTCCAGGAGGGATCAGATCCCTTACTCACTCTCCTGCAAGAGACTTACTATTCAGGTCTTTGTCCTTTTTTCCTTTCTATTTTAAGCTTTCAGGGCATTTTCTGAGTCTCTCTTCTCCAATAACACCTCCATGAAGTGATTTGCCCTGCTGTCTTTCTTCCTGGGCACATATCACATCACTCCCAGCTGCATTTAACACCCTGAACTGGCAGGGTCTGGGCAAGGCAGAGGGAAGCTGGTACCCAGCAACTCACTTTAGGCTGGTGAAGTGATGTCCTGACTGCATCCTCCAGACCAATGGAAATAAGAAAAAGCACCCTTCACCTTGCAGGACCAACCCTTAATACAGAAGATAACAGCAACGCCCGGGCTGGTTGATGCAGTCAACTGAAAAGGATCGTTTGACCCAGACATCTAAATCAGGTTGTCACACTGTGTGGTGCTGGAAATGGGGCTGTGCGTTTGGGCAACTTCTGCTCATCACTTCCCAAGCATCAGTGACCCGAGTGTTTCAGGTCAGAGAAATGAAAGACAAAGTAGTTCAGCATCAGAAAAACAAGTTCAAGAGGGCAAGGAAACGATGCAGCTCTCAGCAACTCATTCTTCTCACTAAAGCAGCTCTGTCTTTCAAGGATGCTATTTTAACTGGCAGAAACAGCTTTTGTAAATGGTCATCCCACATCATCTGTTCAGCTGTCCCACGAGAAGCACAGGGTCTCTGGCTCCCATAGGGTAACACGGAGGTGTTACAAACCTCCCCATCCCCACTATTTCTGCTAGCAGCTTGCAAAGGAGCTGTAATTCTGTTTGCAATTAAAGCCAAGCATGAGTACAAGCAGAAAAACACTATCCATTTCACCCAACAGTCACACTCCTCCTTCCCTAGATCACAGCAGCACTGTGAGGCACTTCACTGCTAACGCTCTGTATTTCTGACTGGTCTTCAAAAAGTCATTTAAAGCCCACTCAGTAGCTTAAGTACCTGCATCACTACCCTGGCCTCATCACAAACCCCAGCATCCCTTCTCTAAGCTAGGAATACATCCGTCTTTCCAGCATCTCCCATCACGAGGCAGCACTAGCCTGTGATGCAAATGGAGGGTGAAGGCAAAGGAAATACTCCAATAATGTGGCTGATACATAAAAATATTTGTCAAAGCTGAAAATTGTTGTGAGGCCACCTGTGATCCAGCTATAGCCCAGGAACAGATGATCATTCTGCTCCCAGAATGCAAATGAAGACAACCACCTCATCATGTGGCAGCATTGCTCGAGCCTAGCAAGAGCCATCCCTCACTGTCACCACGCTTCACTCTTCTTCTTCCTCAAAACTCTTTCAAAACCAAGAGAAACAAACACATTTGGATTAAAAGGAGCAAATGCTGCAAATCACATGCGGATAAACTGCTCCTTAACCAGCTTTCCTGCTCCAGGATACATGACAGGATAAACTCCAGCACTGCAGCACCTCACAGCCTACCCAGAAAGCTGCACCTCTACAAAGGATGCTTTCCATTGGCACGCTGAGGCTTTGGGGCTCTGTTGGATTTGTTGCTCTATTGATTTTTGGGGTTGTTGGTTTTTTTATCTAGAAAGATGCCATTCACATGACAAGTGGGTGACACCTACTCCATGAGCCTTCAGTGAATTCCCACTATGTGTTGCTGGAGAAAAACACAAGCTAATCCTGGAGACTAATCCCAGGGAAGCCAGTGGTGTTATTTTAGTGGATTAATTTAATACACTGTTTCTGTAAGCACAATACTCGATCCTCCTTTTATTTATAGCACTGTAGACTGGGGGGGATGTCATCACATCAACCAAGTGACATGGCTGCTGATTAGAGGATGATCAGGCCCTCTGCAATGTCCCATTTCTCCTTCCAAAACCCTATAGGGAACATCTAAGAGTCTCAAATGGCACAGACAAATATTGGGATGGGTAGTGCACCACATCCCTGAACTGTTTAGTGAAGAGTCTTGTTCACTGATATCCTGTGACTTAATTGTAGTTTCCAAACAATGCATCATTAACATCTGAATATAGGCCACAGATGAAGAGGGAAACGCTGCTTTACATCTGCATAACGACATTCACCAGAGCTCTGTTCAAATGTCTGTGCAGCCTGAGAACAGCCAGAGAAACCAGCCACAGAAATCGCTGTGATTTGGAGACAAGCAGGCAAGGACAGACCTGTACTGTATCCATCCCAAACTACAGAGTGAGTATAAAATACAGAGCATGTAATTATGCAGATGCAATTTTAAGAAGGGCTCCCCAAACACGTTCATTTTCATCTTTTTTCAGAAATAAAATCCAAGAAAGGAACCTTCTTCCAGGCTCAGTTCACTTGGGCTAGTGGTATCATCATTTGTTCCATGGTTGCCATGACACAGCAGACCAGTTAACACCTGAATTCTCATCACTGCCAGCCTGAATTGAATTCAAATTTATAATATCCTACCAGCAATCCACTAGCACCACTGCAGAGAATAGTTGACATTGCTTAACACTAGAGGAAAGGGGGAAAAATCAAATTACTGTTTAGTACTGTCTAATTCCATGGGAAAAATACACGAAGATGGATACATCTGACATGCATTTTATTAATCAGACTATTTTTGGTAGATAAGCCAGTCAAGAAAACAGCAGGAGTTTAATAAAGTATACATTAGCAGAACAATTACAGAGTAGTTGCAGCAGCCTGTTCCCTCTGATAGCAAGCAGTAGGAAACCCTGTTCTGTTGGAACACAATATAGCAAGGCAGTATTTAAGCAAATAATAAATTTCATGGTGAGTCAGCCTCTAGGTTATGTTCTGCAAATCAGGTTTGGGATAAGTTAGGGAGTATCTGAGATTTCCATTTTCCATCCACTCTTTCAACATCACATTTACCAGTGAAGGATCTCAAAGTCATCAGCGGTGTTATAGTCTTCCTCCTGGATGAATACACATGCTTTGCAGGGAAGGATGGAGCCTGGATTTAATGACTTAGTGAAGTCGGGACCTGAGCTCCTCTCCTTTTATGTGACCAGTTCCTACCCTGCACACTCAAGGCTTAAACATCCCAGATGAAGGCTCTTCAAGAGAATGAATATATAGAAATACATCAAGCTCTTTTCTTTTCACTTGCAAAGCAGACCATTACATACACATCTCAAAGCCCACCTCAACATCACACACCTTTTTACCTACTGAAGTAACAACAGAGTCCTCAAACCTGTAGAAATACTGAAGGTGTGACAGGCATCATAGATAACTTATGTTTAGGACACCTGTGGACGCTTTCACCTTCCAAACTGCCAACTGGGCCCAGGCTGAAAGTTTTAATAAGTCTGGTATTAATCCAGAAGCCTCTAAAGATAACAGACATCCTTTCATAGTCAGCTGGTGTTGGATCAGTCCCTGTGAACTCAAGTGCTAACAGATGCAGGACATGACTGTAAGAGACAGAACAAAAAGGAGCTGCTCTGGCTGCGACATCTCACTTCATTCCCCTTTGTCTGTACATTTTGGAAACCTCTCTAATAATTGAGGCTCATAAAAATAAATTTTACATAGTAACATGGTGGTGACTGTGTTTTGTCTCAAAATAACACACGGGTCCTGGAGTTCCCCACGGCGATGTTACCCCACTGCAGTAAGAAAGTTGCCACACTCACTATGTGATAAAACCCACTTTGCATTGCTCTAACGGCCTTTTCTTGATATTATAACCATTTGCAACTTCACATCATCTTCATAAATGTGATCAACAGCAATAATAACGTCACAAAACAGCATTTTTTATATTTCCACTCCCTGCAACCCCAAGAGTTGCTTTACCCATTTTGAAGTTCCTGTAAAGAGGCACCCCAGTGTCCTGCCACAGCCCTCAGAGCAGAGCTCATAGCACAAAGGACCCAAGTTTCACTGGCCTCCTACTTGCCAAAAGCTTGGGCAAAGTGCTCAGTTTGTATCTCAGTGGGAATTAAATATGTACTTGTATTTCTTGCTCAGTCGGGACTCTAACACTTCCCTTAAACATTTGTGCTTCGAGCTCCTATGTGTGATGCCTGTCACCTGGTGCTGGGCACATGATGCAGGCTCTAGCTTTGTATTTTCCTGGGGAGGGGAAAATGAGGAGGGGATATTTGCCAGCAGCATCATGCAGCCCAACACCACGAGCAATTTGATTCCAGAAGGATCTAATGCCTCAATGCTGAGGGCAGATGGATGGCCGTGGCCGATATTTCACAGGTGCTTGGAGACAGTTCCCATAAAGACAGGGCTATCTGCTCCCCCAGTTAACCTATGGACATATAACTTCCAGCTGCATCCTTCTGCCTCCCCACTCAGCTCCGTGACCCTTGCCAAGGAAAGGGCACGCATCCCCAAGCCGGTTGGCAATCAAAGCAACAGCAGGAGCTAGAGCTGTCAGCCTCCACATCCCCAGTGCAGCTTTAGCTGATCTATGACAGTTACAAATCAGTCCCAGGCCTTTCACTCTACACAACTGCATTTGGTGTGTCCTTCCCATGATCCATTTTTCCTTGCTCCACTTTCCACCCAGGCACTGAACGCTCAGTTGAAAGATGACCCTATTCCGCTCCTCAAAAGCAACACATCCTCACCACTTGTACCATCCCTACTTCTCCCCCACCCCCATCCTTCCTCCCTCTCCTTATACCTTCATGCTGTGTCCTTAACAAAGCTGCATTCATGACACAGGCTCAGCTCCTCCTGATTAGCAGGACCCTTCTCAGTGCTACACACTGGGGTGTATCAGTGGGGACAGAGCTACCTTTTTCTTCAGAGAACAGCAATCATTAACAAGGATCTGTTGCCACTTTCCTTCTATGCCTCCGTTGCACCAGGAGATAGCTGGAATGCAGCCTGGGGGTTTAGACAGATTTAGACCAAACTTGCTGTTCCACAGGTTTCTGCACACCTCAGCTCAGCTCTTGGCTTCTGCTGGGGCTTTTCAAGCAGATCTGCTGGTGTTCACATGGAGGTTTGGAGAGGGAATTGTGAAAGGATATGCTGGTGCTTCACAGAAACAAAACCTGGCAGACCATCGCCCTACACCTGTTCTCCCCAGACTTACAGAAATTAGATTTTATTAGTAACTCTGGATACCAATAAATCCCTAAAGTCTGGAGAGGTGACAAAATTACTGCAGAGAAACGGACTCGACAGAAGGAGTCTCAAGTAAAAAAAATACCAGAAGAAAGTAAAAGGGAACTATGGCCAAGAGGAAAGTGGTGTAGTGACAACGTGATGGATGAGGAAAAAAAATCCCTTGCAGTGATCACTTTGATAATAAGGAATTTCTGAGTGCTGGGCACCACAGAAAGTGATGTTAATTTAAGGCAGAGCACAACCTTGCAGAATGGAGGCTGACGGCACTGACTCAAGTGACAGCACTGCAGACTGTGGCTGTCATCGCCCTGACACCGTGAAATATAGGTAATGGCAGAGCATCTTGATCTATGGCAGAGCTGCTCTGTGCTGTTTGGCTGAAATTAGACCCCGATGAATGGGGGGGAAAATGACCCAAAACCAAAAAGCTCACCTGGAGAAAGTCAACTGCTGCTGGTTTTAAAATGCAGCTGTAATGGGGTGCATGCTACCCAAACCTGTATCAACCCAAAATACAGGGCTCTGTGAGGACACACACAATGATTGAACTTAATTCAGCTTGCTTGCCTAGTCCAACACTTTCTATTTACCCTGAAGAGACTTCCCTGAAGACTTTCTCTGCCACAAGGATTTCCAAGGCTGCTTAGCTCTGTTAAGAGTAAAACACGAGCTTATATGCAAGTTGTTACAGGGAGGGGAGAGAGAAATCTGTCAATCAATGTAACCAGCACTATGAGTTATTTGAAAATACAGGAAAGAGGAGGAAAATCTGGCTTTGATACTAAAACATTCCTGAATTTGCAAGTTCACCCCACCCACTAAAATCAAATCATCTTAGTTTTGCATCAAGAAATGAGATACAAAGAGCACAAGTGCTTTCTCCAAGCTCACACACAGTTTTTGGCACAGGCAGGCTGCTCACCACCAAACTGTCTTGTGGAGCTGCCTATTCCACCCTGCTCGTGTTCAGGGTGCTATTCCAACTGCTTCTCATTTCCAACGTGCAACATGCTTGTTACTGAGCTGCAATTGTTTCCATCTCTGTATTTGGACAGCAGTAGAGCCCTAACAGGCTGCTCATTTCAACGGCAAGTACTGCTGCTGGAGTCATCACTGCAAGCCATAGGAAACACGTGGTAAGTGTCCTCCCACGTGACAGCTAAAGAGGATTTTGGTCTCAGGGTGCAGCCCCTCATGCTTCTCAGGCCACAGCAGCACAACGAGCTGCCATGGTTCCACGGTGTGATGACCACTAAGCCTGCAGGAGTCAGGGGGGTCGCTCGTGTTGGATGGATTTGTTTGGATCTAATCCTTTGGGCCAACCCTAGGTCACACTAGAAGCCATCGCAAGGAAGGGAAAACAGTGAAAGGCCATTAAAAGCCTATCTTAGAGCACTGGGCACAGGTCAGGTGGCCTTTTTAAACATCATGAAAAGCAGGACCAGAGAATTCAAGATTCTGCCCATGCATCCTTTTCAACGCTTGCCCAAAACCTTCCCCCAGGCCTTTGAAGAGGCTCACAAGATGCAGCTTTAGCTTCCTTGCAAGGTATCTTAGCAGGTCCTTTTTAAGGATTTCCCATCTACACCACATCAAGCGAACAGCTTGGGAAAAATCAGCCAGTTGACCACAAGTGAGGGTATGTGAGCAGCCTCGTTGCCTTGCAGAGATGAAAGAAGTGTGTCCTAAGAACACGTGTGCTAAAGAAAAAGGCACTTTGAGTCCCATGCTCTCAGCTAGGAACTGAAACCAAGTTTTCTTAATTCCAAGGAGGGATCATATCACAACTGGCAGGACTCAGGATAAAACTGCTCAAATGCCTCATGGTAGCTATACCACCATGAGAGCAACTCTTCATTTAAAAGAATTAGCATAGACAAACACCCAGGTTGAGCAACAATATGCTGTTAACAATAGATTAGCTGCTGGAAAGGCATTCAGCTATTCCCCAAAGGGCTGGTGCTCTACTATCGCTCACTCCAACTTTAAGGCAATCAGCCAAGCAACGTGGGACAACGCTGAGCACTTCCCAAGGTGCCACCATCATTCCTGGTAGACAGTGTCTCCATTTACATAGTGACAGGAAAATTAAATTAAGCAAAAAAAGGGAAAGGGAAAAAAACTAATCACAAAATAGGAAACAAGCCAAAATACCTTCAGCAGTCACTCATGCCTGAGTCTTACACCAGGGACACTACACAAGTATTTCTAAGAGGAAGGAAATTCAAGGGACCAGGGAAAATTGAACACATGAAAATGAAGATTTTGGTCACATGTCTTAGGAAGATGATTGCCTGGTGAAGCAATTTCTCACAGACACACAAGACACAGAAATCAAAACAAGTATGAATCCAGAGTGTGGAAGAGCTGGCAGAAAGCAATAGCCAAACAATAAACAGCTACAGAGACATTCAATTTGTCATACCCCCAGCTCTTTAAGGGAGAGTGACTGATGGACATCATAACATCTATATTATCTGTGTGTCTTACCCTAAGCAGGAAAGATTCCAACACTGTTGCAATGACAATGAGTGCCAGGAAGAGGGCTGATCACTAAAAGGATGGGGTTATTTGTAGAAATGGGGATCACCTGACTGCAAAGCTACCAAACCAAACAGCTCCACCTGCCACTCAAATCCAAATTAATCAGCTGCTGATTTTCATTCTGCAAGTGCTGGCCCAGGAAAAGCTGCAGCTTAACTCTGGAAGTTACCAGCCCACGATGTCAGGCCATGTTTAGTTGTGGAAAGAGCCTCCTCTTAAACATATATACATGACTAATCTTCAAATCTCATTATTAAAATCGACCGAAAATCACTAATAATCTTTAAAATTGCTCCTACCTTACTGAAAACTCTCCTTTAAAACAGATGCATCACTAGGCATGATACATATTCCCAGCAGATGTGACACAGTAGAAAGGAAGGCATTGCATTTGACCCACAGAGATTGTGAAGATGAAGGAAAAAGACTCTCTTTTTTAAAAATAATAATAATAACAAAAAGGACTACAAAAATATGTGAGCAAATTGACAGAATAATCTGCAGACTATAATTTAGGAGAGCACTACATATTTCACACTTGTCATTTAAGAGAGACAATTACAGAGCCAAAGAGCCCTGGTGCTGCGGGAGCGTGTCTTAAACTGTGAATTTATGCTTGGTTTCTAGGTATTAAAATGTATATGAAAAAGGAAAACTCTTGGGGATATGTTGATGCAACAAATGCTTTGATGACATTTAAGAAAACAGGCTATTTACCTCAAAACATTTGTATTATAAACACATTCAGTTACTATCTGCCTTTCTGTTTGAAAATGTCCTTTAAGCCCTCAGAGAAAACAAATGGAGTCTCTCTAAGTTGTAGCTACTCTTAGTAGGAGGAATTCTGCAGTGCAATGAGCAACAACCATCTATAATTAGGCTGCTTCACTGAAATAATTAAATCCTTGGATGTTCAATCCACATAGCCTAAACTGCTTCCACGTTACATTACAGATGCCCCTCAGGAACAAAGCTGCTGGGTAAACAGTTCAGCCTGATGAAAAATAGTGATATAAAAGGGGTTATTTCTCCCCCAAAAAGCTCCTGCCTTGTGATATTCAAGTATTTGCTGTGGTAACAGAGATCTAGACGTTCAAGCTATAAATTGAAACGAGTAACATGAGGCTGGAGATGACCAGACCTCAGCCTTGTGTAACATCCCTTCTCACCACGTGAGGTGAAACCCATCCTGGTCAGAACAAATAACATGACAGAATCCCAAATCCAATTCGTGTTTGTTTGCTGATTCTATTCTTCCTGTTACAGGTCATTCTACCTGCAGAAGTAGTTTGTCATGTGTAGGGGCACACAGGCATCTCAGGGAGCGTTGTCAGCCAGATGGAATCACATTTATGACCCGGCAGTAAATATCTGTCACAGAATGGGTTAGATCTATGGGTTCAATTCTGTAAGATGCCAAGCCTTTAAACCAAGTGAGTAATACAAACTGACTCCTCACACACCAGCACCTAAACACATAGTTAAGCACTGGAGGAGCTGGGCAGGCTCAGGGTGTTCCTACCTGCCCCCGGAATCAGAAGCAGCATGAGGATTAGGCACCCAACTTATCTTCATTAAAAACCACTCTGGGGACTGCATAAATCTTATCTGTGCTTTTAATATTTTCTCAGGCAGCCTGTAACAAAGCTGCTTTCACAACCTCACCTAAGAGCTGCCAAAATGATGCTAATACCCGAGGCCTCAGCATTGGGCATTCAGATGAGCTTTAGTTCTTTCTGTGAAAGCTTCAGAAGCAGCTATTTTGAGGGAGCTATTCTTCAGGCTGCGATGCTGAAAATAATTTCAGGGGATTAGCTTTTGGAAAATGCAGTAAAATCTGAATCTCCAGAAAGAAGGGTAGTAAAGCAGCAATGGGAAATACCAGTTTAACAACACCACCAGCTGTTTGGCTCCACTTCACATCATTGGCCACAATAATATTATTCAATATGTGTAATGAGGTTCAGGAAAAAGATCTAAGCCCATTCTTCACTCTGCCCCTGATACAGTTCATCCCCTCTCATTTAGCTTTAAGAATGAAGCTGTTTCAGGGCAATCTGTCTACTTCCAGGACCACATGCTTGCTGGACTGGTATTAGTACAACATAAAACTAGTAGTACCTTGCAAGAGCTGTCCAGCATGCCCTGTTTTTACCTTTACAAATCATTACAGTTAACACACCAGCATCCATTACACCACTATCCATTCCTGTAACTAGTTCACTTTCCATGTCCTGCAAAGTAAATGTTGGCATATTCAAAGACAAGATGCAGCAACAGGAGCCACGAGGTATTTACACAACATATAGTGGGTCAACAAGCAGAGAAGAAACAGAAGAGCAACTCCCAGCACAGCAAGGTACCAATTTTCTCCACTATTCTGAGATACTCTTCAGGAAACAAGGTATTAAAGTCCAGAGGGAAATGTTAGAAAGTTTACTCCTGCAATTATCACTTTCACAGAATGTTTAGCACCCTGTAGCTCAATTAAAAATAAATAGGTCAGCTGGATTGAAAAGGCACTAATTAAGGCATTTTTTATTTCTAATTTTGCCCATAAGATCTGAACACTGAACAAGTATTTTTATTGAAGCTACCTGATTTATAGAATGTGGAATTAATTCATTTTGAATCACTATTTGATCTTTTACAATATTGCTTTACTTTCTTCCCCCTGCTTGCAAAGAACTATTAGGCTGTGCTGCTAACGAGAAAAAATAATTTAATAGTTTTTAAATACATCATTAAACTAATTTCATAATGCATTAATATTTCTGGTTTATTTTGAATTCTCATACCAGCTTTCCCCCTTTAAGCAATGCAAACTTCATTCCACATTTCTAATGTGATTGGATGGTAGTGTGCAGGAGGATCTGTCTTCCCAGCCCCGTTTCTTTCTAATAAAGCACAGAAATCACTAAATTCAATCCTAGACCTGCTCTTTCTTTATGAAATGTTATAAAAATAAAATAAAAAGGAAGTCCTCATGTGTCCTATATCCTAAACGTTCCTATATATAATGCTTACTGTGTATTTCAATTGGAGATCTGTACAGTCCCTATGGATAGACCTCTGAACTAGGCATCACTTTGTTAATCCCTGGGGGAAACACTTGGCCAAATGCAACAGCCAAGGAGCTTGTCCTGGTATTTTAAGTACCTGCCCCTGCATCAGATCCCTGAAAAGAACACGCTGTCTGATGAGAACTGTCTGGGCTTTATAAGCAATAAGGTAGAAAGATGGAAACAACTCTTTCACAAGAAGGGAGGGGGGGTTCTTCAGGTTTTCTTTCTGCTAAGTATCCATGTTATTATGTCTCTACTACTTGGTGTAATGCACTGCTCTATGTCATTACACTGGAAAAAAAAACAGTTGTCTTGGTTGTGGTGGGCTGCTTCTCTGGTCTCATCTTTATGTGCTAATGAACATGGTAGTGAAGAATTTCACTCCCTCAGCAACCCAAACAATGACAAGTCTTCAAAGGAAGGGGTGTTCTGGTCTGTCTTGTTCCATCTTCTTTGATGAATAATGCTAAGGAAGAAGCCATGGGGAAGAATCTGGCAAAAAGGGAACTACAAGCACAATCAAAATATCTATCAGTTGCTGAGAGGACAGGGTGTCAGAGCCAAGGCAAGGACCTACCACCACCCGATGGCTTCCATCAGCCTCCCTGCAGACATCACCTCCTGAGCCCACCTGATGAGGAAGGTTCTAGGGTTGGTTTTAGGGACATGTTGCATCAGTGGTTTCACACAGTCCATCACCTTCACATGTGCTCACTTCAGATTTTGTTTGACTGCATCTGGAATTTATTTGGTGAGGAATGTATGGAGGCGTTTAATAGCAATCACCTTAGATTGTTTAGCCTGGGCAGCAGATAGAAACGTGGGGGTCTAGACCAGGGTAATGCAATAATGGATTAAGGCAACAGGGCAGAGATACATGTGTGTTCATGACAGCAACCAATATCTCTGAACTACCTCCTTCTCTCCCTATTTATTTAGCTTTAAATGAGAAAAGGAGACCAAGCAGATATGTATCAGTCAGTAAAAGGCAGCTGAGAACAAGAAGCAAAAAAATGCATTACCCAGTTAGACAAGGCTGGAAGAAAAATGAGGTGCCAAGGCGCTGAAGCTGAACATCGCTTCTGCCGTTGGACAGCACAACGTGGGTGGAGTGTATATGCTGTGCAGAAGAGACTTAGATCAGAACACAGCTAATTACACTCCCTTTGTAAGATACCTTCCAGTTATTGCCAATTCACACGGGCATATGGTGCTAGCTCAGGAGCAGACCTACAGCCAGGGTGGCGTGCCGCTGAGAAGCCAAACAAGGGGAATGTGTTCAGCAAACACTTCAGTCTCTTCGGGCTGCTGTGTGTGCTGGAGTGAGAGCTCTGCCATCTGATCATATGGCAGAGCCTCGTGCTGTGCTTGTATCTCTCCTCCCCATCTGCAATAGGTAGGTGACACTATCCCTATCAAAACCCTTCCTACTACATGGTTCCAGAAGCCCAACTTGAAGCTGCCTGTCACTGCAAGAGGTTGATTCCTGCCCAGTTTCAAATACCCTTAATAATCAGATCAGTTTCAGAGAGAGAAGAGGTCCTTGCATCTGGGTCCTGGACTCAGTGAGGTCCAGAGGAGAAAGGCTTTATGCTTTGAAAGAGCCTCACCAGTTGGAAACCAAGTGACCTTTAAGTTCTTTGCAAAGCTTTGCCCTTTTAAAGAAAAATGCCCTGCCTCTTCTCCTCTCCTCCTGGTTATTCAAGAGTATTGTGGGCAGGGAAGATCATCCTCTGCACATTCATCCAGCTCGTACCGCTGCTGTGCCTCAGTCTCCCAGCTGCAGTACAAGAAGCAGCAGCAAAATTCCTGTGCAAGATCGAGCCCAGGAGAGTGGGGTTTTAATGCAGCTCTAATTTATTGGTGAACAGTAACGGCCATAAAAACAGTCATCTCAAGGTTAACGTGCTACTCAAAAATACAACAGTCAAGATGAGTGAATAATCCATAACTAATTGCTTATTTAATTGCACATTCTTTGTACATGCAGCAATTGTAATATTCCTGAAGGCTTCAGGTTTCCCTCCCTTTTAAGCAAGCTATGAAGCTGCTGTATTTGTTCAACATGTGTACTTCATTGCTTCACTATATCAAGCAAACAATTTATATTTCCCAATTAGATTGCTTCTATAGCCTGAAGTAGATCATTGCTTCCTGGTGAAAATGTCAGGAATAATTAAGATGGAAATGGAATTTGGGAAGCACCACTACCAGACACTGGGTGGAGGAGAGGGGAAGAGGAGGAGATGCAGGAGTGCCTCCTGCCATGGGAGGACAGGGAATTTGCCACACATACATTGCCTCTGTGCTGCCTTCTAACCAAGGCCAGAAGTGGCTCTGCTGCCATTCTGAGTCGGTGCCACTCTTGTCATTCCAGTGGTTGGGCACAGCTCCCTTAACCTTTATTAACCTTCAGCCGTAAACACAGAGTTTTGCTTGTGCTTCATTGTGAAGGTACCTTCTCTACCCAGGCAGCAGCGCCTGTTCCCACAGGGACCCGCTACCAGTGTAGGAAGCATTTCTATACCAGCTGATTTCATCCTCCACAGACACGCTGTTCAATTACACCAACATCACTTAAACAGCAGCTTTCCAGTGCAGACAACACTTCGCTGTTGTTTCTAGCTCACAGGCTGCCCTTTTCCTTCCACTTTTCTCCATGCCCTTTTCTGAACTGACCTCTAGCAGGCAAAATATCACCCCCACATCTGGATTACACCCACAACTGCTTACAACTGAGCAGTGACATTTCACCAGTAGCCAGCACATGTATTTTGCCGCCTACCTGCAGCAGAGCAGAGGGGTGGTGATATATAAAAATTCTAATTCTCTTCATTCTGACATTTACTGGGGAAGCCCAGCAATCAGGAAAAACCTCTCATTTTCAAGCCTTGCTTACAGACAAGTGTCCTAGACACCAAGGGAGAAGTTTTCAGCCCCTGCAAGGAATCAGTAAAACCAAGTAGCTTCCGACAGGAAAACCCCAGGGCACTTTCATTAATGAAAATAAAATATTGAAGAGCTGCCCAATGGATGTTTTGGAAACACAAAGTGATCGTTTCCTCCTTAGTGTTAATACACCCGTTGGGGTGGGCTGCGCTTGTTGTCTTTCTGCGTTTGTTTTAATTAAAGCCATGATCATTACAGGACACCAATTCAGTCAAAAGGGAATTGGACATTTTTACCTAAATAAGACTTTAAGGAGCTTTTTAGAGCAATACTCCCTCTAATCACAGCAGACAGCACCAGCAACACAAAGGGTCTCTCAGCTGGAAATAAGAGAACAGTTTCTTCTGACAACAGGGGTGCAGGAAATAATTTGCGGTTGCAGCCTGCGAATCCAAAAGCAATTATTTCCATTCCCAAATATAGTCATTTACTGGCTGTAATCAGCCCATGGTACAGCACGATGGAAGAACCCTACAGCAAGGCACCGTTTGCAGGGGTTTGAGGTTTTGGACACGATGGCTGGACACTCACTGGAGCCAGCCCCACCTTTTTGTAGATCTTTCACACAGTGAGGCTACTTCACATCATTTAAATACAAGGTGACAAACACTGTCTTAAGTCTCAGAAGTGGTTGGGCTCACCCTTGTGTTTAAAATTAAGGGGGAGCATCACTGAATCCAGAACAATCTTATTCCTCTAGATTACACCAACCACTTTGAGGAAGCATTTTGTACACTCAATGTGCAGGAGGGTGATTGAATAATTGCAAATGAGAACAGGCTTTTGCTAACCCAGGGAGGGTAAGAGGCTGTCAGGAGCCTTAGATGGCATCTCCTTATCCTATAATTTATTCACATAGCTCAAGTGAAAGTGAATCTGTACGTTTGAGACACCTCCTACCATACGTATAGTAAGGGAACAGTGAGGGCAGTGAAAGGCCCCAGTGGGTTTTCAACACATCCTCTGCTCTCCCCACCTTCAGCCACAGTGAGATTTCCACATCTCTTGGTGCAGGAACAATACAGAACCAGAGCCTCCTGCTCTGCTCTGGGGTGTTATTTTAAAATCCCCAGCAGATACTTTAACAGGAATGGAAATTGAAATTAAAACCTAATGTCTAAAAGTACCAATTCTCAGAAGAAAAACATGACACCAGTTGTTTTAACTGACTTTCAATCCTCAGAGTCTTGCATCTGCAAGTAAAAATCACAGCCCATTTCCTTACATTACACTGCACCAGGATTTAAAAGAACACTGCATAATGACAAAGAAAATCCTTCCAATCCTTCAGCTGCACCGTTTCCTACCAGAAAAAAGTCCTGTCTTGGTCCACCTTCCCAAAATTCATGTGGACCTACAACTCAGGTGTTCAGGTTAACTTCAAGAGAGGAGAACCCTTAGTTCTCATGAAGTCAACTTAGAGATTCCAGCAGGGAACCACAGAATTTAGCCTCATCAAAATGCTGTGCCTTCACTTGAATCCATCCAGCTAACTGATAATGATGGATTGATGGCAAACAAATATCCATGCCAATACTTCTGATAAAGCCCCATGTCTCCTGCCCAGGGAGGAGATACCTCCTGCAGCCATTTCTCCACCCTCCTCTTCTGTAAGTGATGTAATTTCAGAAGAAAGCTGGAGAGAAACAACTAAAGATTAAAACATTACTTTTTTAACCCCCCAAAATGAAGATGTTTAAGACACCACCTGCCTCTGGAGTAATTTACGTGGCTATGGATTATGTGGGGTTTTAATATCTAATTGTTTTGTGAGTGGAAATGAAGTGTTGCCATGGCAATCCCTACATGCTATGTAAGATGTATTATTTAGTGAAGTGTCTCCTTAAGGAAAAAGCCTACCCAGACACTCACTGACAGCTTCAATGGGAGACCATACTCCTGGCCTTCTAAACACCTGCACACTCGAAGTCATCTCAAAACCTGAGATTCAAAGAGGGGGAGGTCAAGAGAGCAGACCGGGACTGTTAGCCAGTTTTTGATTCTCTACTTGACAATAAACTGACAAAACTGTCTGTCTTGCATCATTTTCTAGCAGGGAAGCATTCTATAGAAAATGACTTTGGGTTTAGTTTGCTGGCTTTGTGTATGGTTTTGGCTGCTTTGTTGAATTTAACAGCTCGACTTCGGCAGTTACATAAAGAAAATTCCTTATCAATTATGACATTTTAATCTTCAAGAGGATTAAAGTTCCTCTATCAGTTTATCAGCAGTAGCCTAGAAATAGCTGGTTTATTTTCCATAGGTCACAGACTTCCTTCACAACCAGCATTTGAAATAATAAATAACTGGGCTTTATGCTTTACTTACTTTTTTTTTAATGCAGAAGGTTAATATCTGCCTTGCAAAGCCAAGAAGCAAGCCTGGACATGATATGAATATCTTACATAAATCAAGCTGCTGGAAAATGCCTTTGCTGAGAAGAAACATCACGATGCTTGATGACAGCACCTCTCCTGTCAGCCTCAGCACTCAAACTTTATCAAAACCAGTTACTTTAAAACTGAATGATACTCCAAGGCTGCTAATTACCAGTGTAATCATTTAGCCAGTGGCTAAAATGCTGTCAAATGATTGAGTCATTTATGGTAGATGATTGAGCACCTAGAAATAGAATCCAGGAAACGTTGGTCAAAGTAACCAGAAAGAAGCAAAATCCCTTTCTGCAGAGCGTGGAGACATGTAAACACTTGCCTTGGTATTTCTAGGCACAAATGCTCAGTTTAAGTTAATTGAAAATGCCACACAAACAGAGTTCAGCAGCCTTGCCCCGGGACACGTAGGCCAATCAGACCAGACGTTAATTGTTCTTCCAAATAAAAGCGGCTGAGCGATTCACTGTGGAAAGTTTCACTCACCTTACACCTATTCCCCCTGAATTCAGCGCTATGGCTTTCATGTTAGAGGAGAAAAGTAAACACTTGAGCAGAAATCCATCTCCAGTGCTCCAGGATTCACTAGCACAGAGGTTCTCTTAGATGTTCTCTTCGCCACAGTAATTAAGAGTTGCCAGGGCAGCCTGGAGCCCCAGCATCAGGTCTTCGTAGCATCACAAGGGGCTTTGCTTACATTAAACAGTTGTGGGGGTGCGGAGGGTTCCCTGATAATGCCTTACCATCCAGGTTATTTGCAGACCTGCACATATTTGGTTAAACACTTTTAAATGCACTTAATATTTACCTTGATCTAAATAGATTATGATAAGTAAATGAACACTGTGATATTATTACTAAACGTTGGTCAGGTGCCTTTATCTTTAAATTCTCTTCTATATTATTTCTACAACTAGTAATTTTAATAATTTGTAGCTGGAGCCCTCTAGATCTCTTTGCTAAACTACAGCAGCTTTCCTTGAAAGCTCCCGACTCCCATTGCACCACATACATCAAACTACTCTTTCAACTCCTGCACTTCCAAACATTTTAAACACCTTAATGGCTTTTCTCACTGAACCATAAAAATTATTTATAAATTCATTTTAAGACATTCATACAACGAGAAACTCATAACACGTCGTGAAATACGAATTATGTTTACTGGAGGATAAAAAGTTCTTTGGGTCTATGTATACGTAATGAAGGAAAAAAGTCGGCTGCTTTTCAACGTGGACTCTTATTATAAGCAACCACCAAACACAAGGTGAGAAAGTAATGAATGATTTGCTCCATAGTAATTTTTTAAATATACAACTTGACAGGAGAAAGCAGTGTCTTCTAAGACTTAATTTGAATTAAGTACATTCGGTGCAGTTGCGAAGAGTAATCACACTACTTTATCCAGTATTTTTCACAACTAAGTAGCTGCAGCATCTGCTTTCCTCTAAGGTTAATACTAACACCATGGTCTATTAATCTTTGTTACCTCTCTGCAACCGAGCACGGGAAATCACCCCAATACTGACATTTCAGGGGAAATGTTTTTAATCAAGATTCATACGTGATTAGGGCTGAAGAAGGAGACGTTAGTTTTTAAATAACTAATGGTATGTGAAACAGACAGCTGGTAGCAATTTTGGAAACCTACAGCCATTGGAGGCACAACTACACAAAGCCAGGTACATCGCCTCAGATAGGTGACATTTAAAAAGTAAATCTGGAAATTGAAATTCAATTCAAAGTCTCCAAAACACAGCCAGTGGTTCTGACCCAAGACTCGTACGAATCGAGTGCCACTTGCTCTGTACATCACACTGTGCAGGTGACTAAACCCAAGTCACGCCTTGGGCATGAAGCTTTGCAGGTTGAAGGGTCTCTCTTCGATCCTTCCTGGCTCCAGATGCTCCCAGAGCCCAGGCTGCCCTCTCAGGAGCCTTATAACCCATAGCTCAGCCTGTGGCCTAAGCACAGATGTTCAGACTCCATTACAATAAGTCCAGTTAGCAAAGAATTTGGATATACCTCCATGCCCCCCCCAGCCTCCTTTAGGGCAGCACCTCAGCCCATTTTGTCATTTCAGATCTCTTCCCAGACCGTCAGTAAGACCCTGTCCCCTGCAACATGCCTTCTCTTCCCCTTTAGCCAGTAGCAGACAGTAAGAGCTCATCATGATCACCAGAGGACCATTAAAGTATGACTGCTCAGAGAGAGGGACCTGTATTTTTAGCATCGATGGTCTGGGGTTCTCATCTCTGTGGCAAATGGGTCAGAACATCTCTTTTCCAGTCTATAGCAAAGTCTTTCAAAGCAAAGCTTAATCTGCCAGATCCATGATGTAGATTTGCAGCAAGATCCTTTGTGCAAGGAAAAAGAACACAAACCAGCTGCCTCTGAATTCAGATGGAAACGCTGATGATCTAAATCATCCAAGCCTGGTATATAAATGAAAAGCAACAACCAGACCAGGGATTGATCCCTAGAGATCTCACTTATGATTCACTGCGGAAGATGAAAAGCTGTCTATGTAAACAAATTGTTTATGGTCTGTTAAGCAAAAGTAAAACCAATGGAGTGCAGCAGATGCAATTCCAGCTGAGGATTCAATCTTACAAAAGTGCATGGGTCGACCCTGCAGCCCTTTTTCCTAAGAACAGTTTCCCTGCAGACACTCGAACGAGCAAAGACTGAGGTATTTGCCATCTGTGCCCCTTCAGTCTCCAAAGAAAAAAAGAGTCAGAGCCTGAAGAAGCCCTTTGTGCTGCCATTTCAATGAAGACAGAGATACTGCAGCCAAAAGCAAGCTCTGGGACTACAATAGCATCGTTCGATTCTTGACTCAAGATCATCCAGTCAAGCCTTGAAGAGCTCTGTCCTTTTGGGTTCCAATCCTCCCTCAGTTAAGAGCAGCCTTTTCACCCCTTTGATGGGCACGGAGCAGATCCACAAGGGAATTATACAAAGACAATGGGAATTTAGGCTCCAACTCTTACAGGAAACCTTCCATCCCTCCTCTCTCCTCGCTCCACCTCATCCACATCACCTCACTTAAAACTCCCATAGAAGGCTCTGGGACGTGCTGTATGCAGGCACACAAACTCAAATATGGGTTTTGAAGTGATCTCACAGTGGCAGGTGTATTTAAAGACTGCTGGAGATCCTTATGTCCTTTTTAAGCAACCCTGGCTAATTTTCACCAGCCTGCCATTTCTAGTTTATTTTCAGACATCATTACCTTCAGCCTTGGGTTTCTTTGTTAATTCAAGGAGTTGGTATTTCCAAGGCTGGAGCAGCAGCTGCACCACGCTGAGCACAGGCAGTAAAACATCTGCTCATGGTGTACTCATTTGGGCAGATTGGAGTTATGGGGATTCAGCTAACAACCTCTGATGTGCCTCTACGCTCACCTGGCCACCCTTATGGCATCCTTTTGAGCATTACCTCAGACCACGTTTTCACTTTGGTTTTAAAGTTAATGAACCTTTGGCACTTGTTGTTTACAGGTTCCTGGTAATTGGCAATGCTAATAGACACCAGGAAAGGATAAATACCCTGCCCCTCGTAGCTTTAGGGAAGGAATGGGTGCTTGCATAACAAGTTTACAGGATAAATAAAGAGAGATTTCAAGTCCATTCTCCCACCCATCATGGAACAGAGTTTTCAGGTTGATAACAACCCCAGGATTACTACTCAAACTGGTCCCTGCGGACTTACACCACTAGAAATACCAGGTCTCCAACCCTAGGCGTGTAAGTAGGTGTTTGGCACTGGGAAATAATCAAAAATCCAAGCAAGTGTGAAAAAATGGGACACTGGAAGTAGAGACACATAACTGAAGCAGTAAAACTGATGATAAACCCAGGCAGGTGTTGTTCCAAAGTCTGGTCATGGAGCCAGGCAGAGTTTGCTTAACCCAGACAACTGTCTTTAGGAAAAAAGGCAAGGATTATGAAATCTGTACCATTTCCATACTAGCCCGAGCTGTGCACACATGAAACAGTTGTCCTGATGCCTTCTGAAGGGGATAACATTTATCTCATTACTAAATTAGTGCCAGCAGCGGATGGGGAAGACGCTATGCCAAACCAGCTCTTAACAATTCTCAAATGCGTCTTCAAGAGCATTGTCTAAACATCCACATCTCCAGAAGGCAAAAACGAATTATCATCACAGGACAAATCTGACCTTAATAAGCAGGAAATCTTAGGAGCATCCCACATCTGTTTTCCTCTTATTAGATTAGCAGTGGTGTCACATCCAATGCCATGCCGTTACACACTGACCTTGAGCAGCTTAGCAGATTATACTTATTTTTTTTAAAACACCAAGAAAGCTTTTCAGGAGCCTCTTCTTTTGGTGAGGAATGTAAACACGCACATCACCTAAGGATGGATTTCTCTAGGAAGTGACAGGACCTCATGACTGGGGGGTTGGAGAATTCAGCTGCAAAGATCTTCGGAGGATTCAATGGGCAGGACTCTGGAGATCCCCAGAAGCTCTTGGAAATACTGCTACAATTATTTTGGTGTAGGCATTCCCCAAATCCAGGGATATATTTGGGCCACGTATGTACTTGGGCCCTCACACTGATAGTCCTTACACACTTGTTAGCAGCGATGAGCTGATCTAAATCACATCGCCAGGTGAAATTCTCTCTGCCAGGCTGGCTGCACTGCAACCGAAGCAGTCAGGACTCAAGCATGCAGTATTTAAGTTGCCAGACAAGCTTGCACTGAGCGGTGAAAGATCAGGACTGGAATCTTTTATCTGGGAGACCTGGAGGAGTGCAGATGGCCTTTAGTCCCTCTGGAGGTCCCTTTAAGTCAGACATCTAAATGCCAGCTTTCTTTTCTAAGAATTTCTTGCTGTTCATTATAATTACATTTAAAATCTTGGCTAATTTCTCCTACCACTGCTATTAAGAGACTTGGCAAGTGTTACGTGGTCTTTACCTTTATCACTCAGAGCTATTGGACACTCAGAGAATTTCCACTTTGGAGAAGTTTCATTTTAACAAGTGTTACTGTGGGCTCATGTCTTTCAGTTTACCACATCACAACCCATCTTCTACAAGCTTCTGGAAGCTAGGCAAACCCAGCCACGATTTTCCCTTGTTTTTCCTCTAAAAACATTGAGATTTTGCTGTATGACAAGAACCATGAAGAGTAACAGTATTTTCTTTCTTTCTCTGTTGCAGGTGTGGAGCAGAGGAAAGAAAAAAGCAGGTTCACCTCTCCAGGCAGAGGGGGGTGGTTGGTTGCTTTAAGAGCAGAAGTTCCCACTCCTATGGAAATGACAAAGCACCCAGACTCTTACCTCAAATACATAAATAGTTTCTCCATGAAATAAGCAAAAAATAAATAACCCTGGAGTACTTCACTTCAGACACATCAAATCAACCTCATATCCTCACTATTAATTTTAACTAAAGTTCCAATTTTGTTTTCTGGCCTTATCAAAACATCTCATGTAAAAAACTGGCACATGGCCATGCAAAATATTCCAGTGGGTTTGTGCTTTCCAGGGGCTGTCTTGGAAGCACTGTACTATACTTAGAAGTCCTCAGCTATTGCTCTTCGTTTACCACTTCCAAAAGCACATCTTAAGGACAGAGATTCTTGAAACACATCTGGAGAACTGAGTAGGTCACCATTAACACCATCTGTAATCTCATTGACAAAAGCACACGTATTTTCTAGTTTCCTGCTGAGGTTCACAACAAACGGATTTGTTTCACTTGATCTTAACAAGACATGGTGTGCAAACTGTGTTCGCAGTGATACCAGCTCACAGCAGTATCTGAACATCTGGTTGAATTCTGTGGACCTCAGATAAGGTTGAGGGACGTTTATCTGGGATGAGTCTCTCAATTAGATGATAGCATTCAGCAGCCCACAAAGTTCATCCAACCCCTAACAAGCATTTGCCAGGAAAACAAGTTTTTTAAACTATAATTTTGTGTGTTGAACTAACCACAGAGAGGAAAAAAGAAGGAAACACTCCCAAAATCCAACAGGAACAACTGTGCAATCAACTAATTGCCTTTGGAAGGGCCATTGTGAAACACAGCCATAGTATTCCTCATTTCTTCCATCAGTACAACCAAAGGGCCTTCAAATGCCTGACTACAAAGGCATTGCAGGCTGAGTCCACTCCATAGGCTTAAAAGAGCCCAGCTCCTGTCAAAATCCCTCCAGGAGCAGCTGATACCTAACGCTGCCCACTCATGCAGCCTGCTGACCTCGGCCATGCGTTTGAAACGAGATCTGGGAGCAGGAAATTCAGGTTTGGTTTTTGATGCTGAATATTCTCTTAGAATCTTGGCTTCCAACAGATGTAAGATCAGAGCTTCAAGGACAAAGGCAGCAGCTGACTTGGGAGGCATAGCTGAAACATAAATGGTTCTGCAGAAGAAGAGGTGCCCAAGTTCACCATCATGGAAAGCTCACCAGAAGATCCTGAACAGGTAAGATGTGACTTTGCCAGGGATATTTATACTGGCAGATGGACTCTTCACCTTTGTGATCCTCACCAGGAATTTCTCCCAAATATTTCTCTCATGCCAGAGAGCCAAGACTTTGTTCCACACGATGTTGCCTGCCCCAGAATGTGGGAGCACTGACCTGGCGGGGGTGATGCTCCCATTTCCCAATTCTCCCACATTCCAAAGTTCAGAAACAAAACATATTCCATCTATCAAATCATCTCCATTCACAGGAGTCTCAACACCAGAGAGAGGGTCAGAGCACACAGTGGGCAGAGCAGGGAAAAGCCATTCTGGACTCCTCCCTTCTCCTCCCAAATCCCTTTCAATCCCTTCTGGAACACAGAGGTGCAGAACGAGCCCTCTCCAACTGTTTTTAACATGGCATGAATCTTTGACATAGTTTAACACACATCAATCCTTTATGTGTTTATCTACACTGATGAGCATCACATTCAACTTCAAAAATATCTATTTCTGCACTTGGGTTATTTTATTTCCCTATTGTTAAAATGAAAGATTGGCTAAACCATTTCAGTAGTGCTTGTCAAGCAGCTCCCTTCCCCTGCAAATCCTAAAGCTCTGATTCTCATCATTAAGTCACTGACAATATAAAGACAGACCTCTTCAAATAAACCATCATCAACAAAGATAAATGCACAGAAGTGATCCAGAAAATTGGCCTGCAGCATCATTGCAGCATAAAGAGAAGTTTCTGAAGAGGAAATACTTCCACATTCAGTACCCAGAGCTCAACAAAGAACAATAATGACCCGCATTTTAAAAGTCCTCTTGTATCAAACGCTGTGCAAGGACCCAAAAGCTTTTCAAACTTCATAAACCATGAGGAAAAAAACCCTGTCCATTCCACGTAGATAGAGCTATCATCTCCACAAGACAAGTAGTACACTATAGTTAACAATTACTTCACCCCATAAAAGCACAAGTCCAGCTGAAGGTTGGTCCAATACTCCACCTAACCCAGTTTATCCAGTAGTGGATGCTTTACAGAACAGTATAATCAAAGGCAAACATGCAATGATTTGTCACTCCAGAGACCTGTATTTTTTCAGTTGAGAATGTCATCTGGAACACTGGTGAACGTGTCCTCCAGGAAATCCCTTAACCCAGTTCTAAATAAATCTGTATTTCAAGTTGCAGCAGCAGCAGCATCTACAAGGGCTCCACAGTTTAATCACTTGTTTATTTAAACATTAATTCCCTTTTATTTTTGAAACCCACTGCTTTCTAATTTCTAGTGTCCCTCTGATCCTTGTATTGTGAAAGATAGCATCCCATAGTAACCATTCACTCTATGTCTTCTCCTTATCCATCTTGATTTTTAATTTCTATCATTTAAACTGAGAAACCGTGCCTCCTATCATCCTTCTCCTGCATTTGCCTTCTCAGTAGCCTGGGCTGAGGAACGCTGAGCAGAGCACGGCACCAGGAACCCACCTCTGCACCTTTCTTGGGTGTTGGGCATACGGTTTAGCACTTGTCCAAGCTCAGAGCTGACTCGCATCCTGAACTAAGCAGTTGGAAGTCAACTGGGAGATTACAATTGCTGCAATTAATCCAAGTGTAAAAAGATTAACAACAGTTTATCCAGCTTTTATTCTCCTATGACTGACTACAGTTAATTCTACTAACACCTCCAACAACACATAGCCCGGGCCCAACAGTGGCTTAATTGCTCCTGCTCTCCCTTTATTCTTCGCTCCGTCTGGAGCGCAGCCTGGGATGCCATAGCACTGCCAGAATATTATAATCAGAAAAAGACTCAGGAATAGCAGCACAGCATTAGGCAGATGGCTGAGGTCCTTCCTTCATTTGCTTTTCAAATTAACTAAGTGTGTCCAAATGAGACACTTGATAACTGAATATCAGTTTTCCTTTTCCCACACAGCCGCACTCTGGAAGAACTTGATCTTTCGCCTTCCTGCGGATGAATGCGCATCCCAAGCGTTCAGTTTATATTCAGGAAAGAAAAGGTAAAGGGTGCTTCTGAACCTGACTTTATGGGGCCAACTTTTATTAGACATCAGGTCTTTTTAAAGCATTTCTGTGGAATAAACGCTGCTTCTTTCATATTGTATCTGCACATCAGTGAGACACCGCCAGAGATTTATGCTCCACATCAGCAGCCTGGGACAGGAATGATGCAGCTAGGTCTAGAAAAGTGCCACTCAGCTTGCCTGGAGAGGGTGGTTTAAGGTATTAAAGCCACCATTTGCAGAGCTGGGGAAATAAGTGTGATGGGGTGGCATGCCAGGGTGACATCAAGAGTCTGTGATACAACTAAAAACATAACTCCAGAGGATCAGAGGTAATTTTCCTTTCATCTCCAAACAGCTTCCAAGGAAATAAAACAAACCCAACATGATAGAGGAATAACCAAAAACCCCAAAACACCTCCAAAAGACAACCCACCCAAACAAAAATTTCCCAAGCGAAAAAGAGCCATCCTCTTTCCTGTTGTGGGGCCATTCAACCCATGTGCTGGAGTGTCTCCCCTGTCCTTTCCCAGAGTATCTGCAGCGACAGCAACTGTGCAAAGCAAGATTTCTTGGGGCAAGAAGCACTTTGCAGACAAATAGCCACATCTTAAGGTACAAAACAAGCAGGCACACTCTCAAACGCTTGGGAAGTTGCAGGTACATCATGACAGCGTGTTAAATGCATTATTCAACACACTACAAAGTGTAACATGTCAAAGTGACAATTTATACTGTATTTACCTCCCGTCAGCAACGGTATTAGAACAGAACGGCGGGTCCTTGAGCAACAGAAATAACGCAGCAAGAGAGATATCCAACCTGGTACAGTAAAGCAAGCAGTTTCCAAACTGAGGTCTTTACCCCAAAGGGGAATTAAAGGGAATACTTTTGAGGCAGAACGTTTTAGTGAACAAACCCATTGCACTTAGTTTGCAGACATTGTCTCCTGTGAAAAAATTTTGCAGTCAAGATTTCTAATATCCCTAGAGCTTCATATAAAGCAAGTTCCCAAATTATATCATCTACCATTTCCCTTATACTCTTAATGTTCAAATAAAACCCAAGGGGATTTTCTGCACTGAAGTCTACTCAAGTAGAGGCACGGGAAATCTCGTCTTGAGTTCCTTTGTTGACTGAGTTAGCCTGAGAAACTGTGTTGGATAGGTCTGGCTTATCTCCCCAGCTTTGCTGCTGGGCTGCAAACTGACCTGTCAGTGAGTGGGTACAGGTCCCTGCATGCCAGCATCACCATTTGTGAACTGAGGAGAATACACACAGCAGAACTTGCACAACCCAGTTGAAGTGAGACATGTTCTACTAGAGCAGGCGTTGTTCTTACAGTTAGCTCAGTAATTACATGGACCTTTTCACTTCCCCTCTTCAAAACCAATTCTCTCAGCTTACAAGCAAGCAAACTGTTCTGAAAAACTTATTTAAGCTTCCAGGCTTTCATTGATAAACAAGAAACCTCGGCTGCCTGACTCAGGCACACGACCATAAAGACAATGACTACCTGGAGAGCTCAGGTAACTCACCATCTTTATGGCTGCGGCAGGCGCCGGCGTCGCCCGCGCGGCGCAGCCGACGAGCGGCAGCAAAGGGCCCTTGGTTATGTTTATTGTAAGTCATTCACTACAATGGATGTTACACGACATTAAGAGTATGTTGGGTGTCCGGGTGCAATAAAAAATTAATTTACCATTCACAGAGCTTCTCATTTGGTTAAATCAGCTGTGTTTCTGCTACATTATCTGTATGTTTCTAACGTATTTGTTCCCTATATTTTTGCAGAGCTGGCTCGAACTGAGCTTTGGTTTTTATTATTAATTTTATGTAATGTCTGTGTGTCCCTGGGAGTAGGCCGCGCTGCAGCACTCGCACTGCCACATTGCCATCTCCAGGCAGGCCGGAGAACTCCAAACAGCCCCTTCAGAATTGCATACCCATATACAGGTCTTCTTGGAATAAAAATTAAAATGTATATACTCCTCTGGAATGCTCTGCTGTTTCGGGGAAGGTTGGAAGAGGTGTTAATCATTTGCTGGTTTTTACTCCTAGAACATGGCCATGGCCACACTGAGGCGGATTCACATCCAGAGCAGCCACTCAGCACTAACTCTTCAGTATGAGCCTGTGCCCTCTGAGAAGTGCAGTTTGGCTCTAAGATAGCTTTTATATGTCTACACAGGAACTACTATTCTATCCCTAATCTGACAGACCCTGAGACGACAAGCCCACACCCTCCCATCAAGCCACTTCCAAGAGCTCTGATTGACAAGGACAAAAAGTCAGTCATTTCATATACACAACTTACATTTGATTTTAACATGTCCTGTCGTGTTAAGACTCCCAGCACATTTATAAGGAGCCCTACCAAAGATCTGCCCAGTTTTGAATTTTGGCTAGGAAGGAACAACTAGCACTGCCTTGAGGATTTCTCCTTCTCATGCTTTGACTGAAATGTGGAGGCACACAATAGCTGTGCTGCCCTGTTTTCAAGATAATTAAGCTGTTCCAACTAATTACTATACCCTTCAAGTATCAGGATGAGAAATGACATATGTAAAACTTCTTGGAAGCGTTGTTCACTCGGCAATTTCCCTGTGCTAAGAACAAAGGGAGCAAAACTAATTGCTAAACCTGCTTCATTCAAACACAGAGTAAGGCTTTTTAGAGTAAAATTTCCAGGCATGGTCATGGCTTGTAACAAAATATAAGAATAACACGTTTGCAAAGGCACATGGGTGCATGGTACAGCCCAGGGGAGATGCAGAAGGATGCTGACCCTCACTGGAAGCGACAAAGATTCCCACCCAAGCTCACACTCCCTCCAAAGGTGGTTGGTATTCTCAGCACTGGATGCAATTCATAACGGTGCTGAGGTTCAACTTCTGGAGCTGAAATATGGCCCTGCAAGAGAAAAATGCTGGCAGGGAGATGTTCCTCTCTAATAGAAACTTCTCACTACAGGGGCTGAGGAAGGAAACCAACCGAGCCTGCTCAGTAATAGCATGCAGAGCAAAACAGGCTGAGATTTCTTAAAAGCAAACATGATGTTTTGCAACAATGGAATAAAGGCAAGAAAGAAAAAACTTGTCTCTAGAGCAGACAGGCATACCACAGATTTATTCTTATCTGCTCCAGCTTGTACCTAAACTGGAAAAATGGCAGTTTAGTCAAATGGGTAAAAATCAGAACATGGGGAGTCTCTTCACTGCCTGACCCTTGTCAAGAAGGATATGCAGGTACCATCAAAAACTTCAAGGTTGGTGGGGGAAAAAACCCTTTTTTATCAGATTTTAGGTTTCTTTTTGGGGATACAGGTTCTCGTGGATGTAGGAGGTTTCATTCTGACCATATTGTGATGTACAGATCTTTTAAAACGTTTGTAAAAATTAGTTTAGTGCCAAAACCAAGAAAGCACAGAACTGAAAAGGGGTTTGTTCCAGGGGAGAAAAAAAAAGTTCTGCATTTAAAGAACTGAAAAGCTTCATTACCCAAAAAGGAATTAAAATTGTGGGCTTTGATTATGTTCAGTTTTTTCTCAGCTGCTTCTTGTGAGATAAGGTGAAATCATAACAAAAAAATAGTATTGCTGGGTTCCTCTGTCTTTCATCAGCTACAGTGACATATGTCATCCTACCACCACGTCAGCAACACTTACAAGTTGATACAGTGAACTCCTCAGGAGAAGCATGATCCTCACCGTTCCTCCAGCAAAGACCTACTACAAGATTGGGGGGGGGTTCCATTATAGCACCTTGTATCCATAGGGCTTCCCTCAGCAGAGGTTTGCTATGCTGACCCAGCCTGGTTCCCACTCAGGATGGGGACTGGTTCCCACTCAGGATGGGGAATGAGCTGTACCAGCAGCATCCATCATCACAGTACAACTTGTTTCTCAAAGCTTGCCATCATGTGGTAATGTCATTTTATGTCTTTACACCAATAACCACAACAAATAGTCAATTTTAAAGAGGAAAAATTAATGGTATCCCCATTGCAAATACTTGTGCTTTCAGACAAGCAGTGGGTTCAGCTTCAGAGGTCTTTATAAAGCCTTGTCCACCCCAGAAACAAGGAAAAAGGAAAACAAAATATTCTTGGAGGGATTGTGGTTCTAGCCTGCACTTTAGCTGAACAATAAAGCATTTCAATTCCATTGGAACAAGAGGAAACATCAGTCAAATCTCACTTGAAATGCTCATCACCTACTTAATGTCAAATCAAAATATTTTGCTTTGTTCTTCAAATTATGAAACCCGAGGACAAATTACTGCAGCAGAGTCAGGCTCTGCATACCAAACCCAGGTCAAGCAGTGGGTTTTTACTATGATTATCAAATGATTATAGCTCTACAGATGTCAGAAGCAGATTGAGAAATTCAGAGCGTAGATTGCCATTCAGGAAACAAAATTTAGCAATCATTTGGGAAGCAGCCTTTTGGATGGCCTGTCCCAGCCAACCCCCATTTCCTACGCCCTCTCCACAGCATTTGGTGGGACCCTCCACTAATCACAGGAGTTTGATCATTTGATTCAAACCAACAGAAAAGTCTACCTGCTCATCTCTCCACGACTCATTTGTTCACCGTTAGTGCCTTGCAGGGGGTTGTAGTTTCTGAGTACACCTGCAGTTCTAAATCCAGGCTTATTTCTTGCCCTGATTGGGTTAAAACTCACATAAAATTCAGAGTAACTAAAAAGCAGAGTAAGTTCCCGTGTGGATGTTTCCTGAATACAGGTCAAGCTCAGCTCTGATTCCTGCACTTCACACCATTATAACTAACAAACATATGACCAGACAGAGAAAAATAGAAGGAAACACTATTTCACCTCCTGGGGTCCTATGAGCTGTAGAGCTTGGCTAGTTGTCACAGAGCATCTCTTAAGCGTTGAAACTGAAGCAAGACAATAGTAACCTGTCTCTTCACTCACCTACCCTGCTACATCTTCAAAGGGGTCTGATTTTCTTTAACTTTATTGGATTCATTTTTTCCAAAAAGGTAAAATTGCTTTAGGAGTTGCCATCCACAGGCTCCTCTTACCTGGGTTTATTCCTTCAACTTCACAGCAATGAATATTTATGGATAGGTTAGCTGCCTTCAAGAGAAGGTTCCCCATGGAAATTGCTACTCTAGGTTCCCTCTGGACTGTTATATTCTTTCCCAAGTGATCCAAAGGGAATTCTGCTCATGAAGACATAATAAAATTGAGTGAGTGAAAATAGGGGAAAAAAGGCATTTATTGAAGCGGAATGGAAAATAAGAGGTCTGGAAAACTGAGCTGCCTCTGAAAGCCATGGAGTCAAATGCCTGCAGATGCAGGCACAATAGATTATGGAAATTAGTCAGAATAAATAGGCCTGGATGGCCTCAGCAGCACTGCTGTGTCAACGGGTCTCATTGAATATGCTCAGAAGCATGTAACTGTTTGTTTCTCTGCCACATACATTTTTCCACAAGATGAGGAATGAGCTTGAAAATGATACCTGAATTAATTTGTGGTTTCCCCTAGACTCTAGCTGTCCTGTGGAAAACAGAGCCTTGGTAAAGCAGATCCCATCACACCCCTGTCCTGCTTTAAAGGGGTCCATATTGGCTAGTCTTTTTGGTTTGTAATCTGTGTTTACTGATGATTTGCCATTGGACTATAGCAAAAAGCTTTTTAAAAAACCCCAAAAGGCAGAAATCTGTCATCTGTAGAGTTGCTGTCAAGGGTTGGATGTCCAAAATTTGGTTAAGGACATGAAGCCCAAGGATGAATCAAATTCTACGTTGTTTTGACCTTCATCATGTTTACCTTCACTTTGTATTCATAGAACCACAGACTGGTTTATGTAGGAAGGGCCCTCAGTAGCCCGTGTCCCCCTGCCATGGGCAGGGACACCACCCACACCTCCAGCCCAGGGTGCCCCAAGCCCCATCCAACTCTGCCTTCAACCCTGCCAGGGATCCCAGGGCAGCCCCAGCTTCTCTGGGCACCCTGTACCAGGGCCTCCCCCTCTCCAGGAAGGATTTCTGCCTCCCAGCCCCTCTCCAGCTGCACTCCTGCTCATAATTCTCCCATCTGTAACACAGACAAACCTACAAACGCCCCAAGTTCTGTGAATGAAAAGTGTTAAGTATATTATTATTATTATTATCATTATTCATAGCCATCAATCAGCCACCTTTCAGTCACAGCATCTCTGGGCAGAGCCTCTCCAGAACAGGTCAGGCTGCATAATGGGTGTTCTCCCTTTCAGGACTGGTTGGCTGATACAGTGTGTACCAGCCCGAGCTCAGCATGCTGCTCAGCTAATGCTTCCTCATCCACCCAATTATACTCTTGTATTTGTTAATGTTACATGAGAAATCTTTACAATTACAGTAAATCACCCACTATGAATCCTGGAGCTAAAATTTTTTAATGAACATTCATTATAGGGAAAAAATATCTCCTCAGACAAAACCATGGGGAAAAAATACAGTTTTATGACACATGAAATTCTGGCTTTCACTATCTGTTTAGTGTAATTTGTTTAGTAGATTTAGCTCAAGATGCAGCTCTTGCATACATAAACAGGCGATGTTTCAGGCTCCATCCAATCAGTTGGTAACTGGGAAACTAAACAGTGCCACTAGCACTTTGGCTTCCTTACACAAGCCAAAATATTTCATCTGAGCTTGCAGAGCATTTGGCACATCCTCCAGTCAGGAGCAGCTCTGGCAAGGCCAGACCCCTCAGCTGGACAGCACCACCAGAAAGCATAAGCTGGCATGGGGGTTACTGGTCAGCGTTGCTGTTGAGAGGGTGAAACCTCCCAAACAGATTTGCTGCCAACTACTTGCAGTTGCAAGTCAACCAACACAGAGGAAAACAAAGAAAGAACATGAGTAGAACAAATTATTATGTGTGTGTGAGGATTTGAAACTGTGGAGAAGTCCCTTACGTGGTCTGAAGAGCACTTCGGGAAACCTTGACTTGCAAGAAGCTTTCAATGATGTCACACAATGATCATGACGTAGGCTGGCATCTGCTTCCTCGTGTCTTGAGGGTCTGCTACCAAACACATGAAAATCAAGGCAAACCCAGTGATTGCAGTCATACAGAATGCAGAACCTTCTTTCTTTTATGGACATGAAGGCTTGATTGAAGTAACCCAAGTGAAAGCCAGGAACAAGCTGTCCTCCCTACTTCCTCAGATGTCTCAAACCAATTTAATTAATAAAATGGTAACAAGGTTGATAAATTATTCAACAGTTTGCCATGAGTGAGGGCCATGCTTCCCACTGCTGAGCGGGGCTGGATGAAATGGGATCATTTCATGCCACTTTCAGGCAAATTGGTAATCTGCTCCCTTGGTGCTCCCAATTGCAATTTCCAATACTCAATATTATAGTGACTGAGCTTTATTAGATTACAGGAGGAAAAAGCAAGGTCTTCAGAAGCTGTTCATTCCCTAGAAGACTCAAAACCTCCACAAATAGTGGTAGTAAAGTCAGGAAACAGCTCAATTACTGTGTCTGCTGGTACTGAAAACAAATCTGTGTGCCAGAGGCACAAAGAACAACAGCAGTGGCACGTAAATGAAGACATTAATTCCAACACGCAGTGAAATTCAGATGGAGTTACATATTATAACCACAGGAAACTGAACAAGGAGCTCACTGCAAGCAGCACAGCAGCGGCCACGACCAGAAGGACTTGCCTTGAGTCAGCAGCTCTCGGAGGGCAGCTGCACTCATGGCAGCAGGGCTCATCACACAGCTTCCTCCCAAGGGGAAGCAGTTCCAGGGCCAACTCAGTCCCAGTTGTGCCAACCTTGGGGGAACGGCCTCTTTATTCAGCAAAGACAGGTGCCACATCACATGTCTCAAAGCCAGGCCTCCCCCTCCTCCCCTGATTTTTTTAATTCAGCACAGAGTTGGAAGTTTTCCACATTTTAATCCTTAGCCTGAGAAACTTCCTAAGAATTATTTGCATTAATTTTGAGCTAAATTTCTCAGGAAACCATAGAAGAGGAGTAATACCAAGCAGCAGTAGCTGGAAGAAGAATAGACAAGACTCCAGCACACAGATTAATAGATGAGTGAGGCAGCATCCCTGCAGATAAACGTGGATTAGTGATAACTGCTAAGTCCTTATCACACATCTCTCCATGTATCAAAAATGGACAAAGAAGAGGGTCAAACAAAAAGCACGTGTAATGAATGAATTGTGGGCAATAGGAAAATAAAATCTAGCTCTCTGGACCATAAAATGGAAAGTCTTGGTAAAAGAGCTTTTATCACGTGGCTGTTCCCCACACTGCATGGAAACACTCTCATACAGCAGAGGAAGAGAGTGTGGGAGCAGGAGCTGAACCATGCTAGAAAACTGGCACGGGTTCTGGCTGCATAAATCAGATTTAAGGGGTAAATTATCTGGTCTGATGAGTTTCCAGATAAATAACCCCTAAAGGGGGTTGCTAGGAGCTCCACTAAGGCTGGACCTCGAGTCCTTCCAACTGGTTTTGAAATTTGAATGACCCCAGGTCTGACTTCCAGCTCAAATCTGCTACAGTGTGTAACAACCTCACTCCACCACTCCAGGGTGGTTTTGAAGAGAGGTGCCCAGTGAAAACTGACTTTGAAATCACATCTTTTGGAGCAAGTCTGTGTGATTGCTGTTCCATCCTAATTACCAACTGCCTCTTCCACCCAGTGCACTACCCTTTCCCAACTTCCCTGCCTATTACATACCAAATGTTTGGTGGCTGCTTAAGCAAAAATCCCAGGAGAGGATGTGCAGAGTAATTCCCAATACACCCCAGTGCCCACAGTTTACGGACTCTCCAGCCAAAGTTATGAGCACACCAAACCCTTTGGAACAAGTTCATTTGCAGGAACCTGGAAGTGACTCTCCACAGTCAGATCTGAGGGGCTGCAGAGAGAAACACATGGAGATGGGTCTGATTTCTGTTGTGGGTTGCAATCTTCTGATTTCTTCTTAGATTCGTGCCTGAGACGTGTTATCTTTCTAATGATGATAAAGAACCTGGGCTCTCAAAGCACACGATGGCAAAATGCTACACCAGCATCCTGCTGGTGTTGAGCTCAGGAATAGAATAAGACACCCTGTTTTTCCATGAACAACAGGTCCTGTCAATTCAGAGGGAGAAGAAAAAAAGCAGTCTCAAAATGATTATGCAGATTTCCTCAGTGGCTCGAGGGGAGGGGGAGAAGTGACATTAAGGTCATTTTCTAAGACCTTGAATATTTTTAATTCAAAATATGTATCACATTTTAATCAAACCAGCTCCGTGCTATTTCTAGCCAAGTGATTTGCATTCTAGCTATGTCATGGGGGCAGTTATGAGTCAGCTAAGCTCTCTAATATAATAACTATCAGAAAATTGTCTTGCATTATTCATGTTAATTATGCTGAACCAAACACTGCGGACAGGAAAATGTATTTTCCATTGCAATATTTTTTTGCCTTGTAGAGATTTTAAGGATTGATTGGACCAAGTTTCTTTCTTAAGATTAAACCTTCAGATAACAAGGATGTCAAATAGGCATGTGCCTTGGCAAACAACAGCTCTGCCTCTGGATTTTTGTTACCTTCAGCTGGTGTACCTACAGTGTATAGGTTTTGTTTCCCCCATAACAGCTAAAATAAAAATCAAAGCCAGTGCTCTGGATTAGCAGAGCACTCATGGTCCACAGGTGCCTGGATCATTCAAAGAAAGCATCTGTTAATAACGGTAATTTCCTGGCTTGTCTTCACTCCAGTCAGATGACTATTCTGACTTTTGACTTAAAGTTTTTAAGAGCAACTTGCTGACTCGCCAGTAGCCTCCTTAAATGTCCCACCCCACTCTGCAACACCAATACAACACCTATAGCGGGCTCTGCTTCTGCAATCCAAACCACCGTCCAAGACAAGCCCGTATCATCTGCACCTAGAACAGATGAAACCCTGGAGAACCCTGCCTGGAACTACCCCCAGAACATCCCACGCAAACCGCTCTGTGCATCCACCTCTCCTTCCCACACTGAGCCCATCCTCTGCCAGCAGCCAAGACCAAACCCAAAAGATCAGCAGAGGCTGGAAGCCACCCACTGCACACCAAGGTATTGTCAGGGACTGCTAGAAACACCATCAGTACATGACAAACACCCAGGTACCATCAGCCAAACCCATTAATTCCTCTGCTCAGGTTTGCTTTGGGGTGTTTAAGCAAACTCTTAGCATTGTGTTATTACACTTAGACAAATTAATTGAGCTCCCTTGTTTGTTTCAGCTTCCAGACGTTCTCCTTCAAGCTGCTAAAGATAGCATTTACAAGAGTGCCTTGGTCTTGGTAGCAGAACCGCCGCCAGCTCATGTGTAAGGTGACATTTGTATCCTGGTTGTCAAAGCCTTAGGGAAGTACCTCTCCGGAATGGCAAGGGAGTTAATGGGCCAGTGAAGGTGTGGGAGGAGAAGGGAAGAAAAAGAGATGGGATCTCACCCCCGGACACCACCACCTTGTTTTTGTCAGCGGGGACAAACCTCAAGGAAGGCGTTAGTAACAAACATTAATGCTCTGGGGGAGCTGCTCCGGACCCCAGACAGGTGAGGAGGCTGCGTACCTGTCTCACGCCAATCCATCAGCAGCGAGGAAAATAATGGAAGAGAAATTTATCAACATAAAGCCAGCCAGTTCACATCCATTTTGCTCCGCAGATCCTCAACGGCTCTCTCAACCCCCATTATCGCCGTATCCTTGAGGATGTCTAACATAAAAGGCTATTAACTCCCTTGTAGGTGGAGACCCGAACATAACCACTGGCAGATTTATGCCACTGCAAATACAGACGCTTGATCAAGTCAGAGCCTGCGACCAGTAAAACAGATTGATAGTCTGAGCACACTTAACCCTAAAGGGCAGAGCGATAATACTTAGTCTTTATTACAGTAATTCAAAAGGTATGTTTCGGGTAATTATAATTGGAGGTTTTGCATAATTAAAACTCAAGTTTCTGGTAAGGTTTGTCAGACACGTGCAGAATTCCTGCAGCACTTGTGCCAATGGGCGGTGTGGTGTGTGTAAACACCTCCAGGGAAGGCAGCAAGTGGGTTTTGGACAGGACAAAGAAACAAGGTACCTGTGTGAAACAAAGCGATCCTGTGAGAAACTGAAGAGATGGGTGTTTTAGGCCGTGGTTCAAGAAGCCTTTTAAGCACATGTTTCTCCACCACTTTCAACAAGGAAACTTGCAAAAACCCCCAAGCTCAGCATATGAGCTGGTCTCTGAATGAAGTTCTGTTACTCTCACCCCTCAGAGAAGGCTCTGCCGTGCTCTGGGGACAGAAGGCGCTGCAAGAACAAGGTTTGAAGTGGCAGAGCCAGGCTTAGTATTTACCCCACGCCAGGAACTCCCACCCGCAAGCGAGCTGGTTTCAGTGCCCAGCTCGCCCAGCCCTCGCTACATCACCCTTCCCTGGGCAGCTTTCAGATGTTCGCTATGTAATAAGTAATTGTTCTCAAACCTTCTATGACTGTAAATAAGCAACTAGGGCAAAGGGGAACCATTGTTCCATCACTAGTAACACCCTGAAAGAACTTCAGATCTTGCTGAGTTGGTGCCTGTGGTAGACTATGGCTGTGAATAGGTAACCAGGTCAAAAGGGGAACCATTGTTTTATCACTAGCAACATCCTGATAGGATTAAATGAGTTAACCAAATAAGACACAGAACACAACGTAGAGGAAGACTACGGGGGACCAGGACGACCCCCACTACCAGCTTACACAGCTACAGAAAAACACTGGAATATGCCACGTGTACCCGGAACTACAGGACTATAAAAAGGGGACTCCAGAAGGGTGAGGTGCGTGCCGTTTGCAGGAGCAAGGGTCTCCTCCGGACGCCCAGCGCTGATATTTGCCTATATCTTGCGGGCTTGCTTAATTAATAAATTGTTGTTTGGCTTTATCAACTGGAGTATGTCTCAAATTTATAACAATTTGGTGCCGTGACTCGGATGCAACTCACGAGATGGGACTCTTGGTCTTATCAGGGAGGCGCCCCGCCTGTTGTTTGGCGGCCTTGGTAGCCCATTTCCCATCTCGATTGCACCGACGAACCCAAATTCCAAGATATTAGGCAAAGGAGGCCGGCAGACCCTATAAACTTTGTGCACAAAGGTCCGGACGAAGACGCAGGACGCGTGAGTATCTGGGGGGGAAATCCGTTCGGTCTGGGTCAGGGATCCTGGAAGCGCGGCGAGTGTGTGTGTGCATGAGAGGGGGACCGGCAGCTCGCATTCCCCAGGCGAGTGCGGACCCTCAGTAGTGCGGTTCTCATTGCCCGCGAGGGCGTGAGCCACGAACCAGGGGAAGCGAGTGAATATATTGTTGACTGAGTGCGCTCCAGATGATGGGACAGAAGAAGAGCAAGCTGTCTGATCCCATGGGTAGCCCAAGGGTAGTGCTACATGGTAAGCCGCCAGACAGTCCTTTGGGGTTAATGATTGCCCACTGAGGGGACTAGCTGTCTAGGCGATGAAAGAATAAAGAGTGTATGATATGGGTAACGTAAACTGTGTAACTACAGTGTGACCTCCTGAGAGTGAACAGGGGAAATTCGGATACTACAGTGTGGCCCTCTCAGGATGTATTGCCCCTGTGAAGTTTGTAGGTAATTATAGGATGGCCGCCTCTAAGGCAGTCAGTATCTCTAATGATGCTTCTTCCCTGGCCTGGGGGATAGATAAGTTTTGCAATCTTGAGATGCACTGATCTTGTCCCTTACCCCAGGGACAGGATTGGGTGAAAAACTGCTGGCTCCATTAAATTATCTGGGCTGGCAGAATCAGTGCAAAAAGGCTGTGTGTATTCAAGCATGTATGAGCCATGGGGGCAGGGCATTCCCCTTGCCACACCTTAAACCACTGATTAGGGGTCTTCCTGATAGCTTGAAAATCTATGTGCAAAGCCTAAAGGAAAAGATTCTGCGAGCAATTGATCACAATACTTGCTACCCCAACTAGCAGAAACAGCCTGTTTTAACATGGGAGATTTAAGAAACCTAATCATAGAAGGTATAAAGGAGGCTGCTCCTAAGTCTCAAAACTTTACTAAAGCCTTTGAGATTGAGCAGGAAAAAGATGAGACACCCTCAGTGTTTTTACAGCGACTGAGAGATCAAATGAGAAAATATTCGGGTATGAATCCTGAAGATCCTGTAGCACAAGGTCTTCTGAAAGTTTATTTTGTGACTAAAGCATGACCTGATATTAGGTGAAAGGTACAGAAGATAGATGGTTGGAGTGAAAGATCTTTGGAAGATTTACTAAGAGAGGCTCAGAAAGTGTTTGTGAAAAGAGAGTAAGAAAAGAGGAAGCAGAAAGCAAAAATGATGGTATCTGCTGTTGATGAGGTAGTAAAGAAAAGAACAGAGCCAGTCTCACCGAGAGGCAGAGGGAAAAGCTGGACAAAAGGAAGTGGGAGGGGTGTGAGAAACATGAATGAAGGAGGAATTGGCGGAGGTAGGAGAAAACTTTGGCAATCCCTATGGGCTGGTTTTCTCTCAGCAGGATGTTACGGGTGTAGCAAACAGGGACATCTTAAGTGAGAATGTCCTGAGCTAAGAAAAGAAGAAAGGGTAATTCCCTTCATGTCCTTTGAACATGAATAGGGAAGTCAGGAGTTTATTAATTTAAGGTCCTACCAAGAATCCTTGATAAAATTGAAGGTGGGACCCCAGGAGGAGGACGTTGTCTCCCTGGTTGAGCTTCTAGGACTTCCTTAAATTTTATACAGACCAAAGTATAACTGCATCGGGGTAAAAGGGAAAGGATTCCCAGTCCCCATGTTTGAAAATACCACTTTAAGATTAGGTGATGAGAAAATTTGTGGGCAATTTATATATCCCTGATTCCGGAACTAATTTATTGGGAAGAGATTCGATAATACAATTAGGATTGGAATTGAAAACCCAGGATGACCAAATTGTGGTATCCATGGCTTTACTAACAGAGGAAGATGAAAATCAAATTGATCCAATAGCGTGGGTGCGAGAGGGTAATCGAGGTGGATTAAACATTACCACTTTAAAGATTAAACTTAAAAGGGACAATGAAATTATTTGCCAAAAACAGTATGCTATTTCATTGGAAGGCTGTAAAAGTCTCCAACCATTTATAGAGAGTTTAATTAAAGATAAGCTTTGGAAACCATGTATGTCTCCTTTTAATACCCCAATCTTATCAGTAAAAAAAAAAAAGACAACAAACAAACAAACAAACAAAACCCCCGATGGGTCATATCCTTTGGTACAGGATTAAAATACCAGATGACCACAGATGGTTTAGTATGATTGATTTAAGGGATGCTTTCTGGACCTGTCCACTGGACCCTGATAGTAGAGACATGTTTGCTTTTGAATGGGAAGATCCTTTCACAGGACAAAAGCAACAATTTATTTAGATGGACAGTTTTACCTCAGGGATTCACTGAATCACCAAATTTATTTGGACAAGCATTGAAACAAGTATTAGAAAAGTTTAAAGTCCCAACTGAAGTCACCCTTCTACAATACGTAGATGATCTTTTAATCTCAGGGAAAAATAAGAGAATCGTAAAGGAAACAACAAATGCTTTGCTAAATTTCCTAGGGAAACAGGGACTAAAAGTATCAAAAAAAAACAAACTGCAGTACATGGAAAAGAAAGTTAAATATTTAGGACATCTAATCAGTGAAGGGAGACAGAAAATAAACCCTGAGAAGATAAGAGGAGTAGTTGAGTTACTTCTGCCGAAAACTAAGAAAGAGCTGTGAAAATTTTTGGGATTGACAGACTATTGTCGCCTATGGATTGAATCATTTGTACTAAAAACAAAGGGATTATATTTTAAATTGTTAGAAGAGCCTAATGACTTGGTATGGAGTAATGAAGAAAAAGAATTAATACAAGGATTAAAACAAAACTTGATCAGTACTCCTGTGTTGGCACTGCCCTCCCTTAACAAACCATTCCACTTGTTTGCTACCATAGATAAGGAAACAGCCCTGGGGGGGGGGAGTTACTCAAAAGTGGGGAGGCAAACGACAGCTAATTGCCTATTTATCTAAACTGCTGGACCCAATATCCCGAGGGTGGCCTGAATGTGTACAGGCAGTAGCAGCCACAGCCCTCTTGGTGGTAGAAAGCAGAAGGCTAACTTTTGGAAGAGCACTTATAGTAAGCACTCCACATCAAGTAAGGACAATTCTGACTCAGAAGGCAGGAAGAGGTCTCACTGATTCTAGGATTTTGAAGTATGAGGCAATTTTAATGGAAAAAGATGATTTAGTTATAACTGCTGAATCATGCCTCAATCCTGCCACCTTTTTATCAAAAGGGGAGACTAATAACCAAAAACTTGAGCATAACTGCTTAGACATAATAGAATATCATATTAAAGTGTGACCTGACTTGAGGGACATACCCTTGCCAACAGGTCGCTGTTTATTTATCCACTGGGTAGTACAGGCACTAGTGGACCACTTTGGAACCAAGTATATGTGTATTGGAATTTATAAAATCGCCAAAAGGATGGTGGGAAAGTGCCTGACATGCCAGAAGGTCAATAAACAACAACTCAGAAAAAAAGATACCGGGGGGGAGGGACCCTCTCTTGTGTTGCTTACCACAGATACTGCGGTTTGAACGGCCGAAAGAGGTTGGACGCACGAGCAGAATAAAGACCAGTTCGAGAATCTCGGTGGGAAACTACAAACAATCCTGACAACTTAAACGCCACCTTTCGAAGAACCAGCGAGTAAAACTGTCTATGAATGACAATTTATTTTGTTCAAATGTTGGATGTATATGTTATACTTTCTTTTGTTTTGAGTGTCGAGTGCGTAAAGACAATTGGTGGGTACATTATAGAGAAAGAGAATATACCCCAGACATTTGTGAAAAAAATGTTATTGGGCAGAAAGAAAACTAACCGAATTAACCCTTAAATTAGCAGTAAAAATCAGAGAGATTATCCAAGGGTCTGAAGAGTGGTGGAGGATATATACAAAAGGGATAAATCCCAAATTAGGTTGTACATATCCTAATGAATATAAACAAGCTAGCTCAAAAATAATTCGGGTAGTGTGCCGGTCCCAGGTGAAACATTTGGATTGTTCAGCCCTGGAAGTGAAACATAAAAATTGGGAAGCCTATAACACTCGTAAGCAGAGGACAGGAAGAACCCCTGAAGACTATGACTGCTGCCGAGAAGATGAAACACCTTGCTGCTCCAAGCAACGGAGTAGGCAAAGGAGGCAGAGGCATAAGGAAATCGTGGGGTATTAAGCCCTCCAGTCCTATCACGAGGTGGCTCCATACACCAAGGCTGAAAAAGGCACCAGATACCCAAGAACCAGAAAATACCAAACAAAAATGATTGAGTCCAAGCGTCACCACTCTAGAATAGTTATTATGAACCCACCAATTGCCTTAAATAAAGGGGGGCTAATAATTGTATTTTTATAGATTTATTTAAATTTTGTATTTTGTTATTTGGGGACTGGGACCGCATTAGATCCAAGGCAAAATGTATTGGGTTACATTATCTCAAGCTTTGAATGCTACTACTTTTTGTGCTAGTCTTGCCACACCAAGTACTCCATTTATCACGTGCTTGGTAGGAGTGCCACTGAATAGTTCCACCTGGAAAGTTTTTGAGGTTGCAATGAGTAAAATAGCAAGATGTCCTTATATTTATAATGCCAGTGAGGGCATGACAAGGTATGATTCTTGGGATGATAGAGTCCCCATTGGTCCAGAACCACAGGAACTGGAATTAATGGATTCTTTGAATACCAGCTATTGTATATACATAGATGCTGCCAAGTACCCATGTAACGAAGGTGATCACGTTAATGTTTCTTGAATGATGACCTAAAACCGATTTAGAAAAAGAAGAGGCATCGATGCTATTATCTCAAAAAGCAGTTAGTCGGTTTGAGAAACAAATTGGTCAAAATTGAAAGGGGGGATTGTAATAAGTAATTGTTCTCAAACCTTCTATGACTGTAAATAAGCAACTAGGGCAAAGGGGAACCATTGTTCCATCACTAGTAACACCCTGAAAGAACTTCAGATCTTGCTGAGTTGGTGCCTGTGGTAGACTATGGCTGTGAATAGGTAACCAGGTCAAAAGGGGAACCATTGTTTTATCACTAGCAACATCCTGATAGGATTAAATGAGTTAACCAAATAAGACACAGAACACAACGTAGAGGAAGACTACGGGGGACCAGGACGACCCCCACTACCAGCTTACACAGCTACAGAAAAACACTGGAATATGCCACGTGTACCCGGAACTACAGGACTATAAAAAGGGGACTCCAGAAGGGTGAGGTGCGTGCCGTTTGCAGGAGCAAGGGTCTCCTCCGGACGCCCAGCGCTGATATTTGCCTATATCTTGCGGGCTTGCTTAATTAATAAATTGTTGTTTGGCTTTATCAACTGGAGTATGTCTCAAATTTATAACAGCTACAGCCCAAAGCTCCTTGTGCCGTGAGCTGTTTATTTAGGTCAAACTCAGAGGCAAAAGTCATCCCGCCTTTCACAACCCTTTATCCGACCGTGCCCAGATGTTACAAACACATGGATGCTACAAGGGTGACGCGATAAATAGTAGGGGAGGGGAAAAAAAACCCTACAGAAACTCCCTACAAAACCCAAGCCGCATTTCACCCTGTGCGTCCCCTTACAGCCAATTTCTCAGCACGGTGCTGGCTGCAAAGTTTGTTTTCCAGTCACAGCAAATGGAAAAGCCGGTGTTCCCAGTTCGCCTGCGAACACATCCTGCCCTGGCTGGCGGTGAGCTCCTCCGGCCAGCCGAAAACTAGCAAAAAGAGAGGAGAGAGTTGTTTCTAAAGCACTGCAATTTGGGAAGCCCAGCAGGCTCTCCAAAACTCAAGCCTCATGGCAAGAGACAAAGATGAGATGTGACAATTACCGCAGAAGCATCCATCGCGAGGAGCGTTCAGCAACCCAAAAACGTCAGCTCTTGTCATGTTCCTGACACCGCTGGTGATTTTAATTGCCTTTCGTCCTTCTCAAGTGAAGGGGAGAAAGGACAGGTGGAATATTAGATTTTAAACCTCTGGAAGTTTAGTCCAACAAGCATAAAACAAATGTAAAACCCTTGTCGTGTCCTTTGCGATGCGGCTGAAGAGCAACTTCCCAAGCACGGGGACAAGGAAAAGCACTTTTAAGGGACAGCTTTCCTCAGACCTGACTCTGATCATTTCAGTGGGGTTTCTCCTGCTTCTCAAGCCTTACCCACCTGCACCGGAGAAACCGCTCTAGAAAATGTATTCGTGCGGCTTAGCCCATCTCTCAAAATGCCACAGCATCGGACAGGGACCGGCAAGGGATAAACCTCTGCATATTGCATTCCAGATCGATAGTCCCTGCCAAGACCCGAGGGAAGCAGAGACCTGGAGCTGGCACGAAGGCACAAACTGTCTTAGACATCTCATTAGGTCATTAGGGACAATATGGATCGGCATTAAATTAAACGTCACTCTGCAGCAATCAGAACAGGACCCTACCTTGAAACTCTGGAAATCCTGTTTCAGTCAAGGAGAAAAGTGATTTTTCCCTGGTCCGTGGAGAGAGTCCTTTCCTAGAGCCTCCTCAGTTTGCTCCTTCCCTCTCCACAAATTACCTGAGAGTCACAGGTCGTTAAAGTATTTTGCATAACAACAAAACGGGGCGTGCTAGACCTCGAGAGGCTCCTCCTCGCTAAGGTTGCTCCTCACAAGATTTATCCCGTCTTACTCTGCGGAGATCGGAATGAAGATTCTTAGAACTATTAAAGTACCGGTTTTCTTACCCACAGGCTTTGATTTCTCCACCCTCTACGTCAGAATTTTCCAGCAAGTTTCCAAATACACTCCAACCTCTAAAGAAAAAATTTAAACATTCCGTAACAAAAAGGGAAGCAGCATATTCTGAAGCTTCACAAATCCCGAGGTTAACTTGAGATTTGCTGGAAGCATTTTGTAAACCCTTGGTGTTGGTTGACTGCCTTGAGCATCTTTACTCCTGTGACCTGATCCCAGCGCAGCTGTAACGCGGTAGGATTTGCATCAGCCCTCCTGGCACTGAGCCTTCCTGGGTTTGGCTTGGAAAGGTGTTTCCACTTGAGTCCAGCGGTTGGCTGTTGGTTCAGCAAACCTGGCTTCTTAACCTAAACCATGGCATGAAGAAAGCTCCAAGAGCAAAGGGACATGACCCCCAAGAACAGGTCACCTTGACTTTGTGGCATTGCACAGTTGGACTTGATCTTAGCCGACTTTTCCAAGCTTAAAGACTCGATAATTGCATGTCAGACACACACACAGGGCCTGGGAGGAGACCTGCGAGCAATTAAACCTGAATGCTCTGCAGCTAACCCCATTAAAACCAGTTTCCCTTGTCAAGATTTGTAGCCTGATGAAGCTAATGGAAAGGCTCCCAATGACTTCAGGGAGCTTCATGTCCAGCCTTGGGCCCTTTGCAGGTATTTTGGCCTCCTAAATGACTCAGGGCCCTGAGATGATTTATCCCAATAGTCCAGCAGGCCAAAGGTGCTGGTTCTGTGAATCATCAATTCCCCTCCACCACCACCCCTGCTCTGAAAAGTACTAACTGAGCTTTTAGTGGTAGGTTATTAAAACACTAAATACCGGGCACAAGGTGTTTAAAGATTAAATGATGTTCAAGAGAGCCGTTAGCTCTCACAGCAGGTTTGTTTGGGGGTATTTTAGCATTCCTCAGACGCTTGTTTTCCCAGTTTTCAGCCCTCTTCACCACAAATTTAACTTACTGTTCTTGAAAGAGAAAATCAGATGTTTTGCATCATTTGGAAAGTTCTAAGGGACCCAGTTGTGTCCTGAATAGGAAGAGCCAATTCCCACAAAAGGTATCCCCCATCCCACAGGGGTTTATTCCAAGTCGACACCCCAAACTCTGTGATGGAGGCGCAATTAAAAAGCCATAAAACAGACACCCAAAATTTGGGACATACACACAAAACCACCCTACTGTATATAATCCCCTCCAAAAGGAGGAGGATGATGCGTCTGAACAAACGACTTCGGGCAATGCAGAGACAGAAGTTTGAAAAGAAAGGTTGTTTTGCTTATTTTTGGGTTCCTCCCCCACCCTCCCACTCCCTATAATGTCTTCATAAAAGTCGAAAACTTGGAGAAATCTTTAGCCATTAGCTCCTTGCTGAAGGAAGTTCCTATCCCTCGGGGTATTTTGTCCTATCAACAAACCCAGGAGGAAACTCGGTTTCAATCTTTTCAAACAGAGCAGAAAAAGCTGTGAAACCGCGGAAATGTTTGCAACAAAAAAGTGAATTAAACCTGAAAGGGATGTTTGGGACAGCAATGTTCTCTCTACACAGCTCTCCATCTCAGGAGCTTCATCAAGCTGGAAGGGGGACAGTCTCAAAGCATTCCTGACATGCTTTAAGGTCGGGCTTTAAACCAACTTCCAAATATCAGGCTTGTTTTTCTTCCAGTTTGAAATACAAACTTTGCTTTTCCTTTTACAACTCGCTGTAACTTCCCACTGAAAAAGCTGCATAGAGCACACCCTGCACTGAAGGTTCCTCTGTCCACTCAATCAGCCCTTGGATGGTTGTCAACAAATTAGTTTTCATGGTATTTGTATCTATAAAATAAGGACACACTCGTCTATTTTATAACTAGAGCAGAAAGTACTTGCATTTCCCAGCAAAACTAATAAAACAAATCCTGCCTCTGATGAGTACTGGTGCTGAGCCAAGTGATTAACCATCGCCTGAAGAGAGCACCTTCCTCCCTGGGACTTCGGGCTGTGCCAGAACCCAGAGAATATGACACATCTCAGCTTTTCTCAAGTGAATTTGCCTTCGAGGGGCTTTGGATCAAGGCTCACCTGCAGCACACCCCCGGGCTGTGTCAGATGAAAGGCAGCTCTTCATATGTAGTGTACCTGGCTGACAGGGGACAACTCCCCATTCTCTCAATAATCCATGGGATGCCGACACTCCCAGTGTCCCGGGTCACAGACTTGGGATAAATATCTCCTTTCCTTGATGTTTACTAGTAAAACCCACAGCAACAACTGGATTCCTTTTCCCCGTTTCTCTCCTACACATATGCAGAGAACTTCTCCAAAGTTACTCATGCAATATATTTGGGGAGGTTAATTCAGGACAAAAATCCCAGGAAGCAAATAGCACAGAAACTACCAACATATTCTCTTTTTTATTGTTTCTGACAATCAGTAGTAAAATGTGTTGCTGCTACCAAGGGAGCCAGTTCTAGCATTACTCATTTTACATTAGGGTCCAGAAGAATAAATCCTTCCAGAGCTCTTGCTGGCATTAAGCTAAAACATAAGTCTAGATTTGTAAAGGAAATGTATTAAACAGATGAGACAGCAGTGGAATACAGATTTAAGGGAGAAGAAAGGTGTCGCATCTTCCTTCCCTGTATACCATTAAAGAACAAACAGAAGGCATCCACATGGAAACAGCCGAGCTGCAAATAACTTCATCAACTAATATATAGATGTACGATCCCAGCTCCAAGGAATAAACCACTGTGTTCCACTGAGATTCCAGAGGTTTCTGCAATAGAAAGTAAGGTGACCTCTGAGAGAGAAGCCGCACTGTTTGCCTGGGAACTGCCCAAATCTACTTTCTTATGGGAAAGCAGAGCTCACACAGAGCAAGAGAGGATTTCTCAGTATCAAGCCTGAAAGCAGCAGGAGACTGGGGCTCCTGGGAAGTGAAGGGACTTGTCGTGAAGAAAGAGAAAAGGTGAATATTGTGGTGACTGTGTGAACAGATTCAGCTACACTTTCTGAGCCTGGAGGACACATCCCCGATGAGAGGGTGGCCCACAAAGGCTGTTTTGCTAGGAACACCGTCCGATCCACAACACAGGCCAGCTGGCTTTGCCACAGTGCTAGACAAGAGTTCTTGTGGGGAAGATGCTGTGATGCAAGCAGGGGATGGATGTTAGAAGACACGGCTGCTTTGCTGGTCAGCTCTGCCAGCCCTTCCCTGCGTGTACTCCACGAACCACTCTTCCAGCAGTAACACAAGCAAATGTTTCCCCTTGGACATCTGCTCTCAGCTCGAACGCACCACACACAGCAGCCACACCGGGTTCCGGCCCCTGATAATTCCTGTAGTACAGAACCAGAAACCTGAGCGCTACCACACCTGCCCGAGAAGCAGGGAGGGACAGGGCCGGGGCCCCGACCCCGAGCAGGGGTGAGCGGAAAGCCCCGGGAAGGCTCCGAGGCCGCGCTGGGGGCTTTCCCTGCGGTTGTTCCGCACAGTCCGTGAAGGGCAGCGGAGACCGAGCAAACCCGACTCCCCAGGGACTCGGGGAGCAAGCGTGAAAGTTTGGGGGAAACAGCACAACTGGGTGCTTGGGGGCGTTTGTTGTCACTCCACAAAGGTTGAAAGGCTTCCATTAACACAGGCTCCAGGCCCGGGGGAGCCTCTTTCAAATTCGCAGGCAGGACCATTATATATGCCTTAAGCTCTGTAACTGACTACCAGATTTCAATGGGCTGAAAGCAGCAGCGATTTAGCAGCACAAAGCAACCCCAAACACTGCAGTCTTCATGAACTTGCCTGTCACAAGAGCATCTCGAAGCTTCCAGCTCTCCTTAACTACCACCTTGTCTTTCCCTATCACACTGAAGTCTGTGTGACAGCTACAGGGAGCATTCATAGGCAAATTTGTTTTACTTATCTAGAGGTAAAAATAATAGAAAGACAAGAGTACAGGATTTTTAAATGTCAAAAATTTCAGTTTAGAATACTGAATTTTAAAATAATAATAATAAAGAAATCATAGTTCTCAAAAGGATTTAACTTTGTTTTTCAGTACTTCTTTGTTGAAAGGGATTTACTGTTTCCCAGGGGGGGTGTAAACCCTGACAGTTTCTTCTGCTCCACACCTTGAGCCTCATCCTGTTCGTTATGAAAACCAAAGAGCTGGGAAGGAAGAACTCCCAACTGAAAGTTTAATTGTTAACATCTTTAGTTGTCACTCCTTGCGTTCACTGGGATATCAGCCCATATCAGATCAGGGTACTGCACCTTCTCCCCAGATCAGGGTACACACCTTCTCCCACCAAGACAAAGCTCAACTTGCACACAAACAGGCAGAGCATGACAACCAAGGGAGTATTTAAGGAACAGAAACACAGTTTCCCTCCTGATTCAGAGTCAGGAGAGCACTGAAGAGCAGAAGGTAACCCAGCCAGGGACAAAGAAAGGTCCGATTTATCTTCAAAAAGTCAGCACATCTATTGGCTGGGATTAAAACTCGGCTCAGACGCTGCATCATTTCCTCTCCTGTCACAGGAGGCTGCTCGATACAGCTGTTGGAACAGGGGAACAGAATCAAATCGTCTGTGCTCACCAGACAAAGGGAGTGAAAAACCACACCGGCTGTCAAGGTGGAAGAAAGATAGAGGCGGTGATGTGCCAAGGGCTGGAGCCATCAGAGGCAGCATCAAGCACGGAGGAAGGATTGCAGCATGACAGGTAACATGTTGATATGGCACCCCACAAAACAAGCTGGGAAAGAGGTGGGAACTGGATGCTGGAACAGGGGAAGGTGTCAGCTCTGTTTACATCAATGTGTTTCAAAAGATCACCTGGATGTGTGGTGAGACAGGAGTCTACAACCTGCACACACAGCGAGCAAGGAACGATCAGAAGATTTGCAGGTCACACTCTCATCCCAGCCCAGGCCTTTCTGAGACAATTTCATTTAGGCTTCTCAAATCAAGTTGCCCAAGGCTGAAAATTGATCCACAAACCTACAGTGCATCACATTAATTGTCCTTTGTAAGGCCTTTATCCAACCCTCCTTTAGTATTTCTTTATTTCCAGCCGTTAACAGAGACATTATCTGCAAAGACAGACATGGCTCCTCTTGGACGACTGCCCATCGAGCCCTTCCAAAGGGTCATAGAAGAGCCCAAGCCAAGCGAGCAGATGGGAAGCAGTGGCTGAAAGGCAGTTCCAGAGAGCTCAGGACCAACGAGGCAACCACAACTAGAGGTATGCAGACCAAGAACAGCTTGTTTCAGAAGGTGTTTTCTGACTCTTTTCTGTCTACAGTAGCAGAAAGGCTGCTCTAGAAGTTGATGGTGCTGATGGTCCTTCTCCATCCGTTCCCTCTCTCCCCACAACCCAAACCCATCCACCACTCTCACAACAGGGGTAGAGCAGCCTGTTCCAGCCTCAAGTCCTCACAGGCAGCACTTGCTGAACAGCCAAAAGACGTGATGCCGACTAACCCGGGTCTACAGAGCAGCAACCCCACAGCACCCACACGTGGTTTTTACATCCAATTTCACTGACCTCATTCCCAGAGTAACAAAAGCAATTAAGCCCACACCTCAGATCCCACAGAAGAGCTGTTTTCCATACGCTGCCTGCCAGGAAACCTACAGGTTCATTCACATTTAGAGACAATCCCAGACCTGTTTGTAGCACAAGCTGTCAGCATAGGTGAGAAACCCATTGTCACTTCTATCACCTGCTCTCACAGCCCTGATCCAGTGGCAAAGCCTGAATGTAGCAAGAGCTGCTCAAGCTCTTAATGTGATCTTTAGCCATGTGTTACCATCTTGTCCCTCAGCAGCATAACACAGATGACACTAACATCACCCACGTGCTCTGTAGGAAGGCACCACACTCCCTGACAGAGTATTTTTAAAAATATGGAACCTCTTCAACAATTAATTAGTTTCCATGTCTCATTCTGCATGAGAATTGTCTGTAGAAGAGAATTTAACACCCTTCTGCCACTGAACAAGGACAGACCTGAGCAGGAGGCCACAGTCATCACAGTGTTGCTCCAACAGTTGGTTTCAACAGCTGTATTCTCTTTATGTTCCCCTCTAATGAGCACCCTGAATTTCAAAAAATCACAATATTTGTGACAGGATTTTAAGAGCCAATACAGGTCTATTAATACAGAAAGGAGAAACGGTCTCTTTAATTTGAATAAAATTACAAGAGTTGAGCAGGGGACACTTTGAACACTTCAGAGAATACAGGAGAACAAAAAAAAGACTAATAAAACCTAAACAGTACCACTTAAGTGTGTCAGGAGAAAAAAAAGACACTGCTCAAGAGGGAAATTGTAAACCCAGGCACTGCAGTTGCTGTTAGCACAAGCACTCATATTTCAGTTAAAAAACTGTTTATTTTCAGCTACTGAACTGTGTTGCACATAATCATAGGGCAGAGATTCAAACACACTCTATTTGCTTCACTTAATACTATATAACATTAATGTGGCCCAACATCTGAAACAGTGTTATCAGGAGAGAACGGATTAGGAGTCCCTTGCTGCTGCATTATTCCAAACAGCAGCAGCATTTCACCATCACTCTGCATGAATAGCAGCCATGGGTGATCATAAAGAAGATTTGCAGGTATGGATGGGTAACCACTATGTCTGCAAACAGGGTAACTCCACAAAGGCAGGGCTACCTACCCAAGGCATCAAAAATGGAGCTCTAGGTAGGAATGTTGGGAGATTTTGTTTTCTTTTTTCTTTTTATCTGCTGGGAATAATCATGGAAAATTTTATTAAAACAGAAATAAAACAGTTTATCTCCATCTAAGTTGGAGGAGGTTACATTTGTTGCTTAATCAACCTTTAAGGTCAGTCATTTTAGTTGAGATACTTACCATAAAAACTGTTAATACTGGCAAAATCGAAGCCCTGGCTGGTAGGAGCTCACAGGAGGCAGCCTGGTTCCTCCCACCCTGCTGATGGCAGAGGGTAGAGCAGCACCCAGAACCCCAAAGTCCCAAGGTGCTGTTCTTCCCTGCTCTCAGTAAAGCTGACACTACTGGTTTTGTCCATCATCAAGCACCATGGGCCGGGAGACTTGCCCTAAAGCAGGGGAATACTCTTGGCAAGGAAAGGTAACTGGCCTTGACTTGTGCCTAAACCTGCTAAAAGGGGAATCCTTAACCCAACTCGAAACACAGGCCACGTTACCAGTGTCACTTGTGATTTAAATATTTAAATAAATACTACTTCTGTGCTATTTGGATGCCAGCATTCCTACTTCAGCTTTTGTTAATCAAGTCTTCTTCCAAGTCTTTACACAACAGATTATGCTCCAAACAGCATCACAGCAAATGACTCTGTTTACTTTGAGCCACATCTGTAAATAATTGTATTTTAGAGCTGATACAGTCACACTGCTAGAGAACTTGGAAATACTCTCCTTAACAGCCCAGCAGCGTTTCTCTGAGCCTGCTTGGCTACAGGTATTTATGCCTTTGCCTGTGCTTCCCTCCGAGTCCTTTAAAACAAATCAAACTGCTGCTCTGGATAAAGAGGGCACAGCTGTGGGCTGCAGCCCTCAGATACCCAGGAACATATTTTGACTGCAACTTCATTTACTTCTGATTGAAGCTGCAGACATCCTATTTGTGACAGACACCTGTGTGTGGCATGTCCCTGCTCCAAGAGCTCTATCAGACCTCGAAAACATCGTCTCATACTGAACTCACAGCTCCAGAAATCAGTTTGTGCCCTCTGCAACTCGGGCATAGAGGAAGCTTCATGTGCAGCATCACTGAAATCACAGCTGGGAGACTCCAGCCATTGCTGTTTGCACTGGAACGGATGCAGTTTAAGTATCCCCACAAAGCTCTACCCCAGTAAGAACAAACAGCATGCAGGTGCTTTAGCTCCTCTTCTCTCCCCAGCTATCCCACAATATTGCCAAGGACGAAAGGATTAACTCACAACTTTCTCTGGCATAAAGAGATGGGGAAAAGGCTCCAGCCCTCTCCTTGCAGTGAGCAATGCCCGATTTGAAGCCCACAGAAGCCAGCAGAAGCCTTCCTCCCGAGCTCAGAGGACTTGGACAAGGTATTAAAACCCAAGTTATTAAACACATCCAGGTATAAAAACAAAATCTCCACCCTCAGACCAATGCATATGCGTCTACCTCAGAGCTACCACAAGGCAGCCAGGTCTAACCATGCTGGACACAGTAAAAGGTTTATAGCTGTGTGGAATTGGAGCTGCAGTGCAAAAATGGTAGGACAAGCAGATCTTGACCTGTGCAGCAGCACAATGCTGGTGGAGCACTTCACAGCCTGCTAATAGACTCTAGAAACAGAAAGAAGTTGGCTTTTTTCTTCTCCTCCTTGACTCACTCTACTACGAATTAACAGAGTTTAATGAAGCCAGTGATGTGGTGTAGCAGATGGCTCAATGGGTTGTATTTAAAGTTCAGCTCTCTATAGCCCTTGGTTCAGCTTTGTCCAGAGAACACAGAAAACGTGAAGCAGCCTAAGCAGGCAGCAGGATTCCTGTGGTACAGTGCCTTCCTAATTCACCTTTATTAAAAAACAAGAATAAAGTACTGAATACATCCCCAGCCTTGACAAAACGTAGTGAATGAGGTGATAAGTGTTAATGGAAGTAGCTGTGCTACTTACAATGGTTTCATTATTAGCATCAAACAATGCATTAACATTTGTTTTATTAATGGAAAATATAGCTTAATAACCTAAGCCATTGCTAGCAGTGCAGTGCCCAGCTTAATCAAAATTGTGCTCTTTCAGATTTTTTCTCGTTTAATCAGCAAAGCAGACCATCCTATACTTGGGCTAAACAATTGTATCTATAATCACCAAAATTTACTATATCCCCTTCATTACATGCTCTCCCTCCAAAGTAATACCTCTGTGCTGCTTAATTATGCAGCACATTACAGATCCATCAACTTTACAGCAGAAACAAGTAGGAAGAAATCCTTCCATTGTGAGCAAGAGTATTTTTTATTGCACACAACCTAAATAATGTAACACGTTATTTGGGTTAGTTACCCAGCAAGGCTTAGATTTCAAGACTCATTTCTCTTAGAAAGGCTCTGTCTTTTAAAACCAGCCTTGCATTAAAGATACACAAATATATACTCCACTTTGACAGCCACGTTTATGTCTGCTTCCATACCCACAGCAGGAGCAGACACTTGCATCTAGCAATTTTATTGGCAGCCAGGTGCTTATCAATAAATCACCTAGGAACATGAGGGGTTGCTTCAGGTTTCTTCCCCTCCAAGAAAGATGCTCTGTTAATTACAAATCCTTCACTAGCAATATTTAGTTCCCCTCTTAACACACTGTCTGTTGTCACCCAGTGGGCCCAAGCAGTGCTTGGTCATGATGAACTGAAGGGCTCAGCTAAGTTTTACATCTAAACACAATAGAAAACTTATTCTTGTGCCTTCCTTCCACACAAATGCCTTCAGACCAAGGATGCCTTTGTAGAGCAATATCCAGGCAAAGCACTGCAAAGTCTCACCCCTTGCTTGACTGAACTAAACTTCCCACCTAGGCTGAAGGGCTCCAGTTGAAGCTTTCCTGTAGATCAGCAGCACGTAACACGCTGCCTCTGAAACACAACCTCTCCCAGCACAAGGAGAAGGCTTTCCTGGCTAAAACCATGAAGCTCTTGAGGTCACCAGTTCATTGCATGACTTGCATGGCCTCTTGGCTTTCCTCAGAAGCCAGGTAAAGCGAGAGGAACATGTTCAATGAGACAGCTCGTTGGCTTAATGTCTTTGCCCTGCTCTGAGGTCCAGTTTAACTCTGAAACTCTACCCAGAACTACTCCTACAAAATACGCTTGAGTTTCGACATCTTGCTACACATACTTCCTCCTTGGAAGCCAACTTGAGTTATAAAGCAGCTGCCTTAGCACAAGGCCCAGTGACACGTCTCAGCCAAGTCCAGAGCTCTAATTAAAGCTTGCATGGGAGGAAGGTGGGTGGCACAAGGCTTCCTGCCGCCCTCCTTAATATATTGCTCCTGCCTGTCTAATGCCAAAGCCAGTGTGCGATTCAAACAGCATGTTCCTTGCCTTTTAAACGCGAATGCCCGCTAATTGATGATTAACCACCCTCCTCAAAGTTGCTTATACCAGGCGGAAATTTGATTGCTACCCTAATGATAACAAAAATGTTATTTATGCTATAAATTGGACAGGTCTATTTTACACAGCCAGGGGGAATGGTTTGAGGTCGTGGTACCATGTGCTTCATTTGCAGCAAAGCAGGGAGTTACAGAATTCTGTAAGGCTGCCAGCTTTTGCAACTGCATCCCAGGTTTCCTCTGGTTTTCCCCTTCCCCAGATGCAAAGAATCAGTGCTTGCTATCCATTTATAAAGGTTTCAAATAAAAGGATGTGTTTAAGGCCAGGCTGAATGGGGCTTTGGGCAACCTGATCTAGTGGAGGGTGTCCCTGCTCATGGCAGGAGGTTGGAATTAGGTCTTTGAAGTCCTCTCCAATTCAGAGCATTCTGTAATTCTACGATGAAGAGAATTACCACATGTGCCAGGCATGTTTTGCCCTTAGTTAAACCATGTTGATCATCACCAATCACTTCCTCATTTTCCATATGCCTGAGCAGACTTTCCAGGAGGATCTGCTCTCTGATTTTGCCAAGCACAAAGGTGAGCAAGTGGCCTGTAGCTCCCTATGTCTTCCTTCCTCCCCACTTTTCAAAAAGGGAGGTTGTGTTTCCCCTTTCCCAGTCAGTGGGAAATTCACAGGACTGCCACAACTTCTCAAACCCAACAGGTAGTGGAAGTGATACAGAGCAGGTAAGCTCTCACTAGGTACATCAGACATTTCCAATTCAACTGTTTGGATGTGCTCGCATCCTCAAGTGATTTGAGACTGCTTGCACACACAGACAGATCCCAACACTCAACATTAACATGGGCAAAAGCTGGTCAGACACCAGACCCTTACAATAAGATGGACAAGGGTAGTTAAGATCCTTAACTGTGGCAATCAAGGAGCGGTATTGTGTCCCAGAATAAAGTATGCTATTCCCCTGTTTTATCAGGCAACCAACAGGCCTTTTACTTGGAAAGGACACTAAAGTCCAGTGACTAGCAATCTGAATGGGAGAAGGTTTGTTGTGTATTTTAAAAGCCAACTTTCTCTCACATCTCTAAGTGCCAAGACTCAAAAACCCCAAACAAACCGAAGTGAGCCTCCCAGGCAAACACTGGCATCACCCGCCCCCGTCTGCTCCCCCCCGGTAAGAGTCAGCTCTCCCCATCGAGCAGGGCAGCTTCTCCCTCTCGTTTTTCTGGGGTGCTGCTGGGAGGGTTCCCACATTCTAGGGCTCGGCCGTTACTTCTTCACTTCTTGTTTAGTCCCTTAGCCCCATCTAGTGCCAAAGCGAAATAAAAAGCCTTGCTCTACATCTGCACAGGGATGGAAAAATACTTCGATGGCTGTAGCTTGCCTCCTTCTCCCGGGCTCTGTTTCCAGTGGGATAGGAGCGAGTACCTTGTGCTTTTAAAGCTATTCTGCTAAGATACAGTCAAAATTAACTATTCCCTTTTGACAGGCGCTTAAACTCTTCCGTTGGATGACCTCCCCAGTGACCATCCCCAGTACAAATTCTTTTTAAACGAGTGTTTAGAACTACCTCACAAGTGATGAGCAGCTTTTCTTAGAGCCTCTTGAGATATTTTCCAGTGGCAAACTACCTTAAGCAAACACTATCTGGCAGCCCTACATGAAAACGTTCTTAACTTTGCCTTCTCCACAACTTAAGACACATAAAATCTCTCCCCAAACCCTTAACACAGTCTCCTTGGAAGCATCGCATCTTTCAATTCCCCGTGCTGACCATGGTGGAGAACAACATGTGCCTCCTCCCCACCCCACAGTGAAAGTGCCTTCTGGGAGAAATGCTGTTTTCTCAATGGAAAATCTGAAAAACAATACTTTTTAGAAGTCAGAGCTTCTGTTCTTTCCCCCATCACTTTTCCTTAAATGGGGATAAAGAAAAATGAAGGGGATGAATACATCACATTTAAGTCATATTAAACTGGGATCAAAATAGGAGTTTATTTCCTAACATTTGCTGAAAGGCCACTGAGCAATGACTAGCACCAAAGCAGAAAGGCTTGTCTGCGACCTTACAGCAGCCCTGATTTTTACTTTCCTGCCACAAACGCTAGATTAGGTCATCTATTATCAACCTCTGTGCCTACACAGATTCGTCAAGTCTTCTACAGCAAATACCCACTGCAGCAAAGCAGGCAAGGGAACTCAGGAAAAAAAAAAAGAAATCTTCTGTGATTTACATCCCCAACAGATGAATCTGGACTTTTCATTTGGGAGAGTCAGGGGGTCCTTATCTGGCACTTGCACGCTAAATAAACTGTATTTGGAGTCTTGCAGACCTTTGGGCTACCTACTACTCTGTTGTTAAATGAAAATTTTCACATCCACACTGATTTGTGGAAACAAATGTACTGTGCTCTGGGTAATCTGGTAATCCAGCATCATTTTAGCACTCATTAAATAGAATGTGATTTTATCATGACTCTTAAGAACTTACCCAGTGCAGTAAGCATCATCTGAGAACAGACACTTTACCACACACTTATTCAGGGGCACACTAGTGATACAATGCTGTGGTTTAACTTATTTAATGCAGGACAGTGTCTGTGCTGCCCAGGGAATAAGTACATACAAAGCAACTTGAATTTTATCAAATGAATGAGATCTTTTTCTAACTGAATGATTGGGTCCTTTCAAACTGATCAAAGACAGATAAATCCAAGAGGAAGGACAGACACCTGGCAGCACACTGCCTACAACCATCATTAATGTAATCCTGAACTCAAAAAGAAAGATTCAGGGGGGGATAATCAAGGTCAACACTACTAGAAAGTTAGATTAGACCAAACATAGACAGCATAAAGAGTATTTTCTCATCCTTAAATCCCTACCTTTCAACTGGAGTCAGTGCACAACCTCTGGATCTCACCATGCCAGGCTGTTAATGGTCAAGCTTGCTCTCCACACCCTCTATTTAAAAGCTATCAGCCACCACCCTTCCACCAGCAGCATCATCAATGTGATTGCTCTTAATCCTCTCCAGGCAGAGTCAAATTAATCTATTAGCTCTTTATCACAGAATCACAAGGTTGGAAGAGACCTTTGAAGATCATTAAGTCCAACCATTCCCATCCTAAGCTAAACCATATCCCTAAGCACCTCATCAACCCTTTTTTTGAACACATCCAGGGAAGGTGACTCAGCCCCTCCCTGGGCAGCCTGTTCCAGCCCTGACAACTCTTTCAGTAAAAAATTTTTTTTATAATATCCAATCTGTCCCTGCCCTGGCCCAGCTTCATGCCATTGCCCCTTGTTCTATCTTCTGTCACCTGGCTGAAGAGACCACCACCCACCTCTCTACAACCTCCCTTAAGGTAGTTGTAGGTGGTGATAAGGTCTCCCCTCAGCCTCCTCTTCTCCAAGCTAAACATTCCCAGCTCCCTCAGCTGTTCCTCATATGATTTGCCCTCCAGCCCCTTCACCAGCCTAATTGCCCTTCTCTGCACTTGCTCAAGGACCTCAATGTGCTTTTTATGGTGGGGAGCCCAGAACTGCACACAGTACTCAAGGTGTGGCCTCACCAATGCCCAGTACAGGGGCAAAATTACCTCCCTAGACCTACTGGCCACACTGTTTTTGATACAAGCCAGGATGCCATTGGCCTTCTTGGCTGCCCGAGCACACTGCTGGCTCATATTCAGCCTACAGTTTTTAACCCAGATGAGGGTCCACCTGTCCAGGCCAGTGGCAGCCAGTTTCTCAGTCAGAATGCTGTGAGAAACTGTGTCAAAGGCTTTACTGAAGTCCAGGTAGACACATCCACAGCCTTCCCCTCGTCCATTAAGCAGGTCACCATGTCATCAAGGTGATCAGGTGAAAGCTCAAGCTTTGATTTTTGGCCCTTTCCAGCTTACATTTGCCACATGTTTAGGGGTGTAGCCACAAGATGTTTGATCAAGCCTTGTGCCCAGGTCTGTGGCCTGAAGAAGCTGTCACTGCCACACCATTCACACCAAAGCAGGACGTGAGGTTTGCCACGTGAACACATGCAGATTTAAGGACTAACACGAAACCAGATGATTCCCATGGCACTTTGTTTGCCAGAACTTTCCCTCAGCAGGCCCCAGATGTGATTAGACACAGAGTCACAGGTTTTTCTCTCAAAGCCAGGCACATCTTGCCAGCCACACTCTGCAAGGGCTGGCAGGTCTGTCCCACGCCTTTGCTGCCCATCAGCTCCAAGGGCTCCTGCTGATGGGAGGGCTGTGGCTCTGCTTCAGCACAGAACTGCTCAGTGCATCTGCAACGCTGCTCCAAGGCTCTGGGTCGACTGAGCGCTGAAACGGGCTCGGAGCATTTGCAGCCCAAAGCACAGGGAGAAGCCATAAGAAAGCCCATTAGCCCAGGCTGGAGGCCTGCTTAGACAAAACAGATGAGAGTTAAGGAATATTCCTGGGTTGTGTGTAACTGGAGGCTAACATTAGAGTGTAAACATGTTAATATTTAATAACATTTAATGCAAAGTCAACTTCTGTGGTCTCTGTTACAGTGAGCTAATACGTTCAATCTGACAGGGAAGTTTTCCTTTTCAAACCAGCATTTGCACAGCGAAGCTTAAAAACAGGAGCAGGAACAGAGACAAGTGCCTGAGTACGTCAAGGAAAAGGACATCAAGGTAAGCAAGCTTCCTAAGGGTAATAAAAATGCTGGTTTAAGCAGTTGTTAAGCCAGTATCAAGAACAGCAGAGAAAAGCTTCAGCCAAGGTGTTCTGCTGTGTAGGACATCAGACCTGCTCGCCTGTTGTGAGCTGTCGTGTCTTGTATCTTCAGGCCTGTTTCAGAGGACATCCACTATCTGGAAGAAGAAATGTCAAAACCTGAATTCAAATCCACGTGAAGGGCTCATGCCCAACCTAAATCCCACTTATCCTGCTAGTGGCACTTGGGCCATTCACAAGCCTGGTGCAGCCTCTCTGATGGCCTGGCCAGGGTGGGACAGCGGTGGCAGGGCAGCAGCTACACACTAAAGCCAATTTTCAAAGCACTGAGTAACTTTGCTGATCCTTACTAGCATACAGGCAGAAGTGTGTACTCTTATAGTCTCATTTCTGGCACATTAACTACTGAGGCTACACTGTGTTTTAACTGGGCTGAAAACACGGAGAGAAGCAATGAAACCAGATCTGAATAAAAGAACCAGGCTGGGAATCTGAACTGGGAATGAGTTACACCATACAAGCAAAGCAAAACCCCACCAGAATTCCTGCAAGGCACACTGCTGTTTTGAATATGGGATAAAAGCATGTGCAAGCACCTCTTGTCATGCATGTAAAAATACCCTGTGTTTATGTGAACTGAAGAGCTTGGTGTTGAGCTGGAGGTTTCTAAGTCAGGTACAGGGAAATAGAGCCAATAAAATACAGTGAAAAAGACAAATCGTTTGACTTTGGAGACATTTAATGAATCAATCAGTGCTTAAACCCTAGTGTTTAAAAGGACCGAAGGGCAAGAAATTGATATATGCCACAGACTCCTCAGAAACTACTTGAAAGCATAATACCAGATGACAGGATAAAATGGGCTTATAAAGTGAACAATATTGTGATTTGGAGTGACCTCCAGCCTCCCTAATCTTTAATAGCAAAACCTTTTTGACACCAAGGAAACCATGATGGATCTTTTATGGCATTCAGCTACCTCTTGAAAGACGTCAAAGGCTACCTGAGATAGTTTATCTAACTCTGGTCTTGAGTGATCAGAGTGGCTAAGGGGATTAAGGGATGAATCTGATGCATTCAGGGCTGCTACATTTTGGGAAGATAAACTGGACATCAAACACAGTGATTTAAAATCATTAAAGAGAATGAGGGCAACCATTAAAGCAATCTGAGAGGGAAGGCAAAGAAAAGGCTTGTACCACGGGCAGAACAAACTGGAGTCTAGAGTACATAAAGAAAAATCCCCATGGCTCAGGTGACAGCTAAGGACTCTGCTGCAGCTCCCAGGCACGCTGTCTGACCTTGCATGGGGCCCTTGGTTGGAATTTCAGTCCCCTGTATAAAATACAGATATCATTTATCAAACCCACTTATTATATAAAACTTTGCAAGTGTCCCTCTCCAAGGGTTTTATAAGGGAGATAAGCACCATTACCTCAGCTGGACAGATAAACTGTGGCTTGGTGAGGAGCAGTTATTTGTCAGGCTCAGCCCAAGTAAAACCTCCAAGCTATTGAGAATCAGGGCAAAGTTCTGAGGCAAACAGACCCGTCCATCTCCCAGCACTGGTGCAGCAGTGATAATGCCTGGAAGACTTCATATTTCCAAGTGCTAATTACACGAATGTGATCGATGCGCTGCCTGAATTAAATTTACAGGAACAAGAGAGTATGGAAGGCAAAACAAACAGAAACTAGGAGGGGGAATTAATGATGCATTTAATGAAGAGAAATCAAAACTCATTTGTTTTTTTGGGAGGGGAAGGCAACTTTTACCACCGCCACAGTACTAGCTGAACAGCATCAAATTGATGTCTAGCCTGTCAGAGCAAGAGTAATAGATTATTATTTTCCATTATTTAATTTTCCCTTTTAAAGCAAATACTTTATTCTGTTCGGCTTTATAAAGAAAACCACATTATTTAAAATGACTTAAAAATATCAGCCTAATGAGCTATAACATAGACAGTTACAGGATGCAGCGTGTTTCTGTGATGAGGCATTTAGCTTCTTGTAAGTAGCAAGGAGCAACATTTTTTTACTGGGAGGTGTATTTCCCGAGCAATTAGGTGCAGGAGCCTAATTAAAAATTAAGTCAATGTTCAAATAAGCATAATAGAATAATATCTGTAATCTGCAGAAATACAGGAACAGCTGGAAGGCTGCTTTGTTTTACTGCTTCCTTGGAGAATGATGGAAATTTCAGGAGCCCATTCCAGAAGGTGCATTTCCAAGGTCACCTCGGGAAAGAAAACTCACTCTTAGAAGTGAGCAAGTTGGTGGGAACAGCCTGGGGATGGTGCCACCTCCACCTAGGGGAGCTTTTTGCACAGCACATGTAGGGACTTGGTAATGAAACCAGTCTGGCCCAGCTACTTCAGACATCTTTACGGCAGCCCAGCAGTGGTCTGACCACCTTACACTTACCCATCCACTTACCCATCCCATGCCTCACAGCTGCCTGCCACCATGGGCAGCAAAAAAAGTTTGGGGCATTTTGGTTAAAGCTTCTTCTTGAAAGGAAACGATCTGTGATTTCTCATAGTTGTCTTTGAACGAGTTGCTTTACATCTGGACTTATATATATGTATGTACACACACACACATTTAGATATAGCTCCACAATCTGGCCATAAAACTCCATTTAAAAGCCAAACTGTTCTTTTTTGTCACAGTTTTTGTCACCTGAGATTCAGACAGCAGAGCCAGAGCCAGCCCAAGAATGCTTCCCAGAACTTGAACATAAAAATCCAAGGTGATAAACTTTAGTACCACACTATAAGCTATTCAAATATTTACCACAATAAAAAATAATAAATAAAATCCCTAAACCCCACAAATGGAGAGTTATCTGTAGCTGCAGGATGAGAGCCTCCTCCAGAGATTCACAGGCTGAAACTGCTGCCAGCAGGAGTTTGACATCCACGTCTCTCCACAAAGTCATCCCCCAGGTCTCACGTACCTGCAGCCACTCAGATATGGGTTCTGCATACCTGCTGGTGAGAGGATGATGCATCCTGTAAAGGAGGCAGCCTTAACCTCACCTGTGACATGGGGGTAAGACTTAAGTCAGGGATGAAGCAAGGAGCCTCAGGTCACTGAAGGGTACATAAAGATCTATGCAAGCTACAACTTAGACTGCTCTAGCAAGGTATCTACATACTTTTAATTGCCTGGATAATTAAAATACCTCTGCCATTAGCAGCTTATAAAGCGAACTCCACACAAATAGCCAGGCAGTGTGGCATTGAATCCTGCACCAACTCTACCCTGGCCAGTACAGACAAGCCAAGGCAACCCACACCCCTAAAGTCTTGGCCCCAAGACACATTTCAAAGACCTGCCAACAAGAGTTACTTTTGCCCTCAAAGATTAAGATGCCCAAGCAAACTCTGGGGGCAAAGAGCAGAACCTGGCTGCTCAAATAAGCTGCTTTCCTGAAGGATGGGGCAGGCAGCCACCACTGCTTGCCAGATGGGATGAGATCCGTGGCCATACACATTCCGACCTTGGGGTCCCGTGTCTGTGTACGGTGTCTCCAGCCAACACAACTGCTCCGTGAGACAGTGATGCTCGTGAGAGCTGTGACATGTCCCCATGGACTGCGAAGGCACCGAACACAGAGCTGTGGGCAACTGGTTTCTGGTGGAAAACAAGCCTTTAGATCAGCCATTTCTTGCACTACAGAAGCAGGAGTTAATGACATTTGAATCATATCTCGGTCTGCGTGTTTAAAATGAACTAGTTAAATGTTAATTACTGGTAAAGGGAGAACTTCTTAGGTTTAATAATTCCGGGTGACAGTTCAGGTCTGGGTGTAATGAGCACAAAGCTGAAGCAGAGGATGAAGGCTGTGATTACACAGCCGATTAAAGCAATGAGGTATATTTTTAAACATGACACAGACATTAACGACGTTTCCGGCAGGTTAACTGGAAGTCAATTAACATGGAGAAAGTTAATTGCTAAAGCTTATTTTCTTTCAGTAAAATTCAATGGCATTTGGACAAACCCTCACAAACTGCCCCAGAAAAAACACAGCAACAATTTGGTAATGTATTGGCACAAGTGTCAATGTGGGTTCGTTACTTAAACGGAGCTGGAGGAGCCCCCACGGTAACTACACTCCTTTCCCCATCCATCTACCTGGCTGCTCAGATGTTTGTCCATCAATGTCATGCCTGATCTTCCAGATTTCACTGCGTTTTCACTGCGAGTCCCTGGCACAAGCTTGCTTAGGAGACAATGAGGCAAACATCCATCATGGGACAAGCTGTTTGCCACCATCTCAGGAACTTCACTGCGGGCTGTGAACTGTGGAAAGGAAGCAATTCTGCCCTTCCAAAGGTTCAAAACACAATATAAATAGATATTTAAATATACATTTATATATATATTTACACCCAGCTAAATATATATATAAATATATATATTTAAAATGTGATTGGTGCTTCCTGGACTTTACCAAACCCAGAAACAGTTGGGCATCTCCATAGGTGGACATTGCACACCAGAAGATTTGTACCTACAGCTCAGGCACCAAAACATCCTCTCTAATGTAACTCAGGATGCCTCCTTGGTTTCACAGCTAACCAGGCCAGGTGGCAGAGAGATCATCCAAGGTGAAAAAGGGGCTGGAGAAGAAAAAGATGACATATTGCATTATTGGACTTCACATGCATTCACTAGGCAACCTGTAAGTGAAGGGGCACTCTAAAACCCCAACTTTAAACTCCACCATTTGAAGCTGGGGAGAAATGGAGTGGCAAAAGGAGTCTTCAGCTGGAAATGAAAATGTTTTGACTGTCATGTCATACAGACCCAGAAAAAATGCCATTCCCCTCAATCCCCTCCTGAGCAGATGGGCTCTCAATCACTTTCATTACTGCTGCCTCTGCAGGGATTAGCTGTGCCCTCTGCACAGGTCATGTTTGCCTCTGGAATCTCCTTCCAGGCTGCTCCCACGGGGCTCAAACAGCCAGAGCAGGACATAATGCTGATGTGAATGGGACAAGGCTGCTCAGCCCTGCCTGGGGTGGGGACACCCACTGACACGCCGTGTCCATGGTCACTCAGCAGGATTTGTCTTCCCCAGTGATGCTGAAATTGTGTTGGAGGACTGGTGTTATCCCCAACACTTACCCACAAGCCACAGCACCTGCTGGGGGGAGTGGAAAGGGTGGTCATGTTCCAGTGTGTCTCAAATTCCCCCCTTTGTTTGACTTCAAATAAAAAGTGATAAAAGAAAATGAACTGGAAACGACCCAAAGCAGAGGAGTTGTTTTCAAAGGGAGCGAGTGCTCCCATTCCAAAGGGAGCCTGGGACTGTGCAGTATCTCTGCAAACAAGACCGTGACAAAAACCCATCTGAGAATGAGTATTACTAATTTTAAGAGCAGGAACTGCCTCACAGGTGAAATCGCCCACGCAGTCCCATTTGTCCTTGTGAAATGAAGCAGGTACAGGCTGGGAAGCTGCTAAGCAAAACCCCTGAAGTTTGAGATTGCATTTTATTGTGAAAACATCGTGCTCATTAGGAGAACAGCACAGACCCACGTCAAAGGCACAGAATGGAGCAGGCATCCAGGACACTGAGCAGAAGAAGAACCTGGAGTATCTATGGTGGCTGATAAAACATTCTGGCCCTCTTGATTCCTAGAAGAGAAACACACAAAGTTAAGATAGGATTAATCCCATGGAAAGCCCTTCTGACCAGGAAAAGTATTCTTTTCATGCTCCCCAGTATTTTTGTGCAATCAGGGTGTCTTTGTAAAGATGTGCAGCAGCCGTTTACACCCTGCAAAGCCGAGAGGGAGGCAGCAGGTACCCCAGCTGTGGATCTCTCTGCACCCAGCGCTGTGCAGCTTTAGGGGTGCGGTGAGAGGGCCAGGCGGTTACATCAGCGATGGCCGAAGCCGGTGATGGTCAGAGTCCCCTTCGGGGTGATTCCTCCCGTGCTGCAGAACGAGTCAGGACGGGAGTTCGGAGAGATGCTTTGGAAGCCAAGACGTTTCTGGCTGCTGTTTGCTGCCCCTTTTGTGAAGCTCAGAGACCTGCAAACCCCCGGCCTCCCGGGAGAGGACAGCGGGCGGGCGGCTGAAGGGAACGTCACGGCCCGGGCGTGTGAAGTCACGGGCTGCGCTGCCCTGCGGCCCTCCCGGGGCTCCTGCGGAGGCGGCCGGGGAGCGGCAGGGAGCCCGAGGAGCCGAGCAGGAGCCTGAGGAGCAGAGCAGGAGCCCGAGGAGCCGAGCAGGAGCCTTGCCCGGCGGATCGCGGCAGAGCCACGAGAGGGAGCCCGGGAACCGCCGAGCGGGGACGGGTCCTGGGGTCCCCCCGCTCATCGCTGACGTCACGGGCTGACGTCACGCCGAGCCCGCCAGGCTCGGGGGCAGAAGCCGGGGGATGCTGCGGGGGGTGGAACTGCAGCCCGGCGCCACGGAGACCCTTGAGTCCCCGCAGGAAGAGCTGCGGACCCGGCCGAGGGGGCTCCGGAATTAACGGCAGAGCCCCTAACGCAGCTTCCTCGGGCGGTTTGCCGCAGGACCGGCCACCCCGGGCCACCCCAGTGTCTGCACCACCAGCATTCCCTGCCCGGGCTCGTTTGGGGGACATTTCTTATGTATTCCTTTGACATAACATCACCACCTCCCAGGTGTCACTCGTTGTGGGGCATCACTCCCGACTCACCTGCAGCTCAAGTGCCACTGTGACTGATGCTCCTTCTCCAATTACATTGCTGTACTTTTCCTTTTCATTTCATGAAATCCTCTGCAGCTTGGTGTGACTGAGCAGCACCAGCAGCCCAACACACACACAGCCCTGCTAGAGCTCAGCAGTTCTCTTCAAAGTCGTGCCAGGTAGACAAACGCTACCCCTAAAACCCTAACCCTTCCCTGTTGTGAGGTGACTGTGGGCAGGGATTCTTGAAGCACTTCAAAGCAAGTTCTCCTGCCTTTAAGGTTATTAGTCAAACACAGCAGAGGCCTATTCTGTTTCTGCCACTGTTGCACCAACAGCATCCACAGGCTTTGATAAGCAGTCACAGAGCTCTCAGGAGAGTGGCTGATGCTGCTCTCAGAATAGCTAATAGCATTTTCAAGTCAAATCAAATGTGAAGCCTCTTGGTGTTACTTCAAACCTGGAACAAACAGCAGTTTGTGCGTTAGGAACAGAAAGAGAAGCTCCTGGTCTGATGACTGAGCAAATTTGTTCTCCATTAATACTTCACAGTTAGCATCTTTGCAGCTTTAGTAGAAAATATCAGGGTTTTTTTAAGCCTGAGAGTCTCTAAACTGCACAATAAGATCTGTCTAGAGACCCCCTTCATCATCATGGGAGCTGGACCTGAGAAAGACAGAGGCACACACAGGAAGAGAATTTGGCTTGCAGATGGCTGAGGAGAAACCCAAACCCTGAGCTGGCCACACATGAAAGTGTCCCCATCCTCAGCTGCAGAGATTCATTAACACAGCGTGTGAACAGCCCAATTAACTTTGAGTCAAATCCTACCTGCAATACCCTGCTTGTATAAAAGTGTGGCATGCTTTCACAGCATTTGGCTGGATGCTGAGGTTCCCCACACCCTGGAGAACAATTTAGCTTTACATCTCTGTGGTTTACTCTAGATAATTTTTCTCCAGTGTTTGTAGAGCCCTCACAGGTATTTTTACCTCGTTAGCAAAGGAGGTGAGGGGAAACCCCCCTCTTCCTAGGCTCCCTCCAATTGCCCACACTCTGAATTTTGCTTTCTATCATCTAAAACATCTGGCCTCAGCAGTACCAGAAACTCACCCCTTACTCAGCAAGCCATTCAACTGTGACTTGGCAGGGTGCTTCCTGCCATTTGTTGTAAATCATGGAAAGCTGTCAATAATTGAGCAAGGAAGGCTCTGGAAGGAGCAAGGCAGGATTCAGCCTCAGACAAGCCACCTGGAAAAACAGTTTGGAGATACTGGGATAGCAAGCAGCCCCACAATGTAGTGTCTCCTGCCCTTTGGACTTGTAGGCTCATGAGTCACTACTTAGTCTTGTCACAAATCCTTGTAGTTGACAGCAACAGCCACTGTGTAATTCACCACCTCTGTTAGAGGATAACCAAGCTCACAGAAGAGGCTCAAAATGCAAGCAGCTCCATGGAAGCCCCTGACTGCTGCCCAGAGTGCATTTAACACTGCATTTAGCATTCAGGCTGTGAAAAAAGAGTTTCCTCTCCCAAGCAGAAAGGCACCATGTGAACTGGGATATTACAGGTCTGAACCTGTGTGTCCTGCCAAAAGCCATCCTTCCCCTGGAGTTCAACAAGCCTTTTTATTAAAGTGATTTGCATCCCTGTGCCTCCAGAATCTTCTGTAGCATCTTGGCTCTGCAGTTGGGATGCCTTGCTCTATAGACTGGTACTTCTCAGTGAATGTGGGAGTCGATTCAACCTTTCTAATGCGTCCCAAAGTGTCCAGTTTTGTGATGAAAGGGACCTGTGCCACTTTCCCTCTCAGCACACAGCTCCCTGGCTGTGTAATGAAGACACTGACCCTGTGCTGCCTCTCAGCAAGGCTAAACCTGCTGTGATGGGTAATCATACAACCCGAGTGAGGAGATCCCTGTCAGCTGCCAAGGGGGAACTCCATAAGATCTGTAAAGAGATCTCCATGCGTCAGGCACTTGAGGCATTTTATAGGATGCTGGATAGGGTCAGAGAGCTCCCCCCAGTTATGGGAGGATGAACCTTGCACAAGGTGGTTTATGTTACAGAAGGGACATCACTCACAGCTCTTCTCAGTCTTGGTGAGCTCCCATATGGGATCCCATGGCCAGCACCATTCCTATTTTCACCCTTTTATTTTAAAGGCCGGAGGGAACAAAACAAATTCAGACCAGACCTGAAGGAAAGGCCAGCACTTGCACTGTTTTCTCTTTTTATTTGGAGAAAACTCCACATCTCACACCTGGAGCTGCTGACCATGTCTTAAGCCCTTGAGACCAGAGGTCTGGCAGTTCCTTGATGTATGCCAGCTTGCCACACATGAGGAGAATTTTTATTTACCAGCCAGCTGTTCCTTCCTTGGGAACAGGAATGGATCCATCTGGAAATCCAGCTGATACTTGGATATACAGACCGATGTCTTCACAGGAAGAATATTAGCTTTTCTTTTGTTTTGTTTCCCAGTCACACAGTTAATGTCTTGTAAGTCTTAAGCTGATGAGACTGCAATAAGCGAGCTTCCCTTTCATTAATTTAAAGCCAATTAAACCAGATAATTCTTTCACAAGGAAGCCTCTCTGCTTTAGGAGATCAGAATGTAACGGCCGATGCCACCCCTGGGAAGTCATTAAAGGAGCACGGAGAGCAGTCTCCTCGTGTGAGAGGATGCATCAGAGGTTTGGGGTTGCTTTATTCATTGTAAAACAAACAAGGAATAGAGCCCAGGGTGCCGTTACTGGGAGGGATTTTTCAACCCATGCTCCAAGCTGGCTGTCCAGTCTCTTGCATGGCTCACACTGTGCTTCACGGTGTATTAATGCAAGATATAGCCAGAGTTTATGATGGGTCTGAAAGGGATTAACCCTCAGGCACTCAAAATCCACGGAAATTAAGTGCCCAGATGCCTCTCGGGAGCGAGAGCCAAGGTCACTGGGAGCTTAACTGAAAGTGACGGGAGCCAGCGAGGAACTGCAGCGAGCTGCCTTTAAACACAGCTTCAGCCCAACGCCATCCTCCCCGAGCTGCTGAACAACCTCCCCTCCCACACAAGCCTTTGTTTGTATTTACCCAGAAATCTCCATTTAGCCCCCAGTGGTTTCGGATCGCAGCCAGCCTGGTTTGACTTCAAACTGCCAGGAGAGTTTCTTAAGCATAAATGTAAATTACCAGCTGTCAGGAGCTGAATTATTGAGGTAACTCAGTGAAACAAACTTTCTCTAACAGTGTAACGCTGGATCATGCACAGGAGCTGTGTGCTAAAACAAGTGACTGCTGGAGCAGGGGAAAATGTGTGCCGCCTCTTCTGCCTTTCAAACTTGACCCAAAGCTTAAGTGGTGTCATCAGGCTTTAAGAACTTTCAGAAATAAAATCAAAGCACTCAGCCTGCAGTATAATTATTTTATTTCTTGGCGCATGTAGATGAGCACACAGCACATTTCCAGAGCTCCCAAACGAGAGCTTCTATTGAATGTAAGCAACACATCATAAAGCCTTGGGCTGGCTTTATCTCCAGAGGTTGAATTCAAAGACATAAAGAAATTATCCAAGGGGAATTCAGCTCAGACATGGCATAAACCCAAACCTGGTCCAGAGCGTGCTGTTTCTTTGTATGAGCCAGAGTGACACGCCTTCCTCTCCAGCATCAATCCTGACTGCTGTAAATCACAGCACTGCACTGGAGTCAGTGGAATTGCACCTTTTGCAGCAGGAGGGATCTGCTTGGCTGGGCAGAAGCTGTTTTTCTTGTAAGGAATATCCTCTGTTCAGCTGCTTTGGAAGCCCTGTGGGAAAATGATAAGACACCAATGCAAACTGCATAATATAAAAAATTATAACGATAATAAAATTAACTCATGTTTATTTGGAAAGCAGAACCTTCCCCCCAAAATGCACTGCTGTTAAGCAATACACTGAAATAGACATTCCCATGAACAGTCCAGGGATCCATACGAGCCAGATTCATTCGGTTCCTGTTGTCTGCATAGAGTGCAATGCTGGCTTTACACAGGCAGTGAAATAAAGTAACTCAGTGCTCAAACTTTCCACCTGTTCAGCTGAGTTGTTCTGCAAGCATCGCTCCAGAAGAACATCTGGCATTTGAAGACTACTCTGATTTGTACCTACGCTTGGACATTCAAATAACAGGGTATTAAACTCCCAGCAAAAGTTGGGTGACTCAGTTCTCACTCAATGTACGTTGATTTTTCACTGTAAAAGCAGTGGGATGCTCAAAAATAACTAGCATGGATTCTTGGAGAAACAGGGGTGGACCCATCCTCCATTGCACTGCCTGTGTTCCTCATAATAACACGGCAGAACAACAAAGTTATTTTGGGAGACCGTTGCTTCGTGGTCGGGGAGCTCTGATGAAGCAGGAGCATCCTGGTTTTGTATTTTCCATCAGAAGCATTGGGGGACCTTTGGGTGGTTTTTCCAAAGACAAGACCATTGGAGATTAGTTTGTAAAATCTGACCACAGTCTTGCAAAAGAAAAACCCCAACAAACCAACAACCCAACACTCAAAATCCAGTTTGCTGCTCACAGACCCAGGGAGAGATCATCTGCGTTGTAAAACAGGACGTGGGGCACAGCATCAGGGTTTACTCCCAACTTCTAATCAGTAAAACAAGTGATGTCTTTCAAGGCCACTTGTCACTTCCACAGTCAGCAGGATCAAAGGTACCCTGCATTTTGCCAAAACACTGTGAGTCATTTATGGGACTGGGTTATCATCCTGAAATGGCACGTCTTGTGTGGGAAGGGTGTGGGACCCTGCTGCTCCGGGCTGCTCAGAGTGCTACTGGTGCTGGAGAAGGACTTGGGAGCCCCCTGACTCATCACCCTTTTCCCATCCCCTGCAGCTGAGTCTAAGCCAGCTCTGAATACTGAACTGATGGTAAGAGCAACCCCAGAAAACCCTTACTGCAAATGCAAGAGAAGATGGGTATGTCACAGCTGACAGTCGATCCGGGTTGTGCTGGTTGTGGGGAGGCTGGAGCCAGCTCCCAACAGCACTGCAGCTCCATGGCCCGTCCCTTCTCTCTGTTGAAGTCAGTGTCTGAGCACAGAGACCCCAACCCACCAGAGCAACGAGAGGGAAAGCCTGGAAGCTGAACTGAGCCCACCTCCCTGTGTGACACCCCTGCAGTAATTCAGTGGCTTGGCTTTCCTGGAGCTGCCCTGGGAGGAAGAAATAGAAATCCATTTCATTACTGGTCTGCAGAGTCCTTATAATCTCATTCTGAACTCTTCCTCTTGATACATCCCAAGGGCCAAGGCAGGTAAAATGAGGCCAGAAATCCCCACCAGGCCCATCTGTCCCACATGTGGTCCCATTCCCACACTAAAGAAAGCTCAGTCCATTTCCTGGTGCACTTTCTGCTTCTTCTCACTGTGGCTGAAAATTAAATTAGACACTTTACTCCACCACAAGTATGTGATCTGGTTGCAGCATCGGCTCATGTTTACTTTAGCAAGCAAATCACAGAGACACACTAATCCTTTAGTCCTTCCACCAACATTTTTCATGTCAGGGAGAAAAAATGAATCCACAGAATTTTTGAAGGGGTAAATACACATAGTGCACAACATGTGCTGTTCCAAAGGGTTGGGAGCTGCATGACTGATAGGTACCACTGCTCCTTTCCCATTCCAGTTCTCTACTATGGAAAACTAAGTCTGTGTTTGAAAGAGCAGGATTCCTATTTTTAACACAGTGTCTTGGAGTCCCCCCAGGCTTTGTACAAATTGGCTTTCTGCAGGTACCTGAGCTGTCCAGCAAAGTACTTACACGTGTGTGTGACGCTGCCTCCCAAGTACTTCAGGAGTTCTTCACACCTGAGTGTCTGCCAGAACTGCAGCACGAATGGAAAGGGCTGAGACGATCGTCAGAGTCCATGGGAAGGGAGCTGTGCTCTCCGTTTTCGTTCAGGGAGAACAGCTTGCTAGAGGGGGAGAGCGATTCCTTTTTAAATATTGGGCACTGAGGAAAGAAAATGAAATGTGAGTGATGCAGGAAAATATAATACAGACCAATCAAACCAAGCTTGCCTTTTAAATGTCTTTAACTATGCTTACCTTACATCTCTGAATGAAATGCCACTTGGATAGTTGTTCATTTCATAATAAAATCACAAGGCAATGTAGAATTCTTCTCCTGAGGAAATTCAGAAATGAGAAACTTCACAAACACCCCTGTCATTTCAGCAGGCCTTTGTATATGCAACAAATCCCTTTTCCTGCTCAGGACGTTGTGCTGAGAATCTCTGGGCAGTGGTTTTGTTTTGCAAGCATGGGTGCTGTGGTTTGACCCCAGCTGGCAATGAAGCACCATACAGCTGCCTCCTGCCCACAGGCAAAGCAAACCAAGGCATTCCTGCCCGGCTTCCCATCGGCAGGCCATGGGAAGGGAAGCAGGCCCACCATGCATAACGCATACTTGGAAAGACAAATGCCATCTCTCTGAACATATGATGCCTTGACTCCCTTAGCTTCCCTCAAAGTCACCAAAGGAGCTTAAATATGGCAGGAGCAACAGCTACGTGTGACTGGGGTACATGGTCTGTGTTCAGCAACGACATTGCTTATTGATGCCACAACTGATTGAACTCCATAGGAAGCCAAATTATGTTCAGGAGCACGTGGAAGGAATCTGCTGTGTTTTGCTCTGAGCTGAGTATCAAATCTGGGACCATATGTTCCCCAGAGGAAGAGAGCGACCAGGAATGTCCGTAAAGACAAACAGCACCTTTTCCATGGTCATGTCTTTACACCTGTATCCACTGGGAGAGAGGAGAATTATTATAAAACAGGGAGAGTATGGCAGCACCCCAGAATGAGATAGAAATCCTTACTGGAATTACTCTCTACAGGAGCAGGCTGAGCTGGGATAGCTTGCGAAGACCACCACCCAAACCTAAGGTGGACTTTGGGTACCTCTGCAGGAGGTTTTGGCTTAACCAGAACGCAGTGCAGTGGTGTAGAAGCCAGAGGCAGGCGATGCCCAGCTGGGAACAGCTGGTAGCAACATGTCTGCAGAACCCAAAACATCCTTCCAGTGGGCCACGCTCTGCTGTCAGGACATCTCTCGTGAGGTCCATGGAATGAGCTTTGTTGATACTTGTGTGATTGCTGCTGGATCTGGGCCCGTGGAAGGCATACTGGCCATAGTTAGAGCAGGGGCTGGGTGGAGATTTTCTCATGGAATGGGTTTCCGTTGGAACTTGTCGGCTTCTCAAAGCCCAAACTCTTCGTGGGAATGTATGTACCACATTATTCCTGGTCACAGTGGGAGAAAGGGGAAACAAAATAAAACAAAGGAAGGAGAGAGAAAAATTCTCCAGGATCCCCAAATTAGAAGCATGAGTGCTAATGATATTTCTCTGGGATGCTGAGCTCCTGTTCCAGTGGTTATTTCCATGCAAAGAGAAATAACTGATAGGATGCTGGGGCGTATCTTGAGTGTTCTAATAGATTTGATCAAGCCTCTGGTTCTTGATCAAACTAGAAAAATGAGTTTTCTCTTGATTTTATTAATGCTGCTTCGTCATCTTCTCCTCATGGCACATTTTTCTCCCAAGCATATCAAGCTTTCTTTGTCAGTTCAGCCAGGCGTGAAGTGGCAAATGGAGTGCTGGCATGGATTTTTCGAGCTTAATTAATGGTCATAGGCAAAAATTCATGGCAGGATTTTTTTAGTGCAAGTAAATATTATTGTCTTGTCTATTGACTAGAGCCTGAAATCCTGGGGAAGTTTGCTACAGGCATCTCACATCACTGCCTTTGAATAGCAAAGTCATTGCAGACATGATTCTTAGTAGATAACGTTGTCAGGAAGGTGGAATGTGATACAACTGAGCACTTGGTCAGTCATTTTGGATACTAAGGCTCTTGCATTCCAGAGCAGAAGCCCCTCTGTATTCCTGCTTATCCTATTCGTTCCCCTTATTGGAAGCTGGCTCCCCTGCTTGCTTTGGAGCAGGGAGAAGAACTATCACATTAGAGACATGGGAAGAGAAATTACTGAGTAACAAGTGCTGTCACCTGCAGCACTTTGACCTTCTAAAATACCGGCTCTGGAGTCTGCACATGGCTTGATCAAGTCTGAATGACATGTGAGAAAACCCCATTTAATACTTTCCATATAGCCTGAGGATGTGAGGTGGTTTATTTACACTGGCCTTCAGGAATTATCAGGGTGTTTAATGCCCAAGGCCACAGGGGTATGTAGGAACTTAATTCCCATCTAGGTATTCAACTGCTAAAATTAGTGGAGTTTTTACCTTTGAATACTTGCCTGTTTGGACTGAACTTCCTCAGTCTTGATTAACCCCTGACTAAAATATTGGGTAGGTTGGTTACAGCACACACAGTGTGGAACAGGGATGAAAAGAGCACCTGGTCCATGTGCAAAGACATCAACACCAAACCACCTGCAGCCCTTACTTCAGCAGGACAACCAGCCTTAGACTGCCCGAAGCAAGGGCTCCCCTGGGTGAGGTGAGGATGCCCATGTCACCTGCATCACATCACCTGCATATCTAGGGGGCTAAGCAATTTCAGAAAGGTATTTAGAAGTTACTAGGTGTCACACAACACCAAACCCAAACTGTTCGGAGGAATACTCACAGCTCATAAAAGGCCATCTGGTGGCAGAGCTCCCCAGGGTTTTAAAAATAGCCTGCCTGGTTCGCAGACACAGCTCCTTACGTATTCACATGCTGATTAACCATCTGATTTGTTACGCATTTAGTTCTGACAGCTGCTTTGCAAAGCCGAAGCGTGTGCGTTAAGCGCTCCGAAAAACACTCATGGACATTATTGTGCATCACACACTGTATGAGCCAGGCAAAAAATTAACATAACTGGATTGTTATTGTCTCCAAGCAAGGAGTATTATTAGCTCAACTGGAACGTCTCCAACCCGCTAGCCAATCACGCTCAGTTCCCACTGCTAATAGGATCTTTCTCATTTTAGAATCCAGAGGCAAGACACATCCCCATGACGAGAGCACACACACACACAGGGCGAAATGCTCAGAGAACTGCTCAGCCACACACATGCCAGACATCAAATCCTTGCCCTCCCAGCAGGGTTTGCTAGTCAGTCTTCATTGCTCTTGGGTAGACAGAACAGAGCGGCAGCAGTAAGCAGGACTATCTCGCTGTTATCCCCCTGAACACGTGTGTTTGTGACATCTCAGAGAGACATTAGCAAGATTTAACTGGTTCTTTCTCTTAAAGCATGGCCTGGCTCTCACAGGGGCTGCTGAAGCAGCACAGGAGGGGTTGGTAAGCTGCAGGCTGGCTTTGCAACAACCCTGAGGTCTGCTCTTGCTTTCATGGCCTCTTGCAGGACCGGGCAGCGAGGCAGACCATCGGCTGCACGCTCGTCACACCCTTGGCTACATCCATCTTGACCGTGTTCGTGTCTGAGAATCCTGTTAGGCTTCAGGGTGCTGATTTTCTAGCTCTGGAGCTGTGCTTCCTAGTACAACCCTGGTAATTCCCCCAAACTCACAAGTCTGGCATCACTGAAAGGCAGGGTCCACCCCACCTTTCATTCCTAACACCCAGAGACCAGCTGGGCACAGGATGAAATGTCCCTTAGCTGAGTGCATGTGAGCAAGGAGACTTCAGTGCACAAGGTGGGTTTGTCTGCAGCTGAAGAATTAGTGGCAAAAACGCCTTTTCTCTTCAAGACAGCAAGGTCAGAAGAGGGGTGGTTGTGATCCATCAGACAGCAGGGGTCACCAAGCAGCGCCCGGGGTAGTTAACACAACTGCTCCCACTGCAGCCCTGAGCCATTTCCTTGCTGCAAGCCTGGGTCTGCACCACATTGCTCACAGCTGCTCATTGTCTTGGGCTGTCACGAACTGCTAGGAGTACCTAGTAGATATTAATGGACTAAACATTTTATCCCATTAATAAAGATATGTTAATGGGATTAAAATTTCACTGGGACCCTGAGCAAGTTGTGCAGAAATTCAGAGGGAGAGCATCAATGCTACTTGTAACAAACAGCTTTCTAGTAGTACTGGCTTGCTGTTCCTTCTGTCCCTCCTTCTCTTCCACTGTCTGTCTCAGCACGTTCAGTTATAATTTGCACTGACCAGCATGGGATTCTCTTCATTAGCAACCTCTAAATTTGATTTCTTGACCCCTGGGACTTTCCTCCCTGCTGCCCCACTGGCATGAGGAGGAGCTTTGTCCTGTCACAGGATTCCTTTCCTTACCTCTTGCCACGATCTAGCAGCAAATTTGTCAGACCATCAAATGTGCAAACGCATTAGACAAAGACTCAATTGATATTGCCTTGTTCCTGAAAGCCAGTTAAAACACAGCAAGCAAGGCAGTGGTCAGCAGGGTATGGTTAGCTGAAAGGATTTCCAAGAGCATCTTGAAGGAGCTAGCCTTGGGAATACTGGACTCTCATTTACCCCAATTCAGTCACACAATAGAAAATCACATGTCAATCAGAGAACAATGCAGTCAGCAGCTCCCCACTAGTGCACTCACAATACGCTGGGAGGATAATGAAGTGTGGTTAGTGGAATGTGGTTTGGAGATGAGCATAATTATCATCCAAAAGGAAAAACTCTCCCTTCTTCCTGAGGGGTATTTACAAAGAGCTGAACTGTAAGATTGCGTCCATTATCCCTCGGTGCCAATGAGAAAGGAAATAAAGGAGACTTTCTCTTAGCAATGCAGAGCAACAGCATCACCCATCCCACTGAAACTGCTGCTGCAAGAGGCGAGCCAGGCACTGAGTGGTGCTCAGCCTGCTGGAGACTGGCAGGGAGCTGACTGGCTTTGGGAAGCAGCAGGGTGAGGTGCTCCTGGACGTTCCTCTGTAACTACAGCATGTTTCTAGGATGCTTTGGCTCCTACTTCCCTCAACCTGGCTACATCTGGGAGAATAAGGGGAGAAGTTCTGCTTTTTCCAGGTTAAAAACATCGATCTCAACATGTCTGCTGAAACAACATCAGTATGTTCATTCTAGGGAACAGGGTAGATCACAAGATGGACACGTAATTACCTAGCCCTAAGTATGTGTTTGATTCTAAGCCTAGAAATAGTCTATAATAAGAAACTGAGTGATATTTTCTTCCCTTCGTGGTTGAGTTTAAGTGAGTAACACTTAGCAGGCTCTTGAACAAAGGAAACCAAAAGCATCCTTAGAGTAGCTGGACATTTTGACCTCATCCATCATTTCAAATCCAGCACTTGCTTCTGTTTCCCCTTCTACTTTGTTGTTTCCCCATGCTGCAAGTTAAAGCTCTGAGTCAGACTCACAGAGTTCCAATCAGTGCAGGACAGGAGGGATCTGGGACTTCAGTTCCTAAGGTAGCAGATGCTTCCAGCTAAAGGTTTGGGCAAGCTGGAACAGATGCCAGCTTGTTCACAGAGCTGATAGCATGCTGGCAGAAAGCTAGCATTAGGCAAGTGTTCCCACCTTCACAGAGAGTCGTATGGAGTGGAATCTCATCTTGCTGAAGCCTGTGGGAATTGAGCCACAGACTTCTGCGAAGTCATGTTTCTTCTGCGTGGCACCCTGGTGCTTAACCACAGGTCCTGCTCTGCAGAAAGAGCTCCCTTAATCCATTGGCTTTCTATAGACTTTTTATTTAATATAAAAAGTGCTGCCAAATATTTATGATGATTTTGCAGTGGTAATTGCATAGACCGCTCCTCTGTGGCCTAGGAGGGGTCTGCCAAAATATCATTATTGTTAATTAATCAAGTCTGTTTTGAGCCAACTTCTGCTCCCACTGAAATCAACTGCATATATTTCAATCAATTCAGGTTCTTTAGAATTTATCCTTCTGTCCTGCTAAACCCTGAAGTCCTGTGGTTTCATTAGCAAGGTTGCCTTTCCAGCAAGTCCTAAGCTTTCTGCTGGCTTTCCGCAAGTTTCATCCCATCAGCTACAGAAGTCCCAGGCTAAGTTCAGCCACATGGCATGGGGTTATTTTGTCTATCAGATCTAAAGGGTTTCCCAAACACACAGCCAGAACAGAGTCTTGTTTCACCCATTTGGAACTTCCTAAGTAAAGATGCAGAAGTCAAGAGAGCAGAATACACACTTGGGCACCACGCAGTAAGAGAGTTGGGTCTGCTTCTGAATTTGGATAGACTTTGAGGTATGAATACCAATGCTTGTGCCTCCTTGGAGGCCTTTGAGCTATTGCTGACTGGTTGGGTCAAATGCTACTGAAGAGATTTATGCTTCACTTCATGCTGCTGGAAGAAACGGGCTGTGGCTTAGTGCACTGACACTGATTTATTCCTCACCTCACTTCATTGACACGTGTGTAATTACACAAATTGCCCTTGCATGCAGGGAAGAGCTTTCTCCCTGTCAGGGCTGAGCAGATTGGCTCAATCACTGTCAACAAAACTGTTTCATTAATGTAGTGATGTGAAGTTTTTTCATAGCCCACTACTAACCCAATACCTACGAGGACCAGGAGTGTTCTTAAGTGGGTAGTCTGTGCTGCCCTCACAGGGTTCTGTCACCCTCTAGTGACTGAAGTCCCCAAGATGGTATAAACTAACGGCTCCATCTTTTACTGAGGATGTAAAGCCTTGTTCTTTATGTTACAAGAGCCAAAGTTAAATCCCAGCTACAGCAAAAACCTAAAAGATGTGCTGCTCACAGGAAATGTTTTGTGTATTAGAAGAATAGCTGACCTCTTACAGCAGAAGTAAATAATGTGGTTGTCAGGCGCCTTGTATTCACAGCTCCCAGAGGATTCGAGTGCCCTATCGCCCAAATTAACTGGAATTGCACAGGGAAGTCTGCCACAGGGAGGGAATTCTGCCTTGGTAGATGGACGTGTTGCTTTGGCATGTCCTTGGCGTGCTTTTCTCAGCCCTCTGCTTATCTAGCAAGGACAAATCATTTAATGGCCATGCTCTTCCTTCATCCAGCTGCGTAGCACAGAGAAGGCCAAACAGTTTGAGCATGGACTGATCTGCTTGTGGGGAGCGAATGGGACTACACAGCTCCTCTAGCAATTACCCAATGATCATACACAGGCTAACTGCTTCAACTTTATACATTCATAGCCCATTCCTTGAATAACTCATCCCTGGCAATTGGCTGGTCACAAGTAACTTACTACAGCCACCACTTTATGGCCTAGCTATTCATATCCCGTGCTTCAGCTCAGAGATCTTCATGGATTGTTTCTGTTGCCTGGATGACCCACGTCCTCCCAACGATTAGCACAATGTGGAAAAACATTCTATATTTATCACTCTTATTCCTTTTTACTATCTTTCTTGGCAAAAAAACTTGTGCAAATATGTTTGGAAAGCAAACAAGAGCTACTACCACTGCCATCCAGCATAGTGTCATTTTTCTCTATCAGTTGTTGCTAATTTATTAATTTTCTTTAGCATTCACGTGGTGCACACTAGTAGCCTCCCAAAAGCAGCACACACTGGGGTACCACAGACTGAGACAGAGATGGTAGGCTTACACAGGGGGGGAAGTCACTGATAAGGCAAGTAGAGTAGGGGGTACAGTTGGAGCCCAGGGGTGTGTACCTGCAATGAGAAGGGTCACCAAAGGTGTTAAATGCCTGGAGATGAACAGGAATCAGGCACCTCATATGCCAAGGCACTCTTCAGAACTTAGCGCCCATCCAGAGCTTATGAAACAAACATCCTCTTACCCAGAGAACAGAAAGTACAAGGCATCACTATTAAATCTTGCATTTCAATGCCAAGGAATTCCTAGATTATCCCAAACTATTTTCACATTTCAGTAATTTATTGAAGACGTTAATTTTTGAAGGTTTGCTGTCAAGCAGCCAGGCAGACTCAATCTACGGTCCCCTTGATGCCAAACCAGCCAGGAGGATGGGGGTACTACATATACTTTTCCTCTTGTCTTAAGGTAAATAACATAGCTCATGTCCTTGTAAGCACTTCTACCTGGCCAAGTAATGTAATACTCTGAAAATCCAGCACGGAAAGGTCCTGACTCCAAAGGTGCTGCAGCTTTGCTCTGTCAGAAAAGGGAGCATGAAATTGTTAAAAAACCCTACAAATCACAGAAATAGAAACAGAGAAGTTTGCCCATAGTCTCTTGGCTCCAGCGAGCACCCTGTGATGCCAAAGACTTGTCATCAGAACCACCAAGAGAACATGGGAAGAGCACGCTGCTCCCCCTCTCGCTGCTGCTCAGACTCCCGCTGTGTGTGTCGCTAACTCCTCCTGGGAATTTCTGCAGATAAGAAATGCTTTCATGCTGCTGACACCGAGCTCAGGCAAGTAAAATAACATACCTGTTGGTGAACTAAAGAGCAGATGAGGCATGGCATGCCAGCCAGTGTTCTCTTTAAGAACCACAGCTGAATATGGTTAAATATTTCAAAGAGGGATTAGTAAATATTTTCAGTTCTCTGCTGTTCATGGGATCACAGGAGCCAGAGCCTGAAAGGACTGGGACAACTGCTACACAGTTTATTTTTCTTGCTCCCTTTATGCTTTGCTTTTTGTGGGAATATTTGCACAACCCCCACCTGCAGCAGCCTCTGACACCAAAGCTTATTTTTCCAGCTTCCTCATTTGTCACCAATGCATTGATTTAGTTCTTGTTCTACACCAGCAAAATTATCAAAACCCCCCAGCAGGCACCAAGCAGAACTGGGACCAGAGGTGTATTTAAGGACCTCACGTGACAGCTGCTGAAGTCAACGAGATGTTGGAGCTTTGGCTTGTTTCAGGTCAGACTTGAAAACAGTAAATTAGGCCTGGAAGGGGTTGGGGGTGGTCAGAGAAGTGTCACACTGCCCAAGGCAGGGCAGGCCAGGAAATTGGATGGGAGTGGATGAGCGACCTTTCTTTGAAGAGTGGGGAAAAAGAGAGCTGACTGTTTTTCTCTCTGTCCAAATGTGCCCTGTCTCTCCAGGCAGCCTTTTCACTTTCTATTAAAACCTTTTAAGATGCTGTACAATGAAGAGGGGCTGGTTCTCATGCTGGCAGCAACAGCATTTGTGTTTACTTAAACCTCTTCCTACCAAAAAAAGCTGTGGCCTAACACAAATCTCTCATCAACAGCTCTGTCAAGCAAAGGTCCGTTTCATCCTCTCCTCTCCTCTCCCACAACCCCCAGCTGCAGACCCTTAACACACTTTCATTCAAAGCTGTTCTGCTCAGGAGCTGGAGAAAAACAGCCTGCAAAGAACTTTGAGAACAGTTTACAGCTTAGATACACTAATGGGTCACGCCGTGGTGTAGATTGTGAAACATCAGAGACTAAAATAACTCCTGTGATTATCTTTTTTGATGCCTCAAAGTTACTTTGCCATAAACACATGCTTCCTGAGATGCTATTGGAATAGATCACTGCTGGCTCTCTCCCACTGCCTGTGAAGGTTGTGGGCTTTGCAGGGAGAAGAGCTTCCATTTCTTTTCCTTTGCAGCCAGGAGGGTCTCTCAGCAATGTTTAATCTGTCTGTAGATAAACGATTCCATCTCTAAGTTCAGCCTTCCTCTCTTTAAGCCACGACTCTTAGATGGTGACAGAAATCTCTCAGACTCACACCAAAGTGCAGAGGTAGAAGAATGAAGTGAGATAACCAACTAGTTTGGAACCTACTGATGGATTTCTCAAACCCTCCTACTCATCTAGTTGATGATTTCTGCTAAATAACAAGAATAATTTCCCTGATGCTTTTCAGCATGAGGCAGCCTGTGTTCCAGACACCACAGTTCCCACAGACCAACCAGCATAAACTGCAAATTAATTTGTTCTATTACTGGTCTTGAAACAGGCTTCCAACACCTCTCCAGAGCAGGACAAGCTATAGGATGCCTCAGAGAAGATGATTAAAGCATCTTCATATGCTTATATTTACACTTGCCAAATAATCTGTAGAAGGGAAGAAACGTTGCGTATGCTGTAGGAGGGATGGAGTGAAACTGCATGTTCTTAAAGAGCTGCATGGAGATCCAGATGGAAGAGGTTGAGTTGTGGCAACGATTGTTACATTCACATTTTGTATTTGCAGGTATTGCTAACAAAATACAGCTAGAAGACTGAACTACTGCTGCTGCAGCCCAACCAGAAGACTGGGAACCTGCATGAACTTTTCTCTCTTCCCATTTCATGTTTCAGCCTCAGAGGGAGAAGTCCTTATCATTTGCTGTTTAAGATACCTAATGCAAGGACAGTACATCCCAAATGATGGTACACTGCAAATCTCTAGGTCACTGGCAAGAAGCTTTTCTGCGCTGTGAGATGACCATCCCCTCTCTGGCCACACACTGAGCAAGCACTACTTGCTGCAGAGCCACGTGCTCGTGGGACCACGCAACCCCTGTGAAGGCAGCACAATAAGGTGGCAAGCTCTGTGTGAGGCTTTTAATATTTAACACCAAAAGGCAGCTTGCCTGGCTCTAAAGAGAGCAGCATATACTGTGATAAGGGACAGTTAACCTGGATACAGCGTGTCCCATCTGTGTCCCGCTCTAATTACGGCAGATGTCTCTCTGCCTCCAAAGAAAACCTCTTTGTTGGTTTTGCGTGCTCTTAGGGTGACAGTATTTGTTCTGGGAAAGCTCAGAGGATATGAATCATTTGGTGTCTGCAGAATCTAACCCTCACAGGTCACTCTTCTAATCTACCACCGCCAGCTGTTCACAGCGTGGCGTTGGCTGATCAATACTGGGTGACCCAGGAGAGCTGTGGGCAGTCAGTGCTTCACACAGTGGTTGGAAGCGTCTGCTGGTCCCATCTGAACCCTTGTGAAAGTTCTTTCCATAAATAAGGGAGACAAGTGTTGTTCCATCTCATTGTTCGCAGCAGTGAAGCAAATGAACAGCTCCATCTGGGGCTTTGCATCTTCTCCCATCATCAGGAGAGCTGGGACATCCCAGAGTGCTCCAGGGGATCCCGAGGAAATTAAAACGTGGTGCTGGGGGTGAAGTTACCTCTCCTCCCTGCCTTGCTGCAGGAGGCCTGTGGCTCTAGTTTCTGAGCCATCTCCCCACCATCAGAAGGTTCCCAGCTCCACAGCTCAACACCAGCCTGAACCAGCTCTGCTGACTGCTGACTGACCATCCCTTCCTGTGCTTGCAGTTTTAGGGATGTCTTGCACCTTTACTACCCCGTAGCAAATCAGTACAGGTGTCTGCACTGGTTCCCAGGTTTGTAAGAGGAATTTCTTGCAGGACCAAGTAACTTTGTTTTAATAAGCTTAAAGCTAATGCTAAAAATTACTATTTTTAAAGGAGCTTAAAATGTAATGCTTAGATCCGTGTTTTTTGGTAAATGGAACTGAACATATGCATTTACATTGTATAGGAATGAGTGGATGTGTAGCTTGGCATTAAGCAAATTACCAGAAAAAGAAGCAGCTTTTTACACTTACAGTTTAAAACGGCCACTAATGCAGATTCACTTACAGTTGCCTCACAGATTTGCCTTAACTCCAAAGAAGTCTACATACAAACACCAGTGGAGGACAGCTAACTATTCAAATGCAACCATAAGTACTGAGAATCAAGAAAATAACAGCTCCTCTGAGTTCAAGTAGCAATTAAATGGAAGAGAACATCATCATGTTTTTCAGCAATATTGAAAAACTTTTGTTAAAGGTCAAATAATTTGCTAAAGACTTTTTTTTAACGATGAAATCTGAAGGAATTCCAATGTTCACTTTATGATCTTCAATTTCAACCTCTCCCTGAGTGCAAATCACTGCAGCAGGCTGAACAGTTTGCACCTGCTTTCAGAGGCACCTTGCAGGTACCGAGCAATAGCGCAGCACTTTAGGACACCAAACAGTGTCTTTCGTCTTTCAGAGCAGATTTTTGTTTAACTGTGCTATTTGGTAAAGCACCATTTTACTGCACACTGAGTTTATAACATCCAGATATGCTAAATTTATAGTCCAGACTGAAAATTCACACACGGGTGTTGTAAAGATGCTCTAACAGGAGCTCAGTCTTTCTAAATACTTCCCATGAGCAGCAGTCAGTGAGAGCTGCCCTTTGTAGGTTGGAACTATTGCCCTGAGTAGGATAAGCTAAGAAATAGCTCGATTTTCCTCAGTGAGCACCACAAGCAGGAGATCATCACTCAGGCTCTGTCTCGCGTCACACAGTAGATAAACTTTGGGCATAAGCTTGGTAACACGTGCAGTTACCTGCCAGTCTTGACTTCAGCCTGAATGTGGCTGGAGGAATCGTGTCATCTGCTGCCTCATAAAATACTGAAGGAAGAGTTTGGAAAGCAGAGGAGAAGATACTAGTTGGTTTCCTATTGTATCTCAAGTTCTACAAAAGAACTCGAATCAAAACCAAATCGAATGCCAGCTGTTAACAAAACCTATGCACTTTCATCTGATGCTTCAGGCAAGACCATTATATCCAACTAATTAGTTGAGAGAAGATGAGGCCAACAAACTTCTTAAGAAGCTGGCGCTGGTGTTGCAGCCTAGCTCAGGAGTTAGCAAAACAAGACAACATCCAGCTATCCCTCTCAGTAATCTGTGTGGTACTGGAAGCTCTTTGCTAGCACAATAACCAGGAGCAGTGCCTCTTCCTGCTCAGATAATGGGCACAAATTTAAAAAATCATTTCACGGTGGATGAGCAGCCAGCTTATTTGTAGCTGTGCTATCATAAAGGCGCTGAGAGCTCTGCATCCACACAGGGAGGGAAACAAGGGAAAGTTTGGGCAGCTTGTGCTCCTGTGTTTGTTGCTGCTTCTTTTTGTTGCCTTTTGCATTAATTTGGGAGCCCCCCCAAGGTGAACATGCAGGTTTCTGTTTCAGTGGTTGATAAATAGTTGCCTTGATGGACAGGCAGAGTTAACCAGGGTGTTTCAGGTTGGTTACTGACAGGCTCAACCTTTCCAGCCTCTCCGTCCACAACTCAGGGAGAGTGAATTTGCTGAGAGTGGGTGGGCTCTCTGGGTTTCACAAACATCCTGCCCCCAGCCACAGCCCTGCCACAGACACAACTGCACTGAAAGCTGGCCTTTGGGTGGAATTAAATAGGGAATTCTGGCTTGTGCATCCCTTGACCTCTTCCCTGATAACAGTATTTTCTTTCCACTGATATGAGAGTTAGGCACTCAAATCCTACTTCACAAGGAACCCTGAGTCAGCTGTTGGCCGCTTATCAATGCCCAGGGAAATGCTTTAATCAACATTAAATCTGGTGGTTTTGAAACCACCTTGCCTTAGCACTGCAATGAATTCACTCTACTGAATGAGTTCAATTATTAAAGCCCGGAGGGAGAACTGGTCAGGGGTTTGAGTGTCTGACAGTAAGACTTTTGCTTCCATATTAAGACAACAAAGTGAAAAAACTTCATAAACTAAATTCATTTCAATCTCTTAAATTTTGGGGCTGAATACAATTAGTTTTAGGATGCAGCTGTAAAAGTCTGAATCATTATTTATCACTCACCTGCCCATTAGCCTTGGTGTCTCTGTACTTTTGTGCTATATCTATGACCTTCCTCCTTGCTTGGTTGCTTGAGGGTCTTCACTAAAGTCTATTTTAGACTGGAATTTGAGAGCAGCAACAAAAATGGGGTGTTTTGTTCTGGAGTACTAAATCACAATAGAGGTGTGCCTAATAAAGGTAATTTCTGATACAGCACTGATGATACAGAGGCCCTTAAGCCTGTTTGTCTTATAAATATGAATTTTCATGTGAATTGGGATTTAGTTAGATATGTAACAATCTGCCATAGGACAATTTGCCTTGATTAGTAGAATCAGGGGAGTCTGAGGCTCACAATCTAATTACAAGGCCACCAATCCACATCACCTACTGATCTCAGGCTGGACATGGTCACCAAAAGCTTCCTTCACGGGCAGTGGCGAGTTGGGTGCTTCCAGGCAGAGGCATCCAACCAGATCTGGGGATGGCTGTGTGTCCCCATTGCCCTCAGACAGAGCCCAGGGTGATGGTGCTTCTAACTCAGGCAGCTGAGGTTAGAGATCACCCCAAGTCCTACACATACAGGCTATGACACCTTCACTGGCCCATGTGCAGAAACATCAAAGAGAAGCAAAGGAGGATTTCTGTTTAAAACACAATAGCAAGTGTCCTGTGCTTAGCTAAGGGGCATGACAGTCTGCCAAGATAAGACTGATGTGTCATGATTTGTTAGTCTGATACAGGCTGATGACATGTAACAGCGACACATCAGCCAGAAATAAAGATGCAGTTGCCTGGAAAACGTCATAATTCTGTTGTTAGTGGAAGGTAGCTCATTAATATGTATATCACACACCCCTGAGCCAATGCAGAGTAGAACTGTTAAGATCTAAATGTATTTTACTATGAATAGTAGCAGACTGACCCACACCACGTTCTCCATTACAAGGAGAGTTCAGTGTCCTGTTCTGGTGGGACACAACCACGGCACATTGACAGCAGCAGGTATGAGAGTGGTGGATGGAGTTGAGTGGCTGTAACTTGTAGTCTTCTCCAGAACTATTAACGAGCTCATTAATACAGCAAAGTGGCAGACAAATGACTCAGGGTGAAAAACTCAAATCAATGAGCGCTGATTTGTTTGTATCAAACAGTTTTGCTTGGATTTATTAGCTTCTAGTCCTGCCAAGCAAGCAAAATGATCATTTACTGTAAGTGATTGCAAATGCTGACTGGGGGAGAAAACGAAGGAAGGAAAAATTCCAGCCCAAGCAGGCAGAGAGGCTGAGATCAGATCCTCAGCCTTGTGCTGGGGAAGCCTTTGTTCAGAGCACTTGTGCTGTCACGTATTTGGTTATATTCATCTCTGAAGCCGTATTTTTCTTGCCATAGAAACATCTAGAACTTATAACATCGTAAGACAAAGAGGAGGAAGGAGACAATATCAGATCCCCCAGCACTTCCCTGCCTGGACTGTGAGAAATGTGTCCCAGTTACACCTTTCAGTGGATCAGCAAACGTGTTTCCATTGTAACCAGTTCTGTACTGGGTGCAGTGAAAGGTGGGCACATAGGTTTGAAAGAACAATTCAAATTCAGATTCAGCAGCCTCAAACATGGGACCTGGGACTTGTGAGAGCTTCCCCTCCCCTCAATACCATTTTCTCTCCTGTCCCAGTGTCTCTCTCCCCTGAATCCATCTCCCTGAGATGGTTTCTATGTCCTGGCAGCTCCAGGTTATAGAAACACAGCTTTGCCTTTTAAAAGAGGGATTGGTCAGGGCAACGTTAACCTTTGCAGATGTTTTGCTATTTTTCTTACTCACAGATAAAAATCTAATAACCATTTAAAAAAAAAAAAGAAAAAAGAATTGATCTGTGGCCTTTGAAGAGGAGTCCTGGGGAGCCAATTAGGTTAAAGCAGAACAAAAATGTTTCCATCTTTCCCATGCTCTAATTAAGGTCAGAAAAGATTTCCCCCAGTCAGGAAACTGTTGGTTTTGCTTTATCATCTTCCCAGAGAAATAATATAAGCTGTAGGACCTTCGACATGTTGATCAAAATTAGAGTTCTTTTTTTGTCTGGGTGTCTCTGGCTATCTTCACCTATTGATTATAAAGGCTACAGAGCACCTAGATGAGATGCAGGCACGTGCATTGCAGAGATGGGTGCAATGACTTAAATACACTAATTAGCCTTTACCTGCCTGGGAAAGAATAACTCGAGTGGCTCTCGTTAGGGGTTGTGGAACTGAACCTTTTCCTGTGAGTTTCCCGGGCCAGAATGGATCATTTGCAATACATTGATTTATTTTTTTTTCCTGGTTCTTGCATTAAAAAAGGATTAAAATCCTCTTTTGCCAGCTCTGGACATCACAGATGCCTCACAGTTAAATTAAGTGCTGCCTTCTCCCTTTTTGCTGCATCTCAAAAGGTTTGTTGGGTTTTTTCTCTCTACAGAAAGTTACTGGAACAGTCCTCTCCTCCTCTGCAGCTGAGTCATCTGCAGTACCATTTATTCATCCTATCAGCTAGCTCCCTATGTGGTATGGAGTTTTCTGGTAAAAACAAAGAGCGTGCTGAAGCTCCAGCTCTATTAGAGCAGATTTTGCAGCCGACAGTTTGTTTCCCATCTAAAACAAACTCAGTTTTCTAAGGCAGAGAGAATTCCAATTACCACAAGGATGTGGCAGGAAATCGACAGCCTCCTGAACAAAACCAGTAAGGTTTACAGGTGCTGTTCACAGTGCTTAGTTTAAATATAATCTCTTTAGCCCCAAGATTTTTTGTGCAGTGGTTACACCCATCCCTGTGATACCCAACTGGCTGACCAGCATGCAAAGTGCCACAGTAGTACCCATGAGTATGCATCTAGCATTTAATACATGATTTTCCACTTCTTACTTCAGGTTACTGCCTCATTTCCCTTCTTGCATTATGGGGCTGTAGTGTTCTGGATGATGATAAAATATCTAATCGAAGAGGCTGCCAAGTGAAATTTTAATCAAAGGCCTTTTGCAGCTGAAAGACTGGCTTTGTTAAGTGATCAATATCTATTGATGGAGAGAGCCTAGAAGAAAAATGGTTCTCTCTGCTTTCACAAGGGAAGAAGTTATTAGAAGTTATTAGAAACGTGGGCCAATTTGCCCCTCCAGCACCTCCTAGGAGTCTGGATCCAACCCTAAATAGATTGGTTGAAATCACCACGCAGACACTTTAAGAGCTCTTCTAAGCTGTACTGTTAATTAGAACCTGAATATGAACAGACTGTTGCTATCTGACACCTTGGGAAAGAAAAAGCTGCTGTAATTATAATTATGTGCACCACAGAACTCCTTCTCTATCTCAAAGCTGTGTTTTTACTTAGCTTACTTAAAGGAAAAGAGAGACCAGGCTAAAAAGCACCTGTGGAAATCTGCCAGGCACACGGGCAGAACGGGGAAGTGTGCTAATTAATACGCTTGTTTGGCAACAGAACAATTAGGATGCAAAGGCAGGCACCACCAGCAAGTAGGAATCTGTACTGAGATCACAACAGATAGGAAAGGGAGGGATGCTGAGAGCAGGAGGGGCTATAGAGGATCTTACTGCAGTTTGCTGAGGTGTCCCTTTCAGCCTTGGAAGAAGTGATGTGGTGCAAGTTAATTACCTGGGAGCAGGTTCCTAACCCCTGCTCCCTTTGAGGATGCCCAGTCCAGAAATCCTATTACTGAAGGAAACACAGAAATCACGGGGCTTGTTTTCCATCAATAGCAGTTCAAGACCTTTCCCAAGTCAAGGCTGATCAGTTCATGCATTTCAGGGCACGTAGGAAATCAGTAATGGAGAAGTTTAGTGGCTCGTGAGCTCTAGCACAACTCTGGAACCAGTTCTTTCCCCTTAGGTCTAAATTACATACCTACAGATGCTCATGTTGAGCTTTGACCATCCACACACATCAGTAGAACCCCATTTGCACTCCCAGGCATCCATCACAGGCTGAATGGGCCAGTCCTGAGCTAGCAGGAATTACCCTTTTTTCACAAGCAAGCTCACTCCTTGCTTTGTGGGGTTTCTGGCCAAATTCAGCCCAGGCAGGAGGCCTTGATAAGCATCTTCATGTGCTTTCCTGACCTTAATGCTTTGAGTCATGGGTAGACTCTGAGTCAGATGAGTCAATGTCAGGAAATATCTTTGAATGCAGAACAAAAAATTGGGACAACCATAAACCTCTGCTGTGCTGGTAAACCAGGCTGAGCCTGGCTGCTAACCAGCAAAAGCCTGATTCCCAAACTCACCACTGCCCTGAGAGCATCTTTAAAGCAGCAATAAATTCATGAAAATGGAAAATGGATGCATTATATTTCTCTCTCATGTGCCTCATGGACATTGTTTAATCCATTTCCTACAGTGAAACCTGCATTACAGAACCAGAGGAATTCAAAGTAACCGAACGGATCCAGCTCCTGCCTGACTGTGGAGAGTTAATAATTTTGCTTAGCTCCCTGCTTAGATTGTTTTTCACCTAAAGAGATATTTACTGTCATATCCAACCACTGTTTCAAAGCAGGGAAGGAGTGTTCCTACAGACAAAATGCAATCACCAGGAAAGGAGGCAGCCTTCCTAAGAAGGAGATTTGTAATCAGACATGCTACCTAGTTGTGGCAGGCTACATGCCCAGGATGGCTAGCATCCTAGTGGAGAAGAGAGAGAAATGCCCTATTTTAGCTGTTAGGCTTAGCTCCTGTTTGGGAGTCATTGGACCCCTGCCTCTTGAGATGCTTTGCAAACATCAATGATGTAGAGAATGGACTGGTGGGAGCAACGCTGCAGGCAGAGCTGGGAGACGGTGCTGGTGCTCTCCATCTCAGCTCTGGACTCAGGGACACAATGTTTGACTGTGACAGGCTCAACAGTTTGCAGGGACTGGCTGCTCCAAGTCCTGCTGAGAACCCAACGCAGCTGCTTTACGTGTGGCTACAGACACACAGCACCATCATGAAAGGAAATGCCATGAGGATGGAGCAGAAGGGGACTTGGGATGTCTGCAATCCATACAGCACTCCCAGAAGATGTGATTTCGTCTGTCTCTCAGGCTCCCTCCTCCCCCAGTGAGACAACAACTCTTCCCTATTTCACAGGGGCGGTTTTGCTTCAGGTTCAGGGTGCTCTCTAGCATTGCAAAGCTGGAGCTGCCTCCTGTGCTTTGACCACATCTCACTTCCCTGCAAGGTACCACACAGCACGACTTCCACCCTGCCGAAACGCAGGCCAGAGCCACGGCAGCTGAGGATGGCTGTGTAGCCATTCCCTCTCTCTTTTAACCCCTGAAGTCAGACCCCTGCTTATAAACCAGCAGCCTCCAAGGTTTTATTCCAGGTACTCAGTCGTTTCTGAGTATAAGTACAGGAGCTGTGACCAGTGAGTAAGGACACGATGAAGCTGACGCCTGTCCTGGTGTCAGAACACAAAGGGAAGGTCTCAGATCAAGGAACAGGATGTGCTTTGCTGGGAGAAAGGAGCTGATGATGTTTAATTAAACAATGACACAGCAGTCATGCCCTCAATACATTGTATTACAGAAATACCAGTGAGTAAAGAGCAACATGAAGAGTGATGCTTCGGCAGCCGGTGTAGGAATCCCCTTCCAACTCTAACAGAGAGAACCAGAGGAGATGCTTGATCTTGCCTCAGCGTGGGAAATTTGGACACCTTATAGGCCGTAGAAATGTGCTCAAATCCCAGAGCTGGGTGGCTGAAAAGACCAAATTTCAAGAGTTTTGGGGAATCAATTCTGCAGAGCATTGAGCTGAAAGACTGCCTTTCATTATCTCAGAAAGTTTCCTTTTTTGGTTTTTTAACTGCATTAGGGACTTTGGTACTTTAAATAAATTCTGCATCCAAGTAGCTTGACATAACCAGGTTTTCCTCTGTTTTGAGATCATATTCTATCGATATGCTCACGTTACTCCTGTGTCACACCTGGCAATCCCCATGGAAAACACCCACACTCTCTACTTGTACCTCACAGCTCAGCACATTCGGTACCCCCCAGATGACCAGCACAGACTGGTCTACCCCGAAGGGCTCAGCACCCCAGGCATACTGAGTGCCAGCAAACAGGAAAGGGTGAAAATATGAATGCACTGTTTGCTCAATGAGAGAAGGCAGAAAAGCTTGGGAACTCTTTGAGCACTGACCTAGAGGGAAAGCTGTGGCTCTGTGTTGAAAAGCATCCTTTTAGTTCACAGGGGCCAGAAAAGCCAATGCTGCAGCAGAGGCTTTGGTTTGCCTTGTATAGAAGTGAGAGGAGGATGTTTCCCAGTGTGGCTGCATTTCTTGCTAGCACAGAAATGGAGGGGCTGGCAAAAAAAAAGAGAAAAAAGCAACTAAAATTGGGTCCATCTGCTCGGAATTAGCTTTGGGTTGATGTGATCCACTGCGATGCACAACGGGAGAATGGAACTGAGGGGTGTGAATTACAGCTGATCACAACATTTTCAGCTCAATGAAATTCTGAAAGTGAATTATCCTGCAGTAATGTGCTCATTTTCAGCTTTTGTCAAGCAGGAGCTCCTGTCCAGAGCTTTTTAGTCCTTTGCTGTCCCCAAGGAAGCTAGCAGACCTGCACTGGAGGAGCAGAGCAAGGAGACCCGCATGAATACACACGTGTTTTGCAATCCCAAAGCAGACAGACTGATGTAATTGTTGTTCAGAGAAAGATTCTGCTTCTGTTCTAATACAGGATGAAAATGAAATATGAGAGTTCAGTGGTTATAAGAAAACGGATTTATCCTCCCCTACTTGGCTCTAATAAGAATATTTTTGGACAGAGGTCAGGAAGGGGATTACACGGGTGCACAGGTCCATTTGAAGTCTTTATAGAGAGAACTCCTGCTTCTTCTGCTCCCCATTAATGACTGCCAGGTCCCAACACAAAGCCTTCAATAATTTAGCACATCCTTTTTGAACAAAAGGAGCTGCTGGAAGCTAGCACAGGTAGTCGATAGCTTTCCTCCTGTGAGAGAGGTCACTGCACAAATGGCCACGAAGTTACTGAGGTTTCCCTGTACTGACTCACTGCAGTGTTAACTCGCTCCAGTGACAACCTTTCCAGCTGAATTTCCCTTGATGTAACATATGGATGCTGCCCATCTTTCCAGTTCATTGACTGATTCCTTTCCTAAGGGCATCCTGCTTCTCCTGCTTGTCTGTGAAGTGTCTTAAAATACGTTTCAGAGAGGTTTGGGACTGGCAGCAAGCAGAAACCCCTGAATTTGCTGCCTAGCTTTAAAATAAAGGGAAAAAACCCAAAGAAAAGAGACTGTGCTTCACTCCAGACACTCAATTTCTGAGAGAACTGCTGCAGCTCTTGCCAATTCTGATGACTTGAGGATTTTGTGTGCTGCAGAGAGTGGGAGGGAAAAATTGCAAGGTACAACAATTCATTCCTGGTTCCTCCATCCCCAAAACATCTGTAGCTCAGTTCACTAAGACAGTCTCCCACATCATGCTGAACAAAGGGAGGAAAATCCAGTTATACAGTTCTTTTCATTTCAAAGAAAATGGAGCTTTCACAACTAATTTTTAAGGTGCATTTTTACTGTGGTAGAATAAACACCAACCCCCCTTTGCAGGAAGCAATCAAGCCCAGCAAAGAAACCCTGTCCCAGCCTCTGAGAGGTGGCTTATTTAACATGATTTTTTATGCTATGTGGTTAGTGTTAGTTCTGGGAAATAATCATGGCCTTTTTTATTACCCTGGGTATTGGTTTTGTAAGGAAGTTCATCTACAGAAAAGCATGTGGAAAGATGTTCTGGACTTTTTACCTAATTAACCAAATTAACAAACATATATTTTTATTATTATTATCATTATTTAACTGCACCTTCTCTCTCACTTCTTTGCTAAAATGAGTCACTGTTTGAGTCCCAGCATGTTGGAGCACTGTGAAGATCAGGTTCAGCAAGAGTGTTCCCCCAGATACTGGGAACTCTATTATCAGTATCGTTCTCCTGAGCACACCAGGCTCAGGTAATAGGCAGGAGGGTCATTTCTCCCCCTCAGGCTCTGCTAAACCAACAGTCAAATACCCAGCAGAAGCAACAACAGTCCCTATACACACTCACAAACCTTCTAAACTCAAATCTCTCCTGGATCACTGGTCCTTGCATGGGATTTTCCAGTCTATGAGTCAAGAACATAAGTTAGTCAGCAGTTAGTCTCCTGCTCTAGGTACTTAGGACTGTGAAGTACTTGTCTCCATTGCATGAAAACAGAGTTAGGCACCTAAAAATAAGTGATGCAACAACTTCCTCCCCATATTAAGTTTAGGGCAAAGTTTCATTGCGAAATCCAGCCCAGTCTCTGTGAGGCTGAGTCACAGGAATCCTGTGTTGTTTGTGTATGGAAAATGTTGGAGGAAAATCATTTTGGTTTGGGTCCATTCTTCAGTATATAAAGGAACAGCATGCCCCATCTTTCTGCCAAACAGCAGCATGCACTGGCACCCTGACGCCAGCCAGCCTGGGAAAACCCCTGCGTGCTCACTGGGGCCCAGTTCCAAGGTAAGAGAACAGCCCGAGGAGCTCACACCTTCACAGGCTGGGGGGTTGAAGCTCTCAGGAACGGGGATTTTCTAAAACACAGTTACAATCAGGAACCAGCAGCTTTCCTGGTTTACACTGGTCACTAGGGAGAACCCATGCAAGGGGTATAAAGACCTTGGATGCTTTCTCCATCTTCCCAAGAGTGGCTCCTTCAGTCAGAGTCCAGTACTGTGTCAACACCAACAACCGTGTGTCAGCTCAGAAAGGACCAGAGAACATAGAAACATCTCTACATGTGTCTGGACACGATTATCCAGCACCACTGTGAGAGCAGCACTGCTCCTTCACCTTGTTTACAGGACACCAGTAGGCACAAGAGCACAAAGCAAATCAGAATCCTGTTTCTACTGCCCCAAACACTCCATTCCTCTGGATATTAACCTATCCCTACAAGTGAAATACCCTCAGATTCCTTTCACCTTCTTAACTGGCATTTAATGTGTCAGCAAATTATTCCCTGGACAGCACCTGTGAGAAAAACACCTATTTTCTTGTAGTTGCACTCTGGCTTTCTTGAAAAACCCACTGCTTGCAGTTATACTTGGGTCTGGAGAACAATGGTCAGCACAACACATCATTTCTTTTCTGTAAAATGGCTTTACAGTGTGATCAACAACCCATTTCTTTTGATTCTGCTTTCACCCAAATACTTTGTCATTCCCCGTTTTAGCTCTTTAGTAATTTCCACTACGGTGAAAGATGCCAGAAATCAATCTCTGCTCTTCTGAACTTTAATTCAGCAGCGTGGAAAAAATAGTGGGGGAACTTTTGCAAGAGCCAGCTTTGCAAACATGTACTTGAGAAGGGTGTAACAAATAGGGATTGAGCTGTTCAATTCCTACTCCATCACTCTCTTCATGCAAGTCTATTATTCCTTGCATGGACATTGAAGAGCTGCTACGACTAATTCGATCAGGTCCTGTCTATTTCTGACTCACTTTCCAATCTGTACAATGCTAAAAAGAGACAGGGAACCTTGCAAACCCAGTATTTGGGTTCATATTTCGTTCCATGATTGCTGATCACCTATCAGCTAGGAATTCTCAGTAAAAGCTCAGATTTGTGCTAAATGTGCACAGGGCAATTTTACAATTACCCTCCCACATTGAGAATGAGCACTGAGTTGTAGGAAGGAGCATTTGAAGAACATAAATATTTCCCTTCCTGATGATTATTTCCACCCCCCTGCTTCCCCATGAGCATTTTAACAAGCAGTGAGCACACTGGGTTGGACCAAAAGGTGAAGACACATCTGCAGCCACGACTTGTGCTCTCTCCAGTGTGATGATGGAGAATTTGTGCTGGCAGCTTTATACCCAGGCACAAGAGCTTGGATCTGAGCTCACTTTTAGAGAAGAGGGGAAAATCTAGTAGGAAATAGTTTCTTTCCTCCTTCCACACACTGAGATGCTCCTTTCTAACACCACTGTTTAGAGTCTCCCCTCTGTGAAAGGCTCCAAGGCACAGGAAGAGTCTCTGTGCTTTGCTGTTGGGAGGGTCGCAGCTTCGTGGAAGGGGATTCAGGATGCTTCCCATCTCCCAGCGAGCAGGGACAGGCACCTACAAGCTGATGTTCCACCACCACACCTGCCTCCAAGGTTACTCCAAGGCCTCATCCCCACCTGCCTCATGCCCAGGGCTCTGGAGGACAATAAACACCTCAACACATCTTTCCTTCCCCTACAAGCTCGGGCCACACCAAAGACATTTCTACTTACTATTCTCCCAGCCACCCAGACTCTGAGCATAAATAAAAAGGTACAGTACTGTTAAATTCAAGTCCTATGCATGTAAAAACATTTTGCTTTGCAAATCTAATTACCATTCTTGCCTGTTGGTGTTTTAACTGGAGTTTTGAAGCCTCTCTGTATTGTGGGCTTTGCATTGTGGCTTTGTTTTTCCATGAGATGCTAATTTGCACTAATTGTGTTATGCAGTCATAAGAGCCCAGCTTGGAGGAAGGGAATTATTGGTGTGTGTATTTTTGTAATAACGATTAGAGAGCCAGGAAAGAAGTGAAAAAAAGAGAGACAGGAGGAGCCTATTGCTAAAACCCTCACGTACGGTGGAAGAAAACTCCAGCTTGTGGCTTTAAGGGAATAAAAGTCTGTGTAGTATCTCTCAAACACCTACTGTCTACTGGCGTGCCACTGAGATACAAGCTGTATACGTTTCTACAGGCAGCGTTAATTTGAGGCAATTAATGGAAATGAGAGGAGAAACAGGCAGTGTTTCTGTTGTAGTACGAGGGGTGTGGAAGCTGCTAACTCCTTTTGTAATCTGAGGTTCTTAAGGCTCATCAGGAGTGGAAAAACGCAGCCCAGCTCTGTTGTTTGTGCTACAGCAATATCTTGATCTCTTAATTAGGACTCAGAGAGCTCCGTTCTGTTCAGGTCTGGGCTAAGAGGCAGTTCCAACCCCGCGCTGCTCGAGATGTGGCACAGCAGATGGGCAAAGAGGCAAACAGCAGCAGCAGGGGAACAGAGCTAGTCCAGCACAGGCAAAAGGTGACAGGGCTCACCTTCCACCTGCCCAAAATCAGCCTGAGGAGTTAAGCTGCCAAGGCAACAGGTTGGCTTGGAGAAGTTTGAGGTGGCAGCTACATGGTCTTGCATAGGTGTGACGCTGATTGTCTGATCATCTGTAGATTTGTGGACTTCAGCTACAAAAGTCTCTTCTGGAACATCCTGTGCTGGCCACTGTATGACAGGCTCCTAAATTAGATGGAGCAGTGATTTATTCTGGCATTGCAGTCTCTGTCCCTAGGAGAAAGGGCCCAATAACCCCAGCAGGCAAGTTTCAGGAGCTCCAGCTATTGACTTTGACTTCAGGGGGCTTTGGATCTCATCTCTGCCTGCGCAGCCGCTGCAATCAGAAAGCTGCTCCCTCTAACGCTCTGCCAAAACACTCCCTGCTGCCACATCGCTGTCAAAGCTGCCAGCTTCTGCTGTCATCAGCTTGGGCCCCTTCCATTGCAAGGGGATCTCAGGCAAGATGTGGCAATATCTTAGAAAAGGGTGGATATATCCCTTGGGAACACCGATACTTCACCACCACCGAACATCGATCCCCTAAACCATTTGCTCTCACACTGCTTAGCAAACCAACGCTGCCTGGCGATGGCAGAGGGTGACACCAGCTTTGCATTGACAGCCCCAAAGCACCACGGGCTCCTGGTGAATGAGAAGGCTCCATATATCAAACGTAACTTACTATGCTCCAAGCTGCTTGGAAGATGACTCGGACCAAAGCTGCTGGTCCAGCACAGGAGGGAGGTGGGGGCTTGGCAGAGATGTGACACACAAAGTCACACAGCAAGAGACATCTAGCACAGCCACACAAGGGGCCCTACCCCTGGACAATCAGCCAGGACAAGGGGACAATTAAAGCTCACAGTGACTTCCAGCACTCCTGGAATAAGAGAACACGACTGAATCAAGGCAGGATTCCTTCGCCAGGGTTATTCAGAGCCACGCTTTCCTGCACACATGGGATGCACTGTGTGGGTGCTTTGGAAGGAAAGGAAAGCTCACAGGCCTGCAGTGAATGCTGAGGCACAAGGCTGAACCTAAACCAAGCTCAGATGTGGGACAGATAAAGCAGCATGATGCTCTTGTTTCTGCCCCGGTGATGTCATGCAGCCTGCCATCAGGACTGTGGGACAAAGAGCTGCAGACTACAGTCAGAAGGAGAAAGGGAGATAAAGGGAAATGCTTTGGAGACACAAATCACATGGGCAGCACAAGACAGATGTTCTGGCAGGTGGGAGCTCATTGTGTCTCACGTGTAGGCAGGCAGCAGATGAAAACCTGAATGAAGTCTTGAAACAAGACAGTCCAAGACAGGGATGATTTGGACCCACCTTCAATTCCCCCAAGCTATTTTACATATTAGAGGTTAATGTGAAGCTAAAGCTCTCTCACTAGAGGGGAGCAGCAGTACCATCATGGGAAAGGGCCCAGGCACACGCAGGAGGTAAACAAGAAAGTAGCAGGAGGGATGCAAACTGAAGTAGGCTCTCAGCTCTGGATAGAATTGTTTCAGCAGTAGGTGAAAATCAATCTTCCTGAGGCTACAAAACGGCACAGTCCTCTGTATGTGGTTAGACTTTATCAGATCATCCAGGCAATAACTCAAACCAGGAAATTCTTCATGAGCTGCACAGAAAGAAGCATTTAACAGCTTCACTGTGTAATTAGGCAGCATTCAGTCCCACAGTACAATAAATCCAGTGGGCCTGAATCTTCAGCTGTTGGGAAATAGGAAAGTATCCTAAGCCTTAATGAACATGGATCTTGCTTAATCAACATGCTATGATTGACATGTCAATCAACAGCCTATGATTGACTTCAGAATGTGATGGAAAGTTCCCTATGAGTCCTAAGATGGAAAATCTTTGATACCTGTAATCCTTGGGTATATTACTATTAAGGTGAGCATGGAATCAGCAGCCAGATCTCTCTTTTCTGAATATTTTGACCTTTTTTGCCCAACACCTTTTTCAACCCATGGTTTGAACGTTCACTTTGAGTTCTCCAAATGACTTGGATGGTTTCCATCTTGACTTCATTTATTTGGTACATACAGACATTTCTATCACTACATTACCCCCAGATCTGAATGCCATTGCACTTGTAAATGAGGCTGTTGGGAAAAGTAAATCATCTGTACTGAACACATACTGTCCCCTTCCCAGTGCCAGGCCACACGCAGCAGTATCCTCCAAGGTCACGGCTCTGGGTGCAAACTGATTGTCTCCAGTCTATGAGCAGCTGCAGCCCAACAGCAACTTTGCTGGGTTGATTTTCTAATTTTTTTAAAAAAATACTCAAAGTTGGCAATTCATCTTCAACTCAGCTGTGCTATAAGCTCCAGGCTGTCTAAACCTTAGATGACAGAGTAATGAATCTACTTCCAGCTTCAAGTTTAATAGACAACACTTAATATCACTTGCTCTGTGTGGGTTTTCTTTCTTTCTTTCTTTCTTTCCCAAGCACAAACTAATCCCTGAGGGATGGTTTCTCAAAGCAATACCTTTCACTGCTTTCTGAAAAGGAGAATAACTGATCACATCAAAGTCTAGAGCATCTGGGAGAAGTCATCCCACTTCTGGGCCCAGACACGGCGCCTACATGGTCTGGCCCTGAGCTAAGCAAATTAACAATGGCACTTCGTTAAAGGGCACCCATCACACAAGCAATGGGATGCTGGGCCTCTGCATCATGTACTTGTGCTGAAAAGACAGTGCTGGCCAAAAGCCAGGATTCAGGGCTCAGATTTTAACAAATCTAGGAAATAAGAAAAGGCCAGAGGCTTAGAAACAGCTGAGCAGCTGCACAATGCCTGGAGGCCTCCCCTGGGGATGCTCTCATGCTAATGAGAATAATTTGCAATGCAGAACAGATCTTCCTTTTTGGGTTGAGTGCTATCTAGACAGAGCCTGATACAACCCCTGCTCCTGAAGGAATATGGTCCAAGCAAACAAGAGAGAGAGGAAAGCATCCTTTCCTCTATGGCAGGGAGGGAAGATACATTGAAATTTTGAGATGAGGCAGCTCCCCCTTCCCCAGCTCCACAGTCAAGGTCTCCAGACTTGTACCATCATCACCACTCTCTCCTGAGCTTTGATTAGGCCCAAACTTTTCAATTGGACACATCCAACTCCAGCACATCTTGCCAGAGTCCCAGTACAAAGATTGCTTCATAAAACTTTGATGTGACAGTAAACCTGTCCTGTCCATTTTTACCTGATAACATACTGTACTGCGTTCAGTGTCCTTCTGACCTTGGGCTGTTCGTGCTCTGGGTGTAGAAGTTCTTCTCTGTGATGCATTAATTTTTCTCCCAGAATTTCAGGGAAAAACCTACTATCCAGCACTTCCTTCTGCTTCCCTCCAGTGCAGAAGGATGCCCTCTAACAAGGGTATTACACATCCATGAGCTGATACTTTGAGTACAGTGTTAATGACCAAAGCTATGAATATAAATTTATTATCATTGTGCATTTAAGAGCTTGGAACAAGACACCAATATGAAGATATCTTATGTATCATAGACACAGAACCCTGGGCAGGGTTCATCTCTCTTCCCTCCCTCAGCCATTTAGCCTCCAATTGATCAAGTGAAATAGAGTTGCCTCATCCTAAGGCATCTAAAATAGGTCTGCTGAATCACAGCCTTTAAGGGTCTTTGGTAACTCAAACTTTCCTTTATCCAGTTAGGCTTCGCTCCCACCCAACACCCTTTGTTACTCAGGGAAGGACCTGGTACAGCCTGATGCTCCAGCAGGCAAAGGCAAGTGTTCCATCCACAGAGTAAGCAGCACAGGTGCCAAGAAAGCTGCAGAGAAACAGAAGCCAAGCAGTTCTGGGTTGTCTCTGCTTTCTGCTGCTTGCAAGGCTCTCAAAACTAAGCTTGAATTTTTTTCCCTTGTGAAGTTGTCAGAACAATGATTGAGGCTACAAGGGCTGAGGCTACAAGGGCAGCTCTGAGTTTGGTGCTCTCCTGGGGGACTCTGAGCATGGCTTTTGAATTTGTCTCCATCCATGAAACAAAGCTTTCTCTCTCAGAAGTTATGGCCAGGAAGGGTAGGTGGAGAGTCTGTTGGAGGAGGACAGGGTTCATCTGCTTCCCTGTGGCTGTGGGCAGTGCTTTCCTTTAACCCCAGTCTGTGCCCTGCTCCTCTCCTTTCACTTCAGGGCACCAACTTCATATTCATCTGCTCATCATCAGTGACTAGGGGCACTTTTAAAAAACACCCACACTAACACTACACACCCAACAGTTTTCCTACCACATGGAAAATACCCCTCACCCAAAGAGCACGTCCTGCCCAAGGCATTTCCCATCTAACCCCCATCTCCAGCGAGCTGTGCTGCCACCCTGGCACTTTGTCCCCCCATGCAGACTGCATGGCCAGTATCTGTCTCTCCTCATTACTATCTTCATGCTCTGTTTGCCTGGCAGGTGATGCTCTTTTTCATATCACAAAGATATCTTGTTAGCCTGCAAGCCTGTTAGCTGGTTTCCAGTTTCTGTTCCCTGCAGGAACTGGTAGTTTGCATGGGAGAAAAAACAAATTAGCCCTCCAGTCGTGATCAGCTGAAGTGCTCTTTGTTTCTAAGCAATACGGGAATGACAGGGGATTACGGTAATGGCAAGGAGACTGCCTGCTACATCAGCAGAGCAGTAAAGTTACTGCTGCTCCTTGACAGTGTGGAGCTGAGCGCTGCAACTGGGGGGTGCCTGGAGGGATGCTGGAGTCAAGCCCCTCAGAAGCACTGGGATACAGTGAATCGGCACAACTGGGAGCTGTCAAAATACTCATGGGGAAATAAAGGAAGAGAAGCAATGGATTTCCAGGCAGAGTCCCATCCCTGCGTGAAGAGAGGAGCCTGCTGTGTTGTGTTGTGCTGTGAATCTCCTTTCCAGATGCTCAGAGAAGCTGTGCTGCCTTCTAGAGACTAAAGAGGTGAGTGTGGATCGGGGCAGGCACAGGGGTCTGGTGTGTGCTCTTCCCCACACATCTCTCTCCACAGGTTGAGTATTATCAGCTCGGTTTGGAGCAAGAACATGTCAGTCCTTTCTGCTTCGTCTCCTTGACTGACTTGGGAGTTTTGCTTCATGTGCTTAGAAATCAAGCTTGATAATTCCTTAGCTTTCTAGCCTACCAAACCTGTAACATCCACAGCTGCACTGGTCAGAGATGCTGGATGCTGCTGTCACTTCTCACCGATGTGCTCAGGAAAACCTGTCCTATTCCTTCTTGGAATTATTCTTGAACTTGTTCCCTCTTGTGGGACAGAAAATATAGAGACTCAGTTTTGTTTCAGTGCGTGGAAGGCAAATTCCCACAGTGTGGTACCTTTCCATCTCCCCTCCCCCACCCTCCCTGCTCCTGAATTTGGGGGATTCAGAGTTTTAGATGCCTTTGCCTGCAGAGAGCTTCAGCTTTGGGATCCGGCTGCGTTACAGTTGTTGCTACTCAGTGTTTGCATAAAGTGCCATCCGAGGGACTCATCCCAAGGACCTAACATTAGGACACCACAGCACTAGTGGGGGTTTTTCACATGTCTGGTCAATATTTTGGATGGCAAGACTGTACCCATACCCAGGTGTGGTGAAAGCCCTCATGCCAGCACTCATAGCTTTCCCCTTCATGCCCCCGTGCCCAGCTCCCAGGCTTGTCCTCACTTTCCCATCTGAGGTACCTTTTCTCCATATTTAGTCAGCCAAGGCTGAGCTTGGCTTCCAGATGCTCTGAAACTCTGTGTCGCTCCGTAGCAAAGTTGTTCCTTGCAACATCCTCTGCTTGGCAGGAATTGCCTCTCCCTGTAGGTTTGTAAGATGGGCAGCTGAGCGGGACTAACAAGCAGCTCGGTGGGCAAAGGAGACACTTCATTAAGGAATCTTAGCCTAAATTCTGGACTTGTAAATCTGCTTCACAGCTTCTAATCCTAAACTGTGTCCCATAGGCTTCCATCTCTCCTAGAGCCAGTCTCAGCAGGCAAACTGATAATGAGGATGGATGTCTGTCCCTAAAGGAAAAGTGGCTGTTGCCAGAGCCTGGTGAGAAACCCCAGGCAACAGAACCCACCCCGGTGCCTTAGTTGTTGCTAAACAATACTGGGCTGACAAAGGTTGGTTCCAGTGGCTGGAGCCAGCCTGAGGAGGCTCCCTAAAATAGCCTCCTGCTCTATTCTTATATGGGAACCATAGCAGTGAGTGGAAGTCGCTTCTGGGAATCGCATTGTTTGTCTTTGTCTCCTTCAGGGGGTGATGACCAGCGCAGAGCACGGCCACCCGCATCCTCGGCACGGCAAGCTTGACCCTTCCCTGCAGAGCAAGCCAGAAGCCCATGTAAATAAACTGTAATTCACAGTCCAGGAGCTCCAGTGACAACTGCTCCACAGCATGGAGAGCTTTGATTGACACTTCAGACCCCGAAGATGGGTAGTGGCAGGTATCTCAAATGACATGGATGTGCAGATGCAGCAGCCTTCACCCAGCCAGGTTGCTTCTAAGCCAGTTTTAAGGCAGAATCGAGACTAACACAAGGTAATCAAAAGAATCAGTGATTTCCTCTTGGGAGAAATCTACATTTGAGACCCTTGGAGTTGCTTAATACAATGCTACTTAAATATTGACTCTTCCCAAAGGGGCAGAAATGATTTTAACCTGCAATTCCAGTATTTCTCATCACAAAATCCTGGAAAGTAGCATAAATAGTCACAGTTGTGTGTAGCCTCCCTTCTGCACCCCAAGAATAATGCAAGAGGAGTTAAATTTGACTTGGAAATGGTGTCTATTAACTGTGCTATAATGGTAAACAGGGGTTTTTAGATTTTGTTAGTATGTTTCTGGACCCTTCTCATTGTTCCTGGTGCTGCACTTCTAAGACATTCTTAAAAAAATCTTTTCCCCAGCAAAACCAGGCAAATGGTGCCTGTGGGACCTTCCAAGAACTGATCTCATCACTCTTTCCACCTGAAAAGGGAGTCAAGTAGATCAGCCTCATATGAGCAGTAGTGGCCACTCACCATGGCTTTCCTCCCTGGAAACTCCTCCGACTGCTCCAACTGCACCCACCCTGTGGGGCCTGTGAACATTTCAAAGGCCATTCTACTCGGTGTCATTCTAGGGGGGCTGATTGTTTTTGGGGTTTTGGGTAATATCCTGGTTATCCTCTCCGTAGCCTGCCACAGACACCTTCAGAGTGTTACCCACTATTACATCATTAACCTGGCTGTAGCCGACCTCCTTTTGACTTCCACCGTCCTGCCCTTCTCAGCCACTATGGAGATTTTGGGCTACTGGGCCTTTGGGAGAATCTTCTGCAACATCTGGGCAGCTGTCGACGTGCTGTGCTGCACTGCTTCCATTATGAGCCTCTGCATCATCTCCATAGACAGATACATCGGGGTGAGCTACCCGCTGAGGTACCCCAGTATAGTGACAGAGAAGAGGGGCCTCCTGGCCCTGCTGTGCGTCTGGGCCTTGTCCCTGGTGATCTCCATCGGACCCCTTTTCGGCTGGAAGGAGCCCGCCCCAGAAGATGAGACCATCTGTCAGATCACCGAGGAGCCTGGCTACGTGCTGTTCTCCGCTCTGGGCTCCTTCTACCTCCCACTGACCATCATCCTGGTGATGTACTGCCGAGTGTACGTGGTGGCCAAGAGGGAGAACAAAGGCCTGACCTCCGGCCTGAAGACAGAGCGATCTCGCTCTGAAGAGGTGACCCTCCGCATCCACCGGAAGAACGCTCCCGAAGCGAGCGGGTCAGCATCCAACCCCAAGAGCAAGCACCACTTCTCTGTGCGCCTCCTCAAGTTCTCCAGGGAAAAGAAAGCTGCCAAGACCCTGGGGATCGTTGTGGGATGCTTCGTCCTGTGCTGGCTCCCCTTTTTTGTAGTAATGCCTCTCGGTGAGTAAAGAGAAACCCTCTGCCTCTCACAGCTCCTGTCCTGGAGGGAGGGCCACGCTCGTGCCCACACACAATCACCATGATCAGAAAAGCTCTGAGGGGGTAATTTTCTATTGGGAAGTTGCCAAAATCAAAACATTCAGCAGCTCAAAGCAGAGAATGTAAAAAGAATCAAAGTTTCAGATGAAACAAACCATCTCTGGTTCAGGGAGAAGCAGAAATGTCTGCAGATAATGGAAGGGATTTAGTACTCTCCATACAAACCAGACTCTTTCAGGACTAGGACTGCTATTTCTGACCAACCTCACTACAGGAAAAAGCATCTTTGGGGGGGGTGTGTGTGTGTTGATATCCATGTTTGCAGCCAGCTCAGGTGATGTACATTTGTAGAAGGTTGGGATACAGGTATGTTTGGGTCAGAGTAGCTGTTTACAGACTTGGGTACAGATCTCCTGCAGTGCCCAGCATAATAATTCCCACTCTACAGGGAAAAAAAAAATCAATCAGCTTCCTATCAGGAAGTTACCCTGCGAGATGCCACACTCCAGTTGCACTGAATGTATTTTTTAATTTATCGAATGGCCAGTCAGGAGGCACAGTGAGCATCCTTCAAACTAATTCCATATTCTCTGCCTTCCCTCTATTGTGGGAACCCACTGAGTCCACTGGACAAACTCTGGCTTCAGCCATCGTGCTGAATATGAATATTTCTCCACCAGTTTTAATTCTAAAGGAGAGGAAAGTCAGGGATTTGTTCTGCTTTGCTATCGCTGGAATATAAAGAAGTAATTAGAATTTTAATTAAACCTTGCTCAGTCACCTTTGATGCGATTTCAGGATTTAAAAGCAGAATACTAATGCTGCACCTATATCAGGGTGATGTATGTGGCACACCACACTGAAGTTTGCCCCGCAGCAGCTGCACTAAATAGCAGTGTTTGAGACATGGAGCCCTAAATCTGTGACCTGCTCGAGTCCAACAGCTTTTCTTACAAAGGGTTTACACTGTGTAGGTAAATTGAAGTAACAGTGTGTGGAAGCTTTAGCTAGGAATAGATCAGCGTGTAAAATGAAGAGTAAATAAAACCAGCATGCAAAGATCTGGGGATTTAAAATATTAAAGAAACCAACCACAAACCTCTGTAAAAAGCTGTTGTTTTACCATTAACTCCTCCTGGGTTTACCAAGATCACCAGGCTGCACCACAAAACCCTGTCACTGATGCTGCTGTGTGAAAAAACCCAAAGACACAGAATCTTTTCTGCTGGTCAGTACTGGGAAATGCTGGGAAAAAAAAATAATAAGAGATGTAGATGTTTCATAAGGAGGAGCCCTGAAAGGCCTGGCTCGTGCTGTCCAGGATGTCAGCACGTTGGAATGCTGGTTGCCAAGATGTCTGAAACATACCCAAAAAGGGTTTGTGAGAACACATCAAACACACTTCTCCTCATCCGCAAACGTGGTTGCCCACACAGAGCTGTTGTTAATTAATTTGCTTTGGATTTAAGAAATTTTCTGGACTCAAAGGGTGGCTTTGCATCTTTCTTTGATCCCTTAAAAGGCAGCTTTCTTGAGGTTAGCTTCCCTCACTTTGTGGGGTTACTATGTTATTTTTAAAACCCATGGTAAGCCTTTTGAAACCGGTCTGCTGCTTCTCTTCAGAGACAAAATGCTGTTAAACAGACACGTGGCACAAAATAGGACTCCTTCAAAATGCCACAGGGACATGTGGTGGGACAGACAGTCCCACCCAGAGAGAGAGAGGCTCATCCTGAGATGGTTGCACGCACCACCCTACATCCTCACCATGCACAACGCTGCCCATCGCCAGATCTATTCCACAGCCAGGCACTGCAGAGGGAAGCAAAGCAACCCAGCCAAGACCACACTTCAGATTGTGTCAGGGATTAAACTTTTCACAGCTTCAGTTCCCAAACCACAACTTGTTTTTTTTTTTCAGCTGTGCTCTACAGCATCTTCAAGATGCCCACACATATGTTAACATCAACCCTACCAGCTAAGAGCTGAGCCAACACGGGGAGCACCGGGCTCATCAAAAGCATTTAATAAGTGGAGATAGAGGCCTTTGGGGTGTAGGTGTAGGAAGAGCAAGGGGATGGAAGGACAGCAAGAAGTGGGAAAAGGCATAGCACACACATTGGTAGATGCTGCTGAAAGTAACTGGAGAAACAATTTGAATGTCCCTGCTGTAAGCCAACATCTAATGGAATCAACCAAGTCACCACTCACAATCCGTGTAAGCAGCATCTTTCTTACCTTCTGAGATGTGCAGTTCACTTCAGACAAAGGCTCTGTGCAAGGGGCTCACTCAAACAGTCCCATAGACCTTCTCACTTGGCTTTGACGTTTGTGGGGTGAGCCAGAGAATGGCAGTTCTGTTGCATAGAAAGAACTGAGGTTAAGATTTGATTTTGTCCTCTGTGGAGTGCAAATCCACCCTTCACAACACTTATTCTGTCAAATAAGTGTGTCAAAGCTGTGGATCTGCCCTGGAAGAAGTCAGGTTGTCCTTTCTGAACACTCTTTCTCTCCCTCTTTGGAGGTGACCAGTGGATCACCCCAGTCCCAAAACTTTCCCGTAAGTCTTCTTTGAACTCAACCCGTCTTCACAGGTGGTTCAACAAAACCTTCCAAGGCAAGGCTCAAGCGCATCCCAACCAGACCCACAGTCTTTGTATTCCCCTAACTAACACTCAGTTCCTTTACAGACACACAGCTTCCCTAGGACTAGGAAAGGTCCTTTCCTGGGACAATTTAGGGAAGGCTCAGACAAGTTGAAGTACAGGGTGTGACAACAGTGAGCTCAAATTCTGCTGCTGCTCCACAGTAATGTATGTCTGATGGAGCAGAGTGCTTTCCATTCTGCAGACCTTCCCTTTAATTTCTGTTACATAAAGCAAGCTGTAAACCCAGTCCTGAATTAACTTTACTGGGGGAAACCTTCAGAAACTCTTCCTATACATGTCATTGCCTACATCCAACACTTTAGCTCTACTATTAGGTTATAAAGAAAGACTGATGCCCACATACATCCACACCCCCTGCAATTGCTTCTCAAGCACCTTTTCAGATATGCCCACCAAGCTTTGCTCATTCTACTCTGGGCATCCACCTTTCTGTAAGGGTAAAGCATACTGGGCACATACCCAACAGAAGGAGACATTAACCTTCTGAGTAGATTACCTGCCTGTTTAGGAAATCTAATTGCTTCCACCAGCTGCTGCTTGTTAAGTACAGGCTGATGTTTGGCCCAAGCAGACTATGAGATCAACCTCCCCAGGTAGTACTCTAGGCAGTGTACTACTTAGCCCTTTAGAGAAAGTAGCTAGAAAGGATGCTTCCCATCCACTTTTAGGCTATTGGTCTCACATGTCACCCTCCTCACCTGTTGCATCATTTTCTTAATCTCTCATTACTCTTCTGCAACACTCAATCACCATATTCCCAACTGCTCCATGCCCTCCTTTCCATGAGCACGAACACTGCTGTACTGGAGGGCATGAAGACCCATGACCTCCCTAGGAGGGCTGGCAGGTGATAGGGCTGCTTTTTCGCTTTGTATATCAGCCAAAACCTCCTTATCACCAAGGTCCTTTCTGCCCAATGAGCTATAAAGCAAAGCCCCACTTCTCTTCCCAAAGTTCTGTGAGATCTCACTTTACATTTTGACAAAGGTCTTTAAGATCTTGGCGGAAAAGCCCTTAAATGAGCAATATTGCCTTTGAAACCCAAGCAGCCCCTTTCTCCTAGACACCAGCACACACCCCACCGTACCTGGGTAGAAGCAGCATCCACAAGCAGTTGAGTCTGGGGGTCACCAGACAAGCACAAAACAGAGCCAGGAAAGACCAAGCCTGACCTGACCTACACCTCTCAAAAGAAGCAGAGCTCAAGAGCCTGACCTTATATGCAGCTCCTGGGCCAATGGGCAGAGGATTTGTGGGCAGAAGCCACAGATGAGGCTCATCTGGGCAATTAGGGCTTGTTGGGCCCTGCCATGGAGCACACTGCTTCTGTGTTCCTCTCCAGTTGCTGAAAAAGGACATAGAGAGGTATAGAAAGAAATGCTGACAGCTAGAAGAGTCAGAAAATTCAATGTATGCCCATAGTGATGGTGCCAGTTTTCAAGGGGATAGTGTGGCTGGTGCCACAGGGCAGACCACCACTGGAAGACACTTAGGGGGTGCTCTGGGAAGTTTTCAGAAGGTTTCTTTTCAACAGCATAGCTGACAGTGATTGGAGGTTGTTTTGAGGTGAAACACACCCATCTGATGGAAAAAAGGGAAAAGGGTTGGGGTATGACAAGAAGTCACAGTTTGGGATTGATGTTTCATCTCCACAAACCCTCAGAGGTGAAATACTCACAGAGCTTGGGTTGTTGTCCAGTTTCCATGGTGGGCCAGCCTACATCTATCTGCTTCTGGGTTTTGTTTTCAGAAGCAGAAAGGAGAAAAAGAAAATAAATAGAAAGCCTGAGCCAGGATGTCACAGGGGAAAAACCAGCCCAGACTGCTGAACTGGGCCAGGCAGGGGAGGGCTTTTAGCATCTGTCAATCACTCTCAGGATGAGGAGAGCAGAAAAGATGATGCTGGAGGGTGTTTATATTCGTAGGAGAGTAGTAAATTAGTCTTGTGAACTGACACAAACACTGTCAAGGGAACCCTCTAATCCCATCCACACGCCTGTCTGAGGCTGGTTTCTAATTACTATTTTGTGGCAGTGTTTTTAGCCAAAGGGAATCACTCTACTGTCACTAGAGGTAAGCCAGAGAAATAAAAGGCATTTTTCTACCTCTGCCTTTGATGCAATGTCTCAGGTGAGGAACAGGGACATCCACCAACACCTAGAGACTGGCTGGTTTATCTCTGAGCTGTCCTGTGTGGTTTCCCTTGGCTGTATATGTCATTCCTTGATACGTGTTTTAATAAGGTTTAACTCTGGCACCTTGCTTGCGGTCCAAAGGTGTGTGTTCATACCCACTCAGCTGTAAGTGGGAAACTTATTTTTGGAAGTCAGAGGTGGCCAGACACAATGGAAAAGCTGGAGATGTTCCTATACTGCCAGTTGAGAAATTCATCTGCCTTAATCACACTGCTAAGGCATGACAGATCTGTGCCCGAAGGGGTTAGGGGCTTTGGGGGCACAAAAAGGCAGCAGTTGTGATTCATCCCTCCCCCATGGTTTAAGCATCATGATGATGGGAACTGCCACGGTGTGAGGTTCAGTGAGAGCCGGGATCCCTCAGTAACTGGAGGTGCTGATCAGAGAGTCCCCAGTTTCCTGCAGAATCCAGGCAAGTCTTGTTGATGCTGAAGCAGTGGGTAGTATTGTCTTGCCTGTGAAGGCAACATGAGAGAGAAGGTGTTTACATGATGGGAGAGTAAATAAGTTTGATGAGGAGGAAAATAAGGGAGAGAAAGCAAAAGTGTTCCTGGGAAGCAGAACCGTGTAGAACTGCAGCAGCCTTCCAGGAACTGCTGCATTTCCCCCACACAGAAGGTAAATAGCTCGACTGCTTCTTGTGAACCACCTCCCTCCTTCCTCAGAATTGGGTATGTGGTCTCACAGTAGTAAATATAAGCACGGGATCCTCCTGTCCCTCTTTATTCAGAGGGCAGAGAGTACAGCAGCAGCTACATGCTCCCTCCCCATTGTCACGGCCGGGCTCTCCTGATATCCAGAGAAACAAGGCTCTGAGTCCCCTTTGGTGGTGGTGTTCAGGTGACAATAATATAATTAACTGAGTAAAGGCTGTGGCAACCTAACCCTCCATGTAGTTTTCATATCAGAAAATGCTTAACTCCATCCAGAGCTGGATTCCTCACACTGGCATTTCAGTGTGTTCCCTCAGCAACGCACAAATAAAAGTGAAAAAAGGGGGGAGAACCCAGAATGAAGCCCCAGCTCCTTCCCTGGAGCTCAGGTCAGGGAGAAGGGTGTTTACACTCCTTGAGTCATGAAGCACAAGTGTCTGCATGCAGGCAAAGCCATTGAATGGGGAGAAAATAAGATGTGAAGACAAAGAGCCAAGACATTTCCTTGGCAAGCTCGTGGTTTGGGGTTTGGGGGCTTTAATCTTCTTTTTTTAATCACGAGGGGCGTTTTCATCAGCACAGGCTGGAAAGGCTTGGCTGGTCAGGGTTGGTAACTCAGCTACACCGAGCCAGTGGCAAAGATGCTGCCACATCCCTGCGGCCAACATCTCTCTGCCGTTAGCGAGCCCTGCGAGTCGTGTCCCACTGACTCATAACGCAGCCAGGCAGCGGAAGGAGCGGGCGGTATTAATAGCCCTTTACCCTGAAAACAAGAGAGGGAAAGGGGAGGCAGCTGTGAGGCTCCGTGACCCACAGCCATGGCTCTTCTGCACGCACTACCTGCCAGAGGAGGTTTGTCCTTGCCTTCAGAATGCTGCTTCTGCCTTGTGTAGTCACTGCTCTCAAGTCCCCGGGGTAAACGAACCAGGAATGTGATTTTTCACTCGCTCTCAAATGTCGTGGTGCAATTTAGGACTTGTTAGTGATTGAAAGGAGATGAGTGATTCTCTCCCTCCGCCCAGCAAATGTCAGGATTTGTCCTCAGGATGGATACACAAGGGAGAGATGCTCAGCTTTCACTGGAGATGATAATTCCTGTATTATTAACCCCAAGGATCCCAAAATCACGACTGACAACCACACAGTGACAAACTCGTGAGACAGGCTGAGACAGACTCATCTTTTCAAACCACTCTCTGAACCACTCAGTTTGAGGGTTTTGGGGGTTTTTTTTGTTAATTATCAAAGGAAAGCTCAGATTTGTTGTAAGTGCATGACTCCAGGAGCAAGGGCTTCAGGACAAATACCAAATATCTCAAAAATGTTAGCAAGGAGATCCAGAATCGTTCTGCTGCAGTGACAGCACGGGAGCTGGAATCTCACTGACAAGGGAAGTGGTTTGAGGAACAATGAGATTATTTGGATTCACATGGGTAACAAAACCTCAGTTTACCTTCCCATGGCTTTTTATCGGCTTTCTAAATCTGCAGTTGCCCACAGTGAATCTGGAAATAGTTGCTTGCTGAGATGTTTGCTCTTTGCCAGAAATATCATCCATCGCAAGCGGGTACAATGTGGAACGGAGCATAAATTAGGGCTGAAGAAATCCAGCTAATCAGAGCACCGTTCCCAGGCAGGCACAGGCCTCTTGCCTGCCCTTCCCACCTCTCACCGGTGTCCAAACACCCACGCCCCTCCTGATGCCCCAGAGACCTGAATTCAGGCCTCTGTGGAGAGGCAAACTCTCACTCCTCCTTCTACATCTGTTCATTGTGGGTCAGGGATATCTGGGCACAAAGTCACCCCCTGATCCAGACACAATATGCCTGGGACAGGCCTGTGTAGGACTCAGCAGATGCTTGTCCCCTTCCTGCATCGGGTGCATTAATTGGACTGTACTAAAACCAGGTTTCCTACTGTCCGAGGGTTCTTTGATCCCATTTTTTTTTCCCACAGAAAACACTTTCCATAAGGGAGCAGCAGGGTGAGACGTGCTGGGAGAGCTTCTCTGTACAGAGTGCAGCTGCTGCACGTCTGCAGCAATGCACGTATATATATATATATATATATATGTATATATATAAAAATATGCCTTCCAGAAGGTGGCTTGGGTTTTGACCCGAGCTGGAGTATAGAATGCCAGCCCTATGGAATAAAGTTCAGGGCTGACATGGAGCTTGGGAACACAAGACATACCAGAGCAGACTGCTGCATGAGAGATGTAGGCTGCCCTGGTACAGACTTAATCTGCGTGGGGACAGCAGTGCTCCTCATCCCCGGGGTCTTGAGGGCAATTGCTCTGGAATAGCTGCTGCCCCCCAGCTTGACCCCTTTAGGGCAGATCCCAGGACCTGAGCTCTGCCTCCCTGTAAGCCAGACCACTGTCCCAGCTCCAGTTTGCTGTGACTGTGTTATTTGCTATACATGAGGCAGGGGATGCTGGGATTTTTGTTTGGCTTCCGTGCAAGGTTTAAAAGGGGCACTTCTCCAGATGCCCCAGGATACTTCAAGCCCTGATAACATGACGTGACACTAACAAAGGCTGTTGGTTCTCTGCTCACAAGGTGCACAGGCACTGCTGTTGCCTCCTGAGTGGAGCTGGCAGCTGCTGACTTCTGGGTACCGCAGGCAGCTGCTCTGTGGAAGCGCTGAGAACACGGGCATCACGGCTCTGCGGGTCACTGCTGGTCCCTCATCATGAGTGGGCACAGCCCTGATCTCACCAACACTGGCATGTGCACATACACACCCCTTCCTGCCTGTGCTCTGGCACAAGCACCAGGCTCATACTGTACAACAGAGGGGAATGAAGGAGCGAACATTAGGAGAGCTGCAAGATTTACTGGCAGGGATGGGGTTTAACACCACTATGGATCCATGGGTCACAAGAATGAACCATATCTGATTCCCATGGCACTGCCAGTGATGATACAGAGCAGAGTCATATCCCAAGTTTCTGCAGGCTGGCAGCTTCTCAGTCCCTCTGTGCTGTCCATCAGCGAGACGAAGCACAAGCACGACATCAGCAGTGGCTTTTAAACAACCTATAATCAAGCAGCTCTGTAACTTCTGACAAATGACAAAGTCAAATTACATCTTTGTGACTGAATTGGCACTTACTCACCAGGAGGCACAGGGAAAACTTATCTCTCAGATCTGGAGAAACTTCCAGTTGACAAACAGGAAAATAAACGATGAGGGAAAAGAAGGCAATCCTGACATTTTCAGGGGTGAGTGATGAAATACTGAATGGCAAAGCATCTCAGGAGGCTAATAGCACATTTTACTTGATTTAATTTTCCTATAACAAGCAATTGAATTGTGCTACTGACACTTGAGAGCCCTCAACCTTTTGAAAACAAGGCAGGAGTTCAAGCACCATTTAGTCAATCTCCAATCCGAAGGCATGAAAAGATCAGTTGAAGTTTACTTTGCTGTTCACCCAGCACAGGCTGCGGGGAGGCAACGGACAATGAAGCCTCTAAACTGCAATCAGTTTTGTCATTATTTACCATTTCATTCCTGACAGCACCAGGGAAGACATTAAGGCCTGGGAGTAGGATGGAGAATTAGTTTTAAGAAAGAAATCTTTTCACTTCTAAAGTGCTGCTCACTACCCAGCTCTATCAGAGGGTACCTGGATGGCAGCACTTTGCTGCTGTCCCAGCATCCTCTGGGAAGGGACAGGATTCACTGAGGACTTGGAGAATCTTTTCTCCTTTGCCAGATACTCTGGTAGGCAACAGATGAGGGAAAGTTTCTGAATGGGGAGGTAACCAGGTGCCTGCAAGAGAAGGGCATTACTTGCTGTGGCCCTTTAAACAGGCCATCGCTCCCATACAGAGGCGCAGAGCGGCTGTGAACACGTCAGCAGCTCCTCACAGCAGCCCCACAACCCGCTGTTCTGTACAACTGGTCACTGTACAGAGAAGATGCAGGAAGTGAAATATTTCTTGCAGTTCAGTGGCTTAAGGTTTAAACTCACTGACCTCAATTTATGCTGCTCTGGAAGCTGAAGAAGCTGCCAGTGTAATTAAGAGGAGGGTCCAAATTCTTTCTAGTGGGATTTTACATCTCGCTCTGTCACATTTTGGCTCCATTGAGCATCAGTTCCAGCTTCAGCCCTTCCAGGATGTTACTGACAATATTTCTCCCTATCACTGTTTGTGCTGTCCCACTCACAGGACAGTTCCCAGTTACAACAAAGCCCAGAGGCAGCAATAACCTGGTCTAAACCTACAAAACATCACTGACTAGCATGTCCAAGTGCTCAGCAGAGCAAAGCTACCGTCCTAAAGCCCAAGTCATATCCACCACTGGAAAGAAAATGTTAAAGGCAGCGTGTGATGGGGTCTGCAGAGTGCCAAGCTCGCATGCTGTCAAAGCTACTTCCTTTCCTTTTCACTCTGTGTTGTACCAAGGCAACAAGTCCCTACACTGATGAACCAAAAAAGGTTACATTAATAAATTAGCATGCAGATCCCCACCCCAAAAAAGAGAGCAAGAGACAGACTCTGACACTGGCTATTTTCTATTTTTAAGAGGCTTTGGCAAGGCACTAGCATTCCATTCAGAGCGAGCCAGAAGTTGCAGCAAACAGGAATTGTTATTGTTTACCAGCTCTTACACTCAGCCTCACACAGCTGATTCCCTAAACCCAGATTTGTTTCACCTTTTGTCTCGCCATAAAATGGGAAGGCAGTACATATGCTGCAATTAAATGAGGAAATAAAGCAAAAATTGAGCATGATTTGGGCATTTAGAAGCCTCTCATTATTTTTCATCTGCCAACGACTTTCAGCCAGCAAGTTCTTTCAGAACATTGTTTGGTTGCTCTTCACTGAAGGAAAACAGCATTGATTTGCTGAGCAGGATTCTTGGTTGAGGATGTGCCTGCTCACTCGTGCTTAACTGCAAAACAGCATTTGCCTTCTCTAGGGCATCATCAGGGGTCTTAGAAACTGGTTGACTCTGAAACGGGTGGCAACGCTGCTTTACCCAATCAGCCTGGGGCAGGCACGGAGGCAGCGAGGCTCGTGCTTGGTGCCTGGGCTGGGCAATCCAGCTGGGATTGGAATCAGAGGCTCGGCTGCTCCAATGCCAAGAGCGAGCTTCGGTGGCATGTCCACAGCACCCTTGGGCATTCTGACTCAGCCTCACTTCTTCGCTCGTGCCTTAGGGGACCTCTCTGGGGTCGGGGGGAACTGGAGGGCTTCTCACCCTGCTGACCTCCTGGTTCCTCCGGGGCAGCAGCGTGTTCTTGGGACACATCAGCCCATGCAGAGGGCAGGAGCTGCTGCAGGAAGACGTTGCTCTGCGTTGTACAGAGCAGACCACACTCATCAGACCGAGCAGGGCGGCAATCACGCTGAGCTGTTCCCATCACCAGTTCAGGCAATGTTTGGATACTTCCTCACACAGGCAGAGCCATCCCTGAGAATTCTTTCCTGGCTCCTGCACTTGCTGCATCTTCATTTGACAGATATAGGTAGGAAAAGATGCAAAGCACAGTTCAGCAGCTATCAGAATTAAATTGGAACACGCTCTGATTGTGTTATTGCCTTTCCCCAAGTCAGGGGAGGTGCAACAAACAGATCGATCCCTGCAAAGCCTGGGAGCTGCTTGCAGTCGAGCTGCAGAGGATGACAATGGTATTGATGCCCAAATCTTCCTCAGTATTTCTTTCAAGGTGCTCATACTTACAATTCTTCTGGGGGAAAGCAGGAAGACAAGTGTTTGTCAGTGCTAAAGGTTCTGTTTGTTACAAACCTGACTACAAAGCCCAAAACAAGCCAATCATGTTTGCTGGGGAATTATTTTTCTTCCTGTGCCCAATGTAATTACTGACACTGGGATGATAGAACCGCCTTGGGCTTTCCCCCATCTGTTAAAGGAGGTAAGGAACAGCCTTCTCCCTTGATGACATACAGCAAGTATTTTTCTCTTTCTCTAGTTCTAGATTAAGTTTACAAAGTTGTTCTTAGAAGTGCTATTACCAACTATTCCCACCCCAGCATCAGGCAGAGCTGAGTTTGCTGGTTCATTCACGTTCAGAATAAACCGGGTTTATTTCTAAGCAGAGAGAAGTACTCGGTAAGAGAATCACAGGATCTTGCTAGAATGGCCACTTCCCAGTGTCCTTCAAGAAAACCGACACATTTCTAAATGATTCTCCATAAGCAGCAGTGTTGACTCTTTGATATGTTAAATACGTCTTTGTAGCTTTACAAGAACATCTCTGCATGACAAACCCCCCTGAGCTCTTACTGACATCCAACTCAAATCATTTAAGTAGATCTTTGCTTATAAAAGCAGTAAGGAGCTCAAGTTGGAGCTGAGCGGGGTTTGGCATTTGGGAAAACGTTCCCAAGACTTTAAATCAGCAGATAACTCATAATTAAATCATATGTTATCATCTACCATAATCTATTTTCTAAAAGGTTATTAGTAATGCTGTTCAATTTTCAACTCACGAGGTCACTTGTAGTTGACTGTTGTTGTGCCAAGACAGTGAGGACTAATGAACGCACAATTTACGGCTCTGTCACTGATATGCAGAATAAAATGCATCAAAATATTCCAATTTTTTTAATACTATCCTCCCTTCTACAGAGGAAAAAGTCCCATATTACTTTACCTACTAAGGAGCCCTCTAAGTTCTTTCCTTCTGAATCCCCTCTGGGAGGTAACCTTGCAAGTGTGTATCAGGATCTCTCTCATGGCTGTCCCTGAGATGCTCTTCGGTGTTCATTGATGTAAGAGAGGAACTTTCTTTTAGCTGCTCTGAATTCTACATACATTCCATGGGACTGAAACATGTGGAACTCTAGATTTTCTAAAGGTTTCAAGGGAAAATGAGCACTCAATACTTTATCATTTCTAAGACTTAGCTACAATGCAATCAACTTAGTGATCTGCCTTTCCACTTACTCAGACTCCTCAAACAGTGTGATTTTCTTGCCATTTGAAACCCCTCTTGATGACCTCCAGGCTACGGCTGTCAGTTGGATAATTAGTCTTGAATTAGGAGTCCCAGAGGAAGCAGTTTGCCCTGGTCACTTGACACCAATCCTCTTGCTTGCCTCTCTGGCTGTAAATGGGAATGCAACACTTGTATAACAAAGCATGTGTCTTCATTACTGGTAGAACATCCGTGTAGTTGTCTAACACCACATATTCTGTGAGACTTGTTCCTGCAGGACTTGGGCTTCAAGTCATAAATTTCCCAAGAAAGAACAGAATCTTATTTACTTTTTTTTCCAGTGTTTAAGTTCCTTTGGTTACCTGCAATTTCTCACTGCCTCTGCCTCAATGCTGTGTGTATTTTCCATTTCAGGTTCTTTCTTTCCTGCAATCAAGCCCCCAGACACCCTTTTTAAAATAACATTTTGGCTTGGATATTTAAACAGCTGCATCAACCCCATAATCTACCCCTGCTCAAGTCAAGAGTTTAAGAAAGCGTTCCAAAACGTCCTGAGAGCGCAGTGCCTCCCAAGGAAGCAAGCAGCAAAGAAGCAATCCCCCAGCTTCAACCTCAACCATCCCACCAACCAAAGCATGGAGAGCAGCAGAGGTGTCGTCCGCATCCCCGTTGGCTCAGGAGAAACCTTCTATAAGATTTCCAAGTCGGATGGGGTCTGTGAGTGGAAGATATTCTCTGCTGTGCAAAGCATGCCTGCGAAGAACGCTGTTTCCAAGGACTGTACTGCTGCCAAAGCAAAGAGTAAAGGTTTCCTCCAGGAATGCTGCTGTGCAGGCACTTCAGGGAACCTCGTCCATGAAAACTGTAAAGTGCCAACCATTAAAATACACACCATGTCCCTCAGTGAAAATGGGGAGGATGTCTAAAGGACTGAGGTGCCTAGCAGCATAGGCTGGAGAGTTCATGGCTGGGCTAATGGGATGTTGCTCTTTTTGTTGGGAAGAGGGAGTAGATGCTACAGCAGTGGAAGGGATCCAGGTGAAGGGCCAAAGCATTAGAGGTGTGGTGTCTTTGAGAGCTGGTAGCCTGAACAAAAACCCTTAGAGATGGTGAACGACTTCAGTGGATGGTGGGCACCCTACAGTCTTCCAGGAGACTGACCTCTGCAAGTCCTTTGCCTGATGTTAAAAGGCTTCATTTTCACTGTATCCCCATTTCAAAGTTTTCAATTTAGGTGCAATGGGGGAGAAAAGAGCAAAATACAAAGACCTCATGGTGATGTCGACATGGATACTCTGAGACAGCTCCACATTCAGTGATGACTCTCACCCCCCAAAAAACTAAACCTTGGGTTCAACAGCCACTAGAGCTGAGGTTGGGAGGCTCAGGGCTTAGGACAGTGTTTACAGATCTCTGCTTACTTTCCATTAAGGGACTGTGGACAAGAATGATTTCCTACCATGTCTTGCTTCTTTTGTTCATGTCCAAGTTCTGGCTTAGTGAGGTCCTGCATGTCTTGTTGAAGAGAACAGGAGCTCTTTGGATTTGCATCTCCAGCTGGGCAGCCTCAGTGGGCCTCATGCCTGGGTTCCATCAGGTGGAGATTTGATCTTCTGTAATGCCCTCAAGGCTGCTTGTCCTCAGCCTGTCTGGACAGGTGGTCACAGCACCTCACAGGGCACAGAAAGCATCATTCTCTTGGCTCTTGCCCAGCTTGGAGTCACTCTGATTTTCCCTTTGTGCTGTGGATTTCTAAATACCATTCCCAAGGGAAACTCGACCCAAGTGGCTGCACTCCACATACCTTCAGAGACCAACCAGAGCTTTTCCTTTTTGTACCAGCAACTTCCAGATCTCCAAACAAAACCAAATGGAAATCTGCACGTGCCCTAGGGCTCCTTGGAAGGTCTCTGCACTTTGATGAGGGTCTAATAAAATTCAAAACTAGGTAAGTCATCATCAGAAAAGGCCCAAAGCAATAACTGTCACTCATCCATTTGTTTTTCCTTCTTCTGAGGCCAGCAGGGACCTGCAGAAAATGCCAGTAACCCCTTGCTCAGGTGCTTGCTAGCCAGACCAGTGCCCCCGTCACTGGAAAAGCAGCAGATGCTTTGCTGTCTCCCTGCCACATTCCTCCTCTGACTCCTTGAATACCAAGTGCTCCAAGTTCTCTGTGAGATCCTGGGTACCCCAGAGTCAGGAACTTTGCCCTCATTCTGCACAGAGGGAGTTAGGCATGTTAAATGACTTCAGGACACACATCCCCATGAGAAAGGGCCATCCTTTGGGAATTTGGGAGAAAAGCATTTGGAAGCATGTTATATTTTAATATAGCTAATCCAAATAAATAAATAAATGAGCTGTTCAGCATCTGGAATAAATAGTGGGAGGAATTCTCTGTACAACATTAGAAATAAGCAGCTCTTGACATAACTCCTTCTGAGTCTGCCAAGAAAGAATGCAGCTTCTTGAAACAACACGTAAGCCTCTACTCATGTCTCAATGTCAGCTCCTGTGCTGAGTATCCACTGGCTTGAAAAGGGAAAGGGCTTAAGATAAGGTCAGATTTTACAGGACCGAGCCTTAAGGGACACCTTGACATTATTGATAAGGAATTGCTAACTCATCTCTTTCAGTATTAAGTTCCCAACATCAAGAGGATTTCAGTCTTCCACATTTTTTACTTATACATAAAGGAGATGTCTTTCCTCCTGGACACACACATTTGCAGCTAGAAAATTATCAGACAATTTGCAAAAGTAAAATCTGGCCCTTGGAGCTCCTGTGATACCATCACTTGGCACAGCCCTGGAAGCAGCGAGCATCCCCAGCCTGTAACTGCACATCACACTGTACATGGCCAGGATGCTAATCAAGCACTGACACTCTAAGTGTTGAGGAACATCTTACAGGGGCTTCTAGGTGGTCATACATCACATGACACAGACAGCTTGCTTATCCCAGCCTTCAAATGACTGGGACAATTAAGCTGACAGCTCTCAGCTCAGCCTGCAGCAGTCCTGAAGACAGGGAGAAGACACTCGAGTTTGGAAGCACAGTGTTTTCCAGACCATTGAGCTGCTGTTGTGTTTGGTGGGCTGGTGCGTGGCACTGTCTACCTCTTCTCACACTTGGAAAATGAAATGTCTGGTGTAGTTCATTAGCTGAAGCAAGTAGTTCGTTATTCTCCCACATGGATGCTGCATAAGAAAGGTACAGAATGTCCCGAACAAGTTAAAATTAGAGAAGCCTTGAAATCAAATCCCTGGACCCAAACCCCTATTGATTTCCCAACGTGTGCACTCACAGACAGCCAAGCTGCAGTCTTAGCCCATTTTTAGTGCAAATAAGAAACCTGCCTCACCCCTTAAAGCTTTTCATGGGGTTTTTCCCTCAAGTCTAGAATTTTAAACTTTAAGTGTTGAAATACCATGAAAAAAAAAATATTCTCATGGTACTTCAAGCCAAGACCAGAAGCACAAAGCTGGAAATCTCATAACAGAGTCACGTGAGACTCGTGGCTGAGGTTTTCAGTCTCACGGGGTTCAAACACGTGGGACTTTTCCTTGAGCAAAACCTGAACTCTGAAGCATTTTGAGCAGCACTCGTTCCATTGAGCAGAGCTGGCAAGACAGGGAGTCTTCACTGATTTCCTGCCCAGCCCCCTCTGTGCCCTTATTTAATAACTTGAACTGCGAGGTGATTTGCAGCGTCTCCCCTTTGGAGCTGAAGATTTACAGAGGGTCTCTCCAGCAATTTTAGATTTGTTGAGGAGTCACAGTGTCAGGCAAAGGGGTTGTTGTGGAGCTACACGAGGGCTGACCCAGATGGATTAGTCATTTTATTCCAGAGCAGTCCTGAAGCAGCAATACAGCATGAATCTGTAAGCTGAGGATAAACAAACCCCTCGCTGGTGGTGACGCCTGGGTTGGCAGGCACGGGCACAGCACGCTGCTTGTGAGAGACAGAAGGGAGAGTAGTGAAGCCTTGGTTTCATCTTCATCCTTTTTTTCCTGTTATCAAGCAGATGCTAAAGGAGCTCTGTGTCCAGGGACACAGAAAGGCACTGTGTCCTTTCACAGCATCAGGCAAGCCTGGTCCCAGCCACACCTCTGCTGCTGTCACTTTTTGCCAGCAAAAACAAACACATCATTTCTTTGGCTCACTCAGAGAATTTCTGCATGAAAACTGCCCTGTTCCCTTGCTGCGAGCAGGGTCACAGGCACTTGTCATCTTGATAGACATCTGGAGTGATAAGCCTGAAAAGCCATAGAAGGAGATCTGGGGGGAAAAAAAGGAGGAAAAAAAGGAAAGTGCAGATTGAAGCAGCCAATATTTTTCTGTTATTTAAAGTGAACTTGGCACTGGTGAAAGAGCTGCAGCCACAGAGGCTGAGTGTGTCTGTCTGTCTAAAAAGCCCCAGCAGCACCAGAGGGTTCCCAGTGGCATGCCATCTATCATCACTTGTGAAATCTTTCCGCGATCAGGACTCCGTCGTCTGAAGGACCAAAGGGGCACAGAGCAGAGCACGGAGGGTGGTCAGATGGGAAGTAAGAACGTGGTGGAGTGCTGTGCTTTCCCCTCAAAGCCACGTCCAGTGGACCACGCTGAGCTGTCAGTTGATGTGTCCTGACAGAAACCTTCAAGGGGTGGGTATGACATCCCATCCTCCCTTCAGTATTTGCCAGGAGAGTGACAGCCAAGATTTCCATCCCAAGCGGAGCAGATAGTCTCTGCTGTGAAGAGCTGAGAGCTGCCAGCATCAGAGAGATGACTTCTGATTTTCAGAGGCAGAGGCTGAGCAGATTTTCCTCATAGGGGAGGGAAAGTTCAGTACTCCAGTTTCCATCATCAGTGTTCATTCTGATTTACTGTCTTACAGTTTTGGGGGCTTCACGTAACTCTGTGAGATCATTCAAATCCCAAATATTTAAGATCTGCCCACTATCCAAAAAAATGTCTTTTATTTTGTTTTAATTTTGCTCTGACATATCCAGGGATAAGTTACCTATCATGTAAAGGAATATTCCCCTTTGCCATGCTTGAATGTCTCGAAAACCCACAGCATTGAAGGAGGAAAGATGAAGCTAGGAATATTTCTTGCTTTTTGACTCATCACAGTCAGCAAATGGATTTCACAAAGCTCCCTCTGCCTTATTTCCCTGCCTGAGTTTTTCAGTTTTCCAGAAGGTAACAGTTACAGACTGGAGTACTGCGTGCCGACTGCGGGCAGTCAAAGAGACCTTCCTGCTTTACTGGAGCTGCTCAGCTCTAGGAACAGCTCTTGGCCTGGTGTTAACTAATGCTGACATTTGAGTGGGTTTTATGAGGAGCTCCATTGCAAGATAAAGCTACTGAGGCACAGACTGACTCAGTGATGGGCTCAAGGAAGAGTTCTCCATCATTTGGATAACCAAGGCAATACTGGAAAACTAACACAAGGATTGCTTCCAACAACAAGTCCAAAGAGAAAAGAGGGTTGCTCTTCAAGCTCCAGACACTTTTGGGACCTGCATCATGTGGTGTCACCTTCTCCAGAAGGAAAAGGTCTCTAGCAGCTCTTGCAATGGGGTAGCTCTGTGCATCTTCCATCTCCATGCTGCCTTCCACCCACCTGCTTCTAGCCACCCTTGCACAGAGCCTCTCAGTCTCTCCAGCACGTCAGCCTTTAAGTTCCTTCCTGGGAAGCCCAAGAGTCAACTCATTACTTTCTAAGAATGAATCCATCCAATATTTATTCTGTTTCTTGCCTAATTATAACGAGACTCACAGGGAGAAGGTTAGACCGTCTGGCCAGACTAATCCTGTCTTTTTCTATCTCTGCATGTAAGCAAACTAAATCTTCTCCATCTGGCAAAGGGAGCTAATCCAGAAGCATAATCAACTATTTTTTCAAGGCACTCCCAAGCAGATGAATACAGGGCAGCATTATGAAAATCCAAGGTGCTATGGAGATGGCTCGTGGCACGTTAAAATAAAGATCTTCCACCCAGCTCGATGAATGTAATTGAATCACTTATTTCCCAGGAGGAGATTAAGCATTTGTATTAGGGATTGGAGTAAAATGTCATGCCTTCTCCACTGAGCATGCTGCTGGGCATTTCTCATACTGACAGAGGAGGAGAAAAACAGCAAGCATGAGCTACAGGGCAATGAATGGCTGGAGAGGAGAGCTGGGTATTGCAAGCAGCTACCACGTAAGAAATAACAGATCTTTTAGCTCCACAACACAAAGACCTGGTTGATGCAGGTTGCTGTCTGTTGAACTGAGCTCAAACACAGGCTGGGAAATAGCCTCTCCTCCAGCATCACAACAACACTTCAGATCATTTCCAGAGCCAAAAACATCCAAGTGTTAGTACTGGGACTCCTTGCCTAGGACCGAACGAGAAGCCCTTCCTGTGCTGATCCAAACCTCTATCTATGATCTGCATAAGCTGAAGCAAGAAAACACAAAGTCAGCCAGTAATTCAGCATTTTTCCACTTTAAAAGGAATTCCACCCAGCCAATGGTCACAGCATCCTTGTTTTGTGACACAAACCCTTTGCTGAATATCGCTGAATCCTCAGTTCTGGGTACTGACACGATGATGTGGGGATTGTCTGCAGGCTGGTTGGGGCTCTCTATTTCCTTTTGCTTTGCCAGTCTCTGGTGGCAGAAACGCTTTGTTTCCCTCCTGTCTGCTGCAGCACTTGGCCTGCATGCTGTAGAAGTTTGGCTGCCAGTGGTTTTTAAAGATGTCTCTTGAAGTGGACCCTGCACTTTCTGAACGTGATATTCCAGCATCATCCCATTTTCCACGTGCTGTTTTTAAAGACCCCTTGGTTCCCATGCAACGTGTCTCAACAGTCATGCTGGTCATTTTCCTGAACAAAACTGAATGTATGCAAAATATTGCCAGGTGAACAAATAAATTATTGGGGGGGGTGTGCACTTTGTGACATGTGAGCTACTAGTCTGTCTGCTGGTCTGTTTGTTTGGGTTTGTTTTCCCCAGAAATATTTATACAAATATGACTTTCCCCTTCTAATGAAGGTATCAGGCAGAGGATCAGGTGCAGATTCCTGCCAAGAACGCTGGTCTCAGTTGGGTTTAGTGGGAGCAAGGTACAAGGATAATAAAGGAATCAAACTTGCAGTTCTGCAGTAAAAAGTTAAAGTTCTTTAAAATTTTGAGATGATATTGAAAAGTTCAGTTGAGCCCCAGATCCATACCCAGCTAATTCAGTTTGCTTACAGTAAAACATCACATCCCAGATGAAACCCAGTCCGTTTTGCTGTATCCTTTATAAACAAACACTAAGGGAACAATCTCTGTCAACCCAAGAATGTAAATCCTCTTTGGGAAAGACAGTGCTGAATTATTATTGACCATGATTTACTAAGGGAGAACTGAGACACAGAGAAGAAAAGACAGATTTGCCAAGCAGCTGATACACCAGGAGCCTAGAAAGCCCCAGCTAGAGCCATCACTGGTGAAACCCTCAAAAATTTATCCCAGGTCTCAGGGAAACTCTGGAGAAAAAGTTTAATTAAAAAAACCAACCACCACAACCCAACAGTCACCCCCCTGCTTCTTTTATGGGCCCGTTCCTCCCCTGGCTTTCAATTGCCTTTACTCTGTGTTACCTGGTGCTGAAGCCTGGCAGCTTCAGCTGAGGACTGAGATTTGGTCCTTAAGTGACAGACAGACTTTGCTCTAAAAAATACCCATCTAAACTAATGGATGGACAGGAAGAGTTTTGCAACCAGCAGTAACAACCCACAGACTTGGGATGCCTTTTTGATCACTAGATTAACTGTCAGCTAAAAGGAGTGGAGTGATTTTTAGTCAGTGATAGTAAAGTTGTGCAGGAAAAGTGCATTTTTCTTGGCCTTATAAAATAAATCCTGTTAAGATGATATAGGATGATGTCAGTCTGTCTCAGCAGTGTGGCTGTAGGTCCTTCCTCTGTTACAGGACACACACTCCTGCTGTGAGCATGCTGGGTGAGGAGGGGAAGGAGTTACACTTTCAGACACTTTGGATGAGGATTTTATTTTCCTAGCAGGGTCATGATTTTCTGACCCAGGGCAAGCCAATGCATTTCCCCTGTATCTAAACTCCTCCCTGCACACTGGAGGTGACAGATCCCAACTGTCCTGGGAATGCTGAGCCTCATAAAGCACCATCAGAGGTTTTGAAACACTGACATGTGACAGGAAAGGAATAAAACCTGCCCATGCACTTGTTTCATTTCATCACACTACAGGGATTTGGTAAATTTTGCCTGGGCTTTTCCTGGGATAAGCTTCCTACCCCTTTGGGAGTAACTCTGGATTTTCTCACCATACAAGATACAGTGTTATAGATGCCACAGTAGCTGAAATACCCTAAATCCAAGTCGTGCAGCATGCTTCAGTCAAGTATCTCCAAGTGCTTTTAAAAGCATCTCTTAATTAAGCCTTTCCAATGAAGAAACTGCATTACACACATCCCCTTAAAGGTTCCCAAGCTGTTTCATTAACTTAACTTCAAACTCGCTGTGTGAAAAGGTAAAGTCCTCCTCCCCTCTGGTGTGAAAGGAAACATTTGGTTTAGTATCTATATCGACATCACACCACAGCTTTGATAAGAAAACAGCTATTTCCTTCTCCAGTGAGGACTGCAAGGGAAATGCAAGAGGAGGAATATTGCTGCCCAAACATGACACTGGCCAAGGCAGCCAACACAACTGATTCTTTCCTCTCTGAGTGCAGCATTTAATGACCCATGGAGGGGTGATGCTGACTGGATGGCTTCAACTCCCCAGAGAAGTTCCAACAACTCTCTCAAGAGCCAGGGAGGGATTTTTTGAGGGTTTTTTTCTGTTGAGGTTCAGGCCCTGGGAGAATTTTTATGAGGGTTTTAATCATGGTCCCCCCATGGGATAAAAATCTTGGTGCTGCAGCTTTTGTTTTGTTAATTCAGCTGCAGGGGAGGGTCAGAGCAGTCAGGAGCTTTGCTGAGGTTCAAACACTTTTAGAAGGAAAAGTGACACTATGCTGGCAATTACAGGAGAGGCAAGAGCCAGAAAACATCCCCTTTTCCTTTCAGCTTGCACATGAGATCCTGCCTAACCTTAGCCCAGAACTTATGGGCTAACACCATCGGTTATGCCAACATCAGAAGGCATTTTCACAGTTGAAACACACTGAGGGGGGATGCAGCCTGCAAGGAGTAGAAATCTGGCAGCTGACCTAAAGGTTTGTTTTAAAAACTCAAGCTCTGTATTTCAGAGAAACCTGACAGTCAAGAGTCAGAGCACATACCTGATTCAGCAGATTCCCAACCTTCTTCTTTGCTCCTCCTCATATCTATTGCAGAGCAAAGGGAAGAAGATGCTAGAGGGCTTCATTAAATAGCTCCTCTGATGCTTGTTTCCTCACCATGGGCAGCCCCACACTCACATGTGCCCATGGCCGGGGGTTTTCCCCTCCCTTGTCCCAACACACACCTGATTTTCCTTTCAGCAGCTGATCCTGACTGGGGGAGCTGGCCAAGGCTATGGAAAACAGGGCTTTTCACAGCTGCATCCTGCTTCCTCACTGAGCAACAGGTCCTTGGCTCCCTAACGCCAAGGAGACAGCACTTACACATGTCACTTTTTCTTCATCAGCCCAAGATCACAAGCCCTAGGGTTGTCCAGGGAAGCATCTAGGGCTGGGCAGGCTTAGCTATACATCATACATATAGTCCTAGCCTGTATGGTGGGAAGGGGAGGCGCCAACTGGGAATTAACAGCACACGTGGATGAATGTTGAGCCCAGCTCCTGTCCAGCTTTCATGTCAAAGCAGTGTTATATGAACACACCAACACATTCACCAGCTAGCACAGCATTTCCCTCCCCTCAAAGGTCTCTCAAACACTCCTGAGTGTTTAAACAGACCAGTTCCTCGGGGGTGAAAACTGGAGGAATTCCTCTTGCACTCAATGCACTCCATGGTGTCATTACAGCCCAGCTAAAGCTCTGCTGTACTGAAGGGGTTTGTTCTGCTGGTTGGGGGTTTTATCCATTAAATAGTATTCATTATTAAAATTCACATTTGCACTGTGCTGTTTGGTGTTGCCATAAAGCTGGGGAGCTGCTGCCTGCTCCTTTATTGGTCTTTTTTCCCTCATTACAGCTGCAGAGGTGGAGGCAGCCAGCAGCAAATGAAGCCTCCACAATGAGTTAGTGTTTGCTAATACCACTTACCTCCAGTTGTGATGCTGCTGGAAAGCACAGCGAGCTACTTCAAGATGAGACATTTACTATATACTGGTGAACCGAGTAACAGTATCAATGTTTATTGACCCCATACCTCTGAAACCAAATACCCCCCATGCTGGCAGCTCCCCTGATTTGTGCTTGAGAGAGACCGTGCTGTCTGACGTTCAGCTCGGGGACTGCAGAATGCTCCTTCAGTTTCAGGAATGTTCTGCATTTCCCTTGGGAGTCCTAAAAATCTCAAACTAATGGTGCTGTATCTGGAGATGTAGTTGAGGACGGGGCAGGCAGGGAGAATATTGCCAGGGAGTCTTAGGTTTGGGAAACGTTTCTTTCCTTGAGTGCTTGTAAAAGGGAGGACAAACCCAATCTGTTGGTTACAGGCAGTATTGTTAAAGCCAGGGATTGCTAATTGCCCCCACCCCTTGATGTAAAAAGACAACAAACACCTCCTAACATTTTATTGAGTTATTTTGAATCCTAAGAATTAGAGAAAATCAGCTGTTTTGGAAAAGGGAAGAACTTTTTCTGAGGCTTTTATAGTCTGAGGATGTCCAGTCTGGCAACATCCCACTGCTGAACTCCAAGGGATGACTCCCAGTGATGTCATGGTGAGCTGCTTCCCCTTCTGAAGCATGGCATTTCTGAAAGAGATGTCCTGGCATCCAGGGAGGAAACAGCCAGTGCTATAAAGAATAACCTTTTCCCTAAAAGACACATAAAACCTACGGCTTTTTGCTTGCACTCCAGCTTTTAAGTCCTCACACCCATCGAGGATTTTTTAACCTATTGTGGATTTTTTAGAGAAATCAGCCTCTCATCATGCATTATGTTATTCAGTGTGAGAAATCAGGTGTTCTCAAAAATCCTGGGAGTGAAACAGTGAAACAAGTGGCTTGTCTGGTCTCAGGATGCTAAAGCAAAATGGGATTTGCAGGAAAACTTTGAAGACCAGGAGGAATTTCCTTGCAAGGTTAACAGAGAGCTTGTGCCAGGCAGTTCAAAAGGGATAAATTCATGTCCACTCAAAAAAGCCTGTGTGTTCCCATCTCCTGTCTGAACAGTTATGAGAATTTATAAAGTGCAAAGCCAAAAACGTGCCAATGCAAAGAAAAAGGAACATGTACTTATTTATGAGCCCTGGATCCAGACCCATAAATTGCCGCCTCCTTTTGCCAAAAGAATAGGTTCCATGTGGTTGTTAGCAAGCTATTTTAAGGCACTTTTATGCCTTTCACTATGCTGCTGTATCCAAAGAACATTTGATTGGGAATTCGGTTGTCTAATTCTGAATGCATGACACATACCCAAAAAGAGGCAGTTAAATTAGATGAGAAGGCTTGGTTGGGTTGTTGTTTCATTTGTAACATGCCTGGAGTGTCTGCTGGCTTCACCAGGAAATATCAGAATATAAATCTCATCTCAAGATGTATTTACATATAGATCTGGGTGTATTGAAAGGCTCCAGAGGGCTCAGAAGCATCACGTGCCCCTTCCTGGTACTGCAGAGGGATCATGCCTAAAGGCTCCAGAGCCCCATGTTCACAGCACTGGGGACGTTTGTTTTGCTGGAAGCATTGTATAAAAACACTATTCCATATCTCCTGAAGCAGGTGGCAAACAATAACCCCCTGTGGCCTCCACAGGAGCAGCTCTGGGACTGCTCCGTGCCACCTTGCCACCGCCTGCTCTACCCAGGCCTGGTCCATGCAATGCCTGACTCTGCAAAGGCATCACAGCATGGGGGAGATGCCAGAACAAGCCAGGCAGGGGTCAGTGGTGGGAAGCAGATATGAAGAACTTCAGCCTCAGAAACACCAGCAGAAAATGCCTGGGAGTCCCTGAGAAGGCCAAGGAGATGCTGAGATGGTAAAAATTAACCCTCAACGTGAGGGGTTGAGCTGACAGCGTTGTCTTCTTACCCTTGCAAGAGTTCCCTTGGGATAAATTCAGCTTCCTCCAACAGAGCAAATATTACTTGTGAGGTTTTTTGGGAGGGGAACGGGTTGGTAGCAACTTGTCAGTGGTGCACAGACTCAGCCACTGTGAGGGTATTGATGATGATGGAGACGTGAGAGCTGGTCAAGCTGTGCGTAGCCAGAGGAGTTGCACTGCTCTGCAGCTGCTGATCTTCTGCCACCTTCTCCTGTGATCTCCAGGAGCTTTAGAAATGTGTTAGCCTCACTAGTGCCATTAATCTAGCTAGAATCATATCATCTTAATTTGTATTGAGGTTAATTTTTGTTTAGGAAAAGAATGGCTAGACCTTTGTTTAATGTAGCTATGTGTGTATTTCAAACCAGCTATTTCACTCTAAATGATGAATTAGAGGTATAATTTCCTTTCAGGTTTTGAAAATTAACATCTAATTATTCTTAACCTAAGGGATATTAGCATTTGTTATGAAAGCAAGTAACAGTAAGCTAAATTTAGGAGAGAGAACTTCCCAGCGAATGGCAAGGGTGGGATTGTTCAAAGACAAAAGAATCAGGTCACGGGAAGAAATGAGCATTTCAAAAAACACAAATCAGAAGTAATTTCTTAAGACAACCAAAGCAAAAGGAATCTGCCTCTCAGATCTGTACTGGTAACATTTCCCAGCAGCATGAGAACAGCTCAGTGTAAGCAGCATCAAACTACAGTGGGGTCTCCATCCTCTTTGGGACCACTGAGATGCTTCTGAGGAACCTGAGACCATCTCCCTCTTTTTGCTTCGTTGTAAGGAGCTGGCATCTGAGAGAGAAAAGTCGGATGCATTCTTCTAATTGGTGAGAGCAAACCACTGTCAAGACGGATTATGAAGCTGCACAACAAAGTCTCCATCTCTAAAAGACTTTAAATAAGACTAAAGAACAGGCTGGTTCAACCTCAGACTCATGGGCCTGATCTTGGAACTAATCAGGGAACTCACCAAAGAATCATAGTTGAAAGAAAATTATTTAATATTTAGGAATCTAAGTATCCTTGACAGCTACCACACAGCAAATGCCTGTGTGCTAAGTGTACAGAGGCACTGAGCCTTTTCCTGGCAGCCATCTCATTACTTCAGACTTTCTCTTCTAATGAGAAGCAGCACTTCGCTTTTCTCCCCATCCTTGAACCGCAGCGACCAGGAACAGGACTGGATGCTGCCTGACAACCTGTTACTCGTATCTCATGAATTAGCTCTTCTGGGAGAAGGAAAGCAGCACAAGAAGGGCAGGTTCTGGTAGGATCTCCCCATGCTTTCATACTGACACTTCTGTCCTGGCTGTCGCCATTGAAGGTTCCCCAAGGAGATGTCCTTGGTCCACGTTAGCTCAACTCAAGCCAGAAAGGAAGCACTTGCCTTCCTCTCTCAGGGTGCTAGATTATTTTGCTCTTCCCTTTGGATGTCAGGCTGAAGTCATTCTTGCATCCAGCCGTCGTGAGGGCCTGTCGCTGGGAACGCTGTCCTGAGCGCAGAGCCAGTGGGTGGATGGTTTCTGGCCCACAGCAAACACAGATCTGTGGCCACAGCATCTGCAGTTCGCCTTATTTCCAAACCGACCCCGTGGGCAGGCCAGATGCCAAGGGTTTTTCTGAAAATAGGAGTTTCCACTCTCCCCTGATGCTGGGCAGCACACTGCACTTCCAAACTGGGAGACATGCTAATATTATCTTCTCAGATATTCCTGAGCTTTCTCCTAAGCCATTTCGGTGCTCAAATGAAATGGTTTTAGTGCCACTCTAAGTTTTGGCAGCCCCAAAATAGTGCCCACACAAAGCAGAGGGTGGCCAGGGTAATGGGCACATTTCCAACCCCTTCCCTTCGGACACCACTCGTGTGCTGGCCCAGGGGCACCTGGAAGTGGGGCTGGGCTTGCAGGAGAACTTCATTCACACACTGGCTTCGGCACAGACCTTAGTGTTTGGGCACACGCCTCCTTCCCACTTTCTGGATAAACTGGCAACTATTCCTCCTCCACCCCCTGACTCTTCTTCACTTCTGCTACAGCTTGGAAATGATGAGTCTCCCTGGGGAAATGAGGTCTTGGTGGTCCCCAGGGCTTTTTTTGAACTGGTTTTCACCCTGATGCAGCATCCTCAGTAACCGAGGTGTGAGGGAAGATGTTTTAAAGTCAGCCTAATCTTTTGACATATGTTTCAGGTCCAATTTTTCTGAGAACAGTAACGCTGAAGGAGGCAGTTTGTCTTCTCAGCACAGCCACGCTAAGGGAAAGGATAATTACTGAGGTTTATCTTTTCACTCCACACCATATTATTCAAAAGGGCAAGATATTTGCCTAGAAACAGTGCAGTAGGTGGGAAGGAAAACTCCCAGCAAACACTGTGCACTTCAATAGCATCTTTCGTCAGAGAACGTGAAAGGGCTTTATAAATATTATTGGGGAGATGATTTCTTTTCCCTCTACATCTTTTGTGTTGGCGAAAGCTCTTCTCTCACTGACAGACACACACAATTCCTGCTGTCCTTCCCCAGGGCAGCCCCAGGAGCAAGGCAGCTTCTGAGTTGCTGCCTGAGCCTTATTAAAGGTTTTTAATGTCCATTTCTTCAGCTGGAAAATTAGAAACCACGGCTTTGCCCTGAATCACACACTGAGGCAGTGAGGGATTTAGTGCCTGGAACCCAGGAGCATCTTAATCACCACGTTTCTGGAGAATGGAGGTTCAGATGTGCTCAGACACGAGAGAGGAACATGAATTCGGTTCTCTTCGTACCCCAACCTGGCTCCGTCCATCGCTCCCTCCCGCCCGGCTTCACGACTGGTTGGAGGAGCTCTGCGGACAGTCTGGGACAGGGTCTGGGGTTAGGACCAAGGATTTCAGACTTCAGGGTCCACAAGTACCCACTGCGCTCCAGGAGCCAGTACCCTGCGTACACCAGGCACAGGTAAAGGACTCTGCTTAATTATGGCCTAGAACCGTCCCGCCTTCGAAGGTGAGGCCTAACAAGCGCTGCTGACCCCGTTACACCACCAGGTAGACGCAGCTTTTCAAAGGAGATTTAAATCAAAAGCTGCTGAGGTTTGGATTGTATCCCTACTGCTGCTCTGGCTTGTTCATCACCCAGGTATTTAAAAAACAAACTACTTATAAATCAAAAGGGCCATTTAACATCCAAGTGACAAGTTGCAGCAAAACCCGATGTGTATAAATGCCAGGGGCTTTTTTTAGTTTATGAACCCTTGTTTCTAAGTTTATATAAAACATCTTGCTGGTTCTGTTGGGTTGTTGGGGTTTTTCAACACTAAAAGAAGCCAAGGACCCAGTCCAAAGACCACTGAGATGGATGGACAGATTGTCATGGATTTAAGTGGGTTTGGAGCAGTCCATGTTTAATATGGGATGGCTGCTCCAGGAGATTTCTCCAGCCCAGGATGGGGGACTCTTGCCCTCTGCTGGCTGCTGCTCACTTCAGAAATAAACTACCAGGAAAAACAGCTTGAGAGCTTGAGTTATGTTAAACAAAAGAGATAAAAATCCAGCAGCCAGCCCCTGTGCTGGGAAGGGTGAAGTCTGCACAACATAAATCAGTGTCTGCTAACACCAGAGTCGCCCCATGAGAGCAAAGAGGGCAAAACCTGGCTTCTAGTTCCCCTCCCCCTGATGTTTCCAGACTCTGATCCATTCAGCTGAGTAAAAGGGGGCTGGGGGAGGGTCTTTCAGAGCCACACTGATGAGTTCTCCGTTGTTGATCGGATCAGAAGGTGCTGCCCAGTAAGATTCACCCATACACACTCATTTAATGAGGGCCGATGGCTAGTAAGCCCAAAAGGTGGTGGCCCAAAAGTTGGTTCCTCCCACTGCAGGCCTGGGGTTTAGTCAGGGATGCTCCAAGGGTCTGCTAGACCTTGTCAGGATTAAAGGAACTGCTCCAGTCAGAGATTGTTCAGTGGTGGTGAAAGACAGAGGGGTTCAGTCGCAAAGGACGTGGTCTGTGCTGTTGGAATCAACACTGGATTGTCAGAAGAGAGAGAAAAGTGGATCTGAGCTGAAAACATCTGAGCCTGGGGTTTTCTTTTGCTTCTGAGAATCTGATTTACATCTGTGGCATAAGAATAAAGATGCTGGAGAAGTTGTTTGGAGAATAAGACATTTTCATCCCACCCCTAGAGATGGGGCCCCACAGTGGTCCCAGGGCACTTTAAAATCAGGAGATGTAGAGCAGCACACAGAGGGGGAATGGTCCAGAGCCAGGCATGTGGCAGCGACACAGGGTGAACTGGAAAGCATCTCCTGCAAGAGCTGCCAAGACACCTCTGACATGGCACATTCCCCCTCCTGATGTTTTTTAGCCCAGCATGTTTCTAGAAGCACCCACACTGATGCCAGTAATAGCTCACCTCCCATCTGGACGCAGTCCTCTCACTCTGCATCAGCTGCTACTGCATCCTCTGACCCACAAGCTCCATCACCTGCCTGAGCCACTGCTGGCCTCTAAAGTAGGTAATGTCCTGGGTGCTAACGTGGAGATGAGCAAAACCTGGGAGAGGGGGAGTGATGATTTCAGCAGGGAAAAGATCCATAATTATTCACAGGGACATGTCCCTCTGTCTACACTGCCTGAGCAAACACGCCGCTCGGGATCATTTTGAGCTGATTTATTCTACCTGAAGTTCCCAGCACAACTGTTTAGCCAGAGCTGAAGGGAGGAGATGCTGTAAACCAGAATCTGAGCTCAATTAGCAGCCCTTAAGCCCATTCTGACTATTTCCATGCTGGGGATGACTCGTACTGTCCAGCCAGGGCAGAATGAAGGCTGTGTCATGATTAAAGGATGGTTTCCCACACAGATGTTTTTATGGTCCCAGTATGCAGCCTCAGCAGGGGGTCTCCTAAAAAACACTGATGCTCGCTCATCCATACGTCCTACCTTCACAGAACAGTACAGAGACTCAGTATTTCTGCAGTACCATCCCTGCCTACTGGAATTGCTCCACTGGGAGCCGTCCGTGGTTGTTGCCCTTCAGTGGCTAGGGCATGGCACATCCCATAATCCACAAATTAGTGGGGTCAGACCCTTAATCTGTGTGCTGAGCACAAACCTTGCTCCAGGCTGATGCCTGAGCGATAAGGTGAGGAGGAGGATCAGGAGGGCAGTCCTCTGGGGACAGCCAGCACACCTAACCCTGGGAGGCTGTGCACGGCTCGAGGCCGCTGAGGTTAGCGCGGCACTGGCGGCACACGCCGCTTTCCAACACGGCCAATTGACTTGTGCCGAGACCAGGAGGATAACTCAATATTTATACAGGATTTCAACAGTAAAAGAATGTTGTTATGCCTTAAAAGCTTTTGGAGGATGAGATCCAAGATGGCACAGCAGGGCCGTGGAGCAGCTCCAAGTCCTGCTGCTTCGTGGGAGTTAGTCGAATCGAGGAGCTGACTCTGTCAGTCGCTCCCCGAACACATGTTGCCGTGAGCCACAACACCAAAGCCCCCGGTAACCCTCCAGCCTCAGGCTGCCAAGCTGGCTGAGGAGTCAGCCCTAAGCACTGTAGCAGCCTCTTTCCCTTCATGCTGCAGCCCAGCACTGGGATCGGCTGCTGCAGAGGACTCTGAGGTGACTCACATCACCTCTCTGGGCCTCTGTTCCCCAGCTGTAAAACAGGGAGCATCACAGGATGTACCACACCCCTTTATCTGCCTTTTGTAGTAAGGCTCCTCACAGTCGTGTTTAGCTCAGACAGTGCTGAGCTCCAGTTTGGGCTGGATGCTCCTCTGCCACCACTGTCATAGTCCCAGGAGCATGGATTTATAAAAACCAAGCCATGGCTCTCATCCTACACATACTGCCGGAGCCTCTTTCCTTAGTCCAGTGTTTGATGGCAGAGGCAGTGACACAAAGTCTGCATTAGAAGACGGTGTATGACAGGCCTCTGAAACCTGCCATTAAACTGCTATTGTTCTTGCACATGTTTTTACAGACTGAGAGGGACAAAAACCTATCTACACAGGTTTTAATCAGCAGCCAAAACCCCAGGGAAGCCAAACTGCAGCCAGGAAACCCCACCTCTTTACCTGATGTCTGGGGCTGAGCCCTCTGCCCACATGTCTGCCACTCCCATGGGTAGTTCAAGAACAAGTTCCTCCTGGCAGGGACTCTTTCTTAATCTGAACTTCGTGCTGAGCAAGTGGGACAGTGACCCTCATCTTAAATCACTGCCATCAGGGTCACTAAGCCCAGCACCCTCTCCCTCTCACTGAGAAGCTGAAGGGGCATGCTGCAGCCTCTCTCCTCTCCACGCTGCTTGGCTCATCAGCTGTGTTTGTCCCCTGGCTTTTCTTTCCCTGTCCCTCTCCACTTGAATTTTAATCAGAAGCAGCAGCTGAACAGAAGGTGCCATTTCCATAGCTACGGAAGAGGCATCGACAGCGAGAGGTGATGGAGAGGCTTTTACCCAGATGCAGTCATCATTAGCATTCACCATTATAACCTCGCCCGCAAGCACAGCCCTACTATGGCAATAAGACTCCTGGGCTGTAAATCCTTGGCCAGGCTCATCTTTCATCACAGAGAACAATACCTTTTGGGGTCACATCATTAATCTGCCCATTAATCATGTTTATACGTGGCAACGTTTACATGTGAGCAGGGGCCAGTCTGAGCCAGCAGTTACCTTGGCTTGGGCACAGGGGGACACTCGTTGCCCTTTCTGAGGTGTTAGGCCCACACACACGCACAGGCATATGCAGCAGCTGCCATCTGTGCCTTGCTCCTCCCTTTGGGCTGGTTTATGTCTGCCTGTATTTCTGGCTGTCTCCCTGAATTATTTTGGGTAGGACCTTTCCGCTCCATTGTCACCGTTCAGCTTGTGTTTTCCATGTCTTAAACCTTCTGTCAGACCTCCTCGAGTAACAAACCAGAAATATTCCTCTTTCCAGGACCTTCACAAACCCAAAACATCGTTCAGGGGGAAAACCCCTTTATGGAGCCAAGGGTATTCTCCATGGAGTCTAGGTCAGGCCTGCTATGGTTTGTATTTCCCCTCAGGCCCAACACCAAGCCCGTGGGCGAAGCAAGAGGCCGCGTAGGGTGTGTGGCATCTCTGGGGGACACATTACAAAGGGGTGGCCTGGCGTTAGGTTGAGGGTCTCTCTGCAGCACTGGCTTGTTCCTGTTCCAGTGTTGATCTCCCCTGGGAGCTGCAGCCCTGCCCCTTCAGAGATTTCTGCCCCAGATTCCCACCCAGCAGCGCGGGGTGAGGAACCGGATGGATAAAATTGAATTTGAACGTGAGGGAGGGAATGTGGGTGGGAGAAAATAACCCTTTGAGTAATTTATGAGGCACGTTTATAGCTGTTATTTATAGACCTCTGTGGGGGATTCACATTGTTCTCTCCCATCCAACATTATTTGGCAGTTCAGTGGTGCCTGCAAAAAAAATATAATACCCCAACCCCCCAACCCCCCCCTCCAACACCAGGGGTTTGATTAATAATCCTGAAAGCCCAGGGTGTCAGCAAGTCCTCAGAAAGACTGTCCCTGCGCTCCTCTGATAACTTACAGCTTAAAGGTACAAGGGCTCGATTAAAACTCTCATCGCAGTAAATCAACAGTGGCTCAGGGAAAAGGGGTCCTTCCCCCCCTATTTTGGGATAAAGTTCACTTGCTTGTGCTTTTCTGGCACTCGGGGTCACATGCCTCAAAAAAGCTGCATCAATGGCAAGAGTAAAGTTCTCACTGGGGGTGCTCCATGCTGTCCATGGCAAGCTGGAAGCAGCCTTTGTATGCAGACGCCTTTGACATTATTTTTTGAGAGATTAAGGAATTGAGGTACAGTAAAAATAGTCTGCTGCAAACAAACAAACTCCTCCTCAGCATACTGGATGGATAGAGTGTCACCTGCATCAACACAACCCCAGTGGTACCCCAGGCTGGGCCAAGCAGCCCCACCATTGGCTGCCTGGTGCAGAGGAAGTCTTCAGTGACAGTGCCTGTTCAGCGCTGTTAATCCCAGCCACATCTGGAGATGAGCAGAAGAAACATTCCAGGCCTGGTTATGTCTCTACGTGGGCACAATGTGTGGAGCTAATTATAGGCATGAGGCTTGCAGGAGGCTGGGAAATGAGCACTGATCCATCCAAGCCCCCAGAGCAGAGGCAGGCAGGGCTCCTTTCCATGCCTCCCCCAGCATCCTACAGGAGGGAGAGTTTTCTCACTAAGCTCCTTAAAACACAGACTCTCTGGAGGGTTGGAAGGGGCTGCTGAGGCCTGGTCACGGCGGAACCCCCGAGGCCTCGCAGGGTCTTCCGTGCCCTGGGCAGCGCAGCTGCTGCGGGGTTGTTAGAGGAAAGGACCAACTGCAGCTGGCTTAAACCAAAGCATGGGATGGTAGCTCACTGCAGAGCTGGCCCAGAGCCTGCGAAAGCTCAGTCCTTTCACCAGAGAAGCTTTAGGGAGCACAAGAGAGCAAACCACAGGGTCTCTTGTCAAGCTTTGGTCCATCCACAGATAACTTGTGTCTCAGCCTTGAAACGTCCAGCTGAGCTGAGTCCTCTGGGACTTTGCAGCTCTGTCCTGCCACAAGGCAAAACGAAATGGCCTGAAGCAAAGGCCACATTAAATTTCATGGTGTGCCTGCTCTTTAAAGCATCACACAAAGCAAGCCATTCCTGGGAATTGTCTAGCATTTGGAGCCAGAAGCCAGGGTATAGCTGATGAGCGGTGACATTTGAATGTCATCTAGTCCCAGCCCAAGCCCCAGTGCTGTTGGACTTGGCTACTGCCCCTCCCCTCCCTGTCCCAGAAATGCAACGTTCTACCAAGGTGACATCCACCCCCAAACCTCTCCCGTGCTACATTTGGCTTTGTCGTGGAGGAAGGAAAAGCTACAAAGAGATACACAAATAAACCAGGACATTTCCCATCTCAGTTGATGTCTTAAAAGAAGAGAGATGCATCAGTTTTCATCAGGCATCAACTGTCTTGGAGCAGAAATCCTGCAAGACTCTGTAGGAAAAGCCTGTGGGGTGACTGATCTTAAAAACCACTAGAAAAACCATAGTTTTGCTGCAAAATTTTGGGTGTGCATTAAAAAATGCAGTGAAAACCAGATGGCTCCCTATCACACAGACAGTTATGTGGAAAAAAGAAGTACCCACACATTCCAGTTGTGTATGAACCAGCATCTCCCTAACCTGGGGCAGAGTGAAACAGGGCAGGTTGGGGTGCTGGAGAGCTGGGTAGGTACAGAAACGCCAAGACCTGTGTACTTTGTGTTTAAATCGGGGTGTACCTGTTTGTGGAGGGAGAAATGGTCTCGGTGCTAAGAGAAACGCAGCTTCAGCGGTGTCTGGTGCCATCCTGTGGAAAGGAGCCACCGGGAGGGACTGAGCAAATCCAGGAGCTGAAAAGCCTGGGGTCACTTTTGGGGCTTTGAATAAGACTGACAGAAACTAGAACTGAGGAATCTAACTGACCATTTAAAAAATAAACCAAACCAACAACCCTAAAACACCCCAAACAACAAACCCTGTGTGATTTTCTGGGCTGTCAGCTGAGTTTCAGGCATCCTTTGAGGAGTTGCAATGATCACACCCCGTTCCTGCATTGTCACCCCTCATACTCAGTTTACATGGGAAAAATGAACTCTCTGGAACTGTTTCTTTGGCCAATAAGGTTTTTAACATGCACACAGGGGCAGCACATCGGCCTTCTTTGCAACTTTAAAATAAAAACAACACTGTGGCAAAAAGATGCTCCTCAGGAATTGGTTTTCCCTGAGTGCCTGTCTTGAAGGGAAAACTTTCCCAGCTGCTGGCAAAAACACCACAGTGCAAAGTGTCTGCTTGTTCTCCAGGTCAGAGAGGGTGAATCATTACAGGTTTTGGGTTTTGAGTTCAGTTTTCCTTTTCTAATTCTATTATTTTACTATTTTCTCAATGAGAAATGAGCAGAACAACTCTTATAATAAACCAAACAATTGTTCATTCCCTCCCTCCTGCCCCCCCGCCCCAAAGCTTCTTACACAGGGAATGGTTGTGCAAAACCAAAAGCCAAAAAGTTCATTAAACCCAGGAGAAGGACAAAAAAGGGCCAGGAAGGAACAGAACCAGTGGAGAGGCAGGAAAAACCCTGAGATTGCTTCAAACCTACCTTCCCTCCGCTCCTGGGCATCCTGCTTCTGTGGAAATCAACCAAAATCTGTTTAAAACAAGAATGTGGGTGGGGCTTTTCCCCCCCTGTAAGTAAATTGCTAGTGTGTGGCTTGCTCTGTATTTTATCATAGGAGGGCGTCTTGTTAGGCGTAAAGGGAATACACCAAGATGATTTATATCTCTTTAACGTTGAAATTCCATCCAAACATATTAATATAATGGAGAGGATGTATGTGCATGTCATCTCGTAAGCCCTGTGCATGTTCTACGTGTATTGCATCCTCCATCACCCTCGGGAGTTTGGCACCTTCCTTTCTGTGTGTCCTGCTGCCACCTCCTGGCAGCGAGCTCGTCCTGCAGGTTTTGTGCTTCAAGAACAACCTAACGCATCCCACAGCTACACACCAACCCTGCTCTGTGGGGCTGATTGCATGAAGAGCTAATTGAAGCCAGCAGTGACCAAATACCTGCACCTCCTGGGTAACAGAGCTCCCACATTGACCAGAAGTCTTGTTATTAGTGGGTGATTGTTGCCCCTTCTCAACGGATTATAAACAAACCTTCCTGCTGGGTAGGGGTGCAGGTTTAGAGCTGGGGGGAGAAAGTTAATTGCATTTCATAGAGTGCTTAAGGGAATGGTTTTGTTCTGATGAGGAACAGGAGCTCATCACCAGAGAGTCAGCTGCCCGCTCCAGCAGCACTGGGGTCTGGGGGAAGACCACTGAGAGGGTCAATCTGATAGATGTAGGGATGCAGTAGCCACGGGGTGCGCAGCTGACAGCCCCAAGCCCTTCCCACGACCCGCTGCCATTGCACTCTGAGCATCTCTGTGCCACTGTGAAACCCAACCACCACCACAAGTTCCTCCAGCGTTTTTCCAGCCAGCCCCCGCGCCCCCTGCTCAGGATCCCTGTGTGGCTTCTATTTACAGCTGTACTCTCTCTCCCCTCCTCTGTCGCTGCTATGAGGGTCCAAGCAGACACATGTTGGAGGGCCAAAGGAGATGCCAACAGCTCCTCCTGCGCGTGTTTCATCAGTGGTCTCTGCAATGCAGAGCCAGGGGTTTGCAGGGAACAGCCTCTGCTCTGCCAAATGCAGCCTGGAGCAGGCAACTGCCCTGAGGAGAGCCAGCTTTTCTCTAAACTACACCGTGGACCAGCCATTCCCCTTCACCACCACCACCTTCCACGAACCGCGGCCGCCGTGCATCCCACCCCCAGGTCAGCACCCACCTCAGAGCTCAGCAGCTCTCGCCTGCCGCCGGGCCGCATCACGCAGAACAGGCAGCGCCTCCAGACACAGATGCACCCAGTGAAACAACAACGTTTTGTCTTTATTAGGAGCTCCCATGGTAAGATAACACAGAGTTCGTAAGGAGTCAAACACAAGACTTGGGGATGGGGTGGGTGGGGTGGTTTTGCCGTTGCGACAATGGTCAGATATCAGTACTTCTCTTTGTCTACACACATGATCAGCTTTAGCACTTACAGCTCCTCCACTCATGGTTCACAATCACAAATCCAAGGGTTAAATCCAGCTAGTATTAAATCCTACTTTTTTTTTTTTTATTTTTTAGAGCTTCAAGTCACTGCGGTTAATTCATTAATTAATTCAGTCATCGTCTTTTTTTTTTCTTTAAGCATTTACATATGACATTCATTAAACAGACACAAAGCAGACGAGCTCTCACAGGAAAAAACATGCTTACATAGCCTGCAAAAAATCTTTTTTTGTCTTTTTTTTTTTTTTCTTCCCTTTTGAAGAACGAATTTTGAAACTGAAAAGTCGTCATGAGTCAGTGAAGGGGGGAAAAAAAAAAAAGGAAGACTTAAGTGAATGCTGAGGAGCCGCGAGCGCTGCGGAGAACTGAAACTGCCATCCTTTCCTTTCCTTCTCCCCAACTCATTCAGATTGGTTTTTTAACAAACAGGTGAAACAAAATAATCATGAAAGCAGCTGCAGGATATATTAAGTTCACGGATTACTTAACAAACAAAGTGCAAACTCCTTGATGCAGAACTAAAAGACCCCGAGAGTGAAACCTAAAGGCAAGAGGCGTGGCTGGAGGTGGGAAGGCTTTTCTTAGCTCTTATGTTCAAAGGGGCCTGAAGGAATCGGGTGCCCAAGCTGGGAGGGTTCGGGTACCTTCTGGATCTCACAAATCCCAGCGCTGACACTTCCCAACAACAAACCTGGTGCTTGTTCCTCAAAAGCCTTCGTATCTACAGCTTCTCCCCAGAACCACCTGCACACGCTATTCCAGGAAATACTCCAAAATAGGGAAAAACGAGGTCAACATCCGTGGCAGAGTACAAACAGAAGAGAGAACAGAAGATGCAGCCAAGGGCCCGGGCACACTGGCAGCGTTAGCTGCGGGCAGAAGAACTCTCCCTGCTCAGAGCAGCCCAAGTCCTCGGGGCTGCCAAGCCCTCCCGCTTCAATCTAATAGCTCCGTGCCCTGAAAACACCAAGCCTCCAATAGCAGGGCTACTTAAATACCCAGATCTGCTAGCTGTGCACAGGCTGGGGCTCCTAAATTCATTCAAGAACCACTCACAGCCTCTGGTTTCTCAAATCTGAGGCAGCAGGCCTCTGGGGGAGGGTGGGGATTCACTGCCAGGCCTGCTCGTGAGTATTTGCACTGAGGCGGATCCCTGTAGGAACGAGCGGCTGTGACATTCGCACGACGGATGAGGGATTCTCAGCTGCTGGGGAACCCTGGAGCCGCCTGAGGCTCAGGGATACAACAGCTGGGCATCTGGACCCCAACTGGACTTGCCACAGATGCTCAGGCACGCATCCAACTGACCGGCCTTGTGATGGGAGCTAAAGAGAAGCTCTGGTCAGGTTTGAAATAACCGCTCCCCGATGGCCAGGCAGGGGGAACACGGCTGCTATGCCAGCAGATCTGCCAAGCAACATGTTGCTCTGTGCCCACAGCCTCCTGCTTCTCTATTTCCAGGAACAAAACCCAAACTAAGTGCTAAGAACTTGCCAAGCAACTCTGTCCCAGCTCCCCAGCACCAGCTCAAGACCTAGCACGCTGCAGTGAAGACCATAGCTTATGAACCTGCTCCGCATCCTCCTATTGCGGCGACGTGGCAAGCGTTGGCTGGAGCAGTGGTTCCCAGGACTGCCTCAAGTACCAGGGCAGTGGGGAGTGACACTGGTGGCAGGCTGCAATTTGGATGAGGTTTGGGAAGGACTGGGCAGAACTGGGAGATGCCCAGTCCCAAGATAAGGCTTCGTAAACACAACGATACGAACACGTTACAAACACACACAAACGTTCCCAACGAAAAAAAGAAAGAGAAGTTTCCTCAAGGACCTAATTCCCAGCAGAATCCAGAAGGAAAGAAAGAAAAATAAACCCCAAACCAATGGAACCAGAGTCCCCAGCAATCCTGGCTCACCCGACGGCGGGTTGCGATGCGCTGTCAGTCCCTAGAGCCGGGTCCTGCTCCTCTCTCTTGGCAGCAGACAGCTGTTCCGTGCCCTCAACGCGGCCGTGGGGAATGGGGAGGCAGGCTGGGGTTCGTGTCCCTCCGTGCTAGCTACACTGCTGGAACAGAACCCTAGAGAACATCCAGTTTAAAACCCTTGAACTACTCTTCTGCTTGACTTTAAAAAAAAAAAAAAAAAAGCTATTTTTTTACATTTATTATTATTTATTCCTTTCTGTGTGTGTGTGTCTTAAAGGCAGCTCCCGGGAAATTCACTTTATCCTTCCTTTATTAAAAGAAAGATGCTGAATGGGACAGAGGCCACATATCTCAAACATCCTCTTTACATTTACTTTTTGCATGTCAGAGGTGTCAAAACAAGGTTTATTTCTTTGAATGTGTAGGGACTGAGGGGGCGGGAGTGAGAGGGGTTGGTGAAGATGAGGAGGGAATCTGAGGGGACTGAAAGAGGCGCCTTACTTCAGCCCCCCTCACTGGGTGCCCGCAGTAACTGTCACAGGCTCTAAAAGAATCAGGAAGGGTCTCCAGGTGCCCCCGTGCCCCGCTCGCGAGGCGGGCACACGCGGGCCGGTCCTTAGCCCAAGCTGGTGATGTTGGCACGTCCGCCGGGCGGTGCCACGATGCGCTGAGTCGTGCGGCGTGGGATGTTGTCATCGATCTGTGCCCCTGCGGGAGAGAGGAGCAAGGTCAGGACCCCCGGGGCAGCGGGAGGTGGAGCGAGTTGCAGGACAGAGCAGCCAAACTCTCTCTGAAACCCCTGAGTCCTCCTCGGGCCCTGCACAAAATGCGTCATCTTTGGAGGAAAAGCCCTCTCCAGCCCTCGATTCTTCTGGAACCTGCTCAGTGTTAACACCTCTGTGCCCAACACGAGCCACTCGCCTGCATGGGTAAGAGCTGGCTCGATGGCTTTCCCTGAGCAAGCCCTTCCATTCCTGTTCTTATTTTCCCCTTACTGCAACACTGAGAAATTGGATCTGCCACATACCAGACCCACAGCTGGGCTCGGCTGGCAATGCTCTGCCTTGTCCAGCATCAGGCTGAGGACTGAGCCCAGGACACAGCAGGGTACCCAGCACTTGTGCATGAAAATAAGCAGGACTTAATGATAGCTCCTCCACTGCTCTTCCTTCTTCCAGAGGAATAACCTCCAGGATAAAACCCCATCGCAGTCCCTCCCACTGCCTTCCAGTTCCAGCAGAGCTCAGAGTAGGGGAGTACAAACAAGCTGTGATTTCAAAGCAATGAATAATTCAGCCCCACAGAAGTACACACCAGACAAGCTGAACCCAGACTGGTGCAGGTTCCTCACGGGCGGGGCCTGCTGTTTGGCAGGAGATGTCTTAGCTGAAGATGCTGGTGTGACAGTCTTCGGCGTCACCGACACTTCGCAGACAGGTCCGTCGTAGAGGCCTCGGGGTACACCCCGCAGCTCGGCCAGCTGCAAGACACACAAGCAGCCTCCTGGGTCAAAACAGCCTCTGAACCAGAGCTAAAGAGCTGTCTGGGTGTTGCTAAGCCTCAGACATGCCTTTCAAGATCTGACATCATACAGAATCTTCACTGCGCTGGTCCTCAGGCTGTAGCTGCTTCCTGATGCAGCACGGATAAAGTCAAACGCCCTGGACCAGGCAGCTGCACCAGCAGCCTGCAGAAGGCAGGCAGTGCAGGGTCTCCCCTCCCTACCTGCTGCTGTATTACGGCTCCTGCCAACTCTCAAATGAAGCTTATTCCCCAAAAAGCAAAACTATGCTGAGGCAGAGGCAGGACTGCATGAAGAGGAGCCAGGCTGGCCTCGCACCACCGGCTCGGGAGCTTTAGGTTGGCCTAAATGCCATTATTCCAGTTGAGATAGTGCCCAATTGCATTTACTCCTGGGGAGATCCAAACACAGCAGTGAGCACGGATCTGCTCCCTGCTTGAGATGTGAATCTGGTAACTGGCAACTTCTTCGAGAGCACAATTAAGGGAAGATGGTTGGCAAGGAAGGTGAGGATTACCTGTGATCAGCAGAACTAGCTCAGCTCTGGCTTTGTCCAGGAGAGGGCAACACTCCGAACATCCAAACGCTTCTCTCCTCCCAAATCTGACTTCATCTAGAAATAAACTCCTCGAATTCTCAGCAACTAAGCTGCAGCAGGGCTCAGCGCCATCCTCTCATCAGCTCTTACCAACTGAAGGCATATCAAAAAGCAGTTTCTATTCTGAGCAGGGGTATTTTATAAAGACACTTTTCTAACAATTTTAGCCTCTTAAAAATAGAAAACTCTCACTCATCAGCCATCAGACCGTGCCTGTGACTCACCAGTCACCAGCCTCCAGCATCTGATCCTACCTGACAGCAGGGAAAGCAGCACAACATATCTGTAATGATACATGAGGACTGTGTGTTGCTGCTGAAAGGTTTGATGCCTGAACACTATCGGTAACTTCTCTTGATACTTCTGTAACAGGAGAAGCCTGCCAGATCTGACCCTGACATGTGCTCTGTCCAGGTGTCCCCAGACAGAGGGGAACTGAAGAGCACAACAATCAAATCTGCAGAAGATCCAAGCTGGAGCCAAGACATACCCCTGGAATGACTCGAGCGAATAGCAAAAATGAAAGAGGGATGAGATAAATGTGGCTCCGGTCCAGGGAACATTTTCTGTTGCAGAAGTGTGTGTCTGCGAGCCAGGGGACAGCATCTGTTTTCCACCCACTTTAACTCAGGAGTTCCAGGGAGAGAATCAATGTGCATTCAACCGTTTACACTCACCCTGCTCCTGGCTTTGATGCGCTTGTAAACGAAGTCAGGGAAGGGTTTCCTGGGGATATACCGACCAGAGCCCTCGGTGACGTGGAGATTCCCATCCTCCAGCACGATCTTCCCCTGGCTGATAACCACCAAGGGAGACCCACGGCACTCCATGCCTTCAAAGATGTTGTACTCCAGAGACTAGAACAAACGAAAAGACAACATGAGGCAAGCACATCCATCCCAGCAAAGCCTGCTGCGCTTTAATTAGCAGTCACCAGGCATGCTAATTGCCACGATCTTAAGGACAGATGGAAGCAAACCAGACAGCAGTTACCTGAGCTGTAGGTGCTGCAGTTTAACACAAGGGCTGGTCTGTACTGTCAATATAAATTTAGGGAGGACTCAGTCATGCAGAACTTCCACTGTGAGAGGGGAAACCCTTTCAAAGGAGAACACCTCACCGCCAGCCTGCTCACAGGCACCCTCTCCTCTTAATTCCAGGGGACTCAGGAGCCAAAGCTTCACACTAAAAATAATCATTGTGAAACACTATTTCAAACCAGAGTTTTGGTCGATGGGTAAGGGACCAGGACAATCTTGTTTGACTCTAATGGGATTGCTCATCCTCAATTAACAGGATTGGAAACATTACACCTGGAAAAAGAGGCAGGTTTTAAAGGAGTCATTGGGAAACGTCCCACTTGTGAGGCACCCTGGAACGAGATGCAGTACAGCCACGTTATCTGGGGACTGCTGCTCTAGTGACCATCTCTGAGCCACATCCAGGGCTTTTTTATGGAGTCAGTAAGGGAGTTTGCCCTTGAGGTGTGCTGTATGCATGGGTAGGCTTGAATTAGCCAGAATGGCGGTTAAACCAACAGCAAACTGGGTCCAGTCTCTGCGGTGGCAGAGGAGGAGGCCTGGTGAGAGGCGTATGAATTCGGCTGGTTCCAAGAACAACACACTCTCCCTCGCTCGCTCCTCATGTTTCCTCACAGACAGTGGCAAGAGCAGTGTGAATTCCTGGAAAACGCCTGTAAATGTAACAATCATCTGATGCCACATAATCACTACGTCTCCTCCCACAGCAGCAACCCCTCTGCCTGACTTTCAAAGGGGCTTTTGTCCTATACTTGCCCAAATTAGGATGCCTGGCTTCTAAAGGCATCACTCACATCAATTTCTCCTCTAACTTAAGGCAGCTGGAGACACACAGCCCCAGCAGGTGTAATGCCAGGTACAGCCGGTGATGCTGTAAGAGGGAATGAGGATGGAGCTGGACACCTTGGGAGCTCTAAAGAAACCACCCAAAACAAGAGCCCTCCCCTCTCTACTGCCTGGCACAAGTTAAAGCTGCTCAGGGAGCGCTCAGAGCTCTCATACATGTGAGACCCGCAGCCCCTCGCCTGTAACGCACTCCAAGGTGCATCTGGGTCTGCTTCGACCTAGCCCCGATCCATGGCAACATCCCAGAGTCAGTCCTGGTTGTACTGGAGCACTGCACAAAAGATCAGGATATTTTAAGTGTCCAATTCGTTTCCTAGAGACCACAGCCACTAAATGGCAATATTTCCTGGAGCTCCATCCAGCACACTACTCCCAGCCATTCATAAGCACAAAACCAGTGTCAGACCACTAAATTTAGCACCTAACAGCAGTAAGCCCCCAGGCTCCCTCCTCTCAGTCATTCCTCTCCAGACTGGAGGTGTGATGAGTCTGGAAGCACCTTTGAAGTGACCAGACCTCTGAGCCTGGATGCCTCTGGTAGAAGCCTAAGCCCAGGGAGATCCAGGCCATCTGGGACCAATTCTGACACATGGTTAAGTCACAGGGAAGTGAACCAAGCTTTTTAAAAAAAGTTTCTTTGTGAACGTGCCCAGGGATCCAAGAGTGGAAGAAAATCTTGCTCCTTCAGCTCCAGAGTGAATGAAAGCATTCACGAAGAAAGGACAAGGGAGTTTTTTCCAGGGAAACATTCCATAGGTTCATCGCCAGCAGTGAAACAAGTCATCAACAAACACAAACAGTGGCTGCTTTCTCTGAGACAGAGTCACAGGGAGCCCACAACCAGCCCCGGGCACTGGGACCTGTCTGCAGTTTCCCAGCACCAGGTAAAAGATTTGGGACATGGCTGCAGGCTGGAGGCAAACAGGACCTCTGAGAGTGCCCCCACAAAGAAATGGGGTGAAGAGCTGCTTAGCTCGGGTGCTGCCCCGTGCCAAGTGGCGTTGGGATGGTCACTGGTCATCTCACATCTAAGTGTGACTCCACACACACGTGCCAAACTGGAACGTGGTGTAAATCCCCTCAGACCCACCGATCTGGACCAGATCTCCAGCTAAGGTGTCCGGGAGCCGAGAAGCTCTGCTGACCCCAACCAGAAGAGGAGCAGTCTACATTCCCACTGCCAGCCTGCCAGAAGGTCGTCACACGCTGTGATCAGAGGCCTTTTGGTATTTTAGAAGATTTAAAGAGCTTTCTGTGTGCTCAGATCCAAGCATCCAGCGCTCAGAAAGAGCAGACAACCTCACTGCTCCAAGGGCAACCTCTGGGTACTCATGTGATTTCAGATTTGGACTCAGTCGCCCTTCCCTTCTGCTCTCACAACTGAGCTGTACTGGGTGTAAGACCAGAGAGGGCTTGGGGCACGGAGGAAAAGCAGCCCCAAGATGTCAAGAGCTCTAGTCCCTGGCAGCACCGTCTGGCACTGAAGAAAGAGGGGAGGAAAGGAGCTGCAGAGCTCACACCGCAGAGAACAGCCTTACTATGTTATGAGTCTTGGCAGAGATTGTCTTGACGCTGTCAGGATCCCAGATGACCAGATCAGCATCCGAGCCCACGGCGATACGGCCCTTCCGCGGGTACAGGTTAAAGATCTTCGCTGCATTTGTGCTGGTCACAGCAACAAACTGGTTCTCATCCATCTTGCCAGTCACCTGGGGAAAGACAGGAGGGGTCCCTGCATTAGCCAGGGGGGCAGCGCTACAAAAGGCAAACAGCAGATTCCCAAGGACCAGAACAAGCATCTGGGAGGGAGATAACTCCACAGCACTGCAGCTCCTGCAGCTCCCCTCGTCTAGCTGCAGCAGAAGCCCACGACACACATGACATACCACAGCCTTATCCCAGATGATGGACATCCTCTCTTCGGTCCCATTAGTTCCTTCAGGGATCAGGGTGAAGTTGTCCTTCCCAACAGCTTTCTGAGCGGTGTTGAAGGTGCAGTGGGCACTGCCAGTAACTTGAAGGTCTCCACTGGAAAAGACAACGACAGGTATTCAAGGTATTTAATCATCACAGGTTACTCCTCAAGGTCCACAAGCACGTGTTGTATGAACACAACATGCTCCACTCACCAGGACAGGAGGGAGTTGAGAAAATCAGGAGTGGTTGGGTCAGGACTCAGCGGTGGGGAAGTAACAAAAGCTGCTGCCTTTGCCCAGTTCTTGCTCCAGTAATGAGATCCGTCGGTACCCAAGCTGGCTGTGATGGGCTCTCCATACACCACAGTGCCTGCAGGACAGGAACAAAGATAAGTCCACTGTGAGCACCAAGTAACACGTGTCTCCAGCCTGGTTTCCAGGCATGGAGCATCCTTCAGAAGCAGCAAAATGTGCTCAGAGCCCTAACACAGCTGCTGAGGCTGGCACTGATCACCTGTGCTTGAAAGGGTCACTGCGAAGACGCGCTGTGCTGCATCCTGGGCAAAGAACCTTAAGGAAAGGGGGAGGGGAACTGTAAGAGCATGAGGAGATCCAATCTCACCTAGAAGGGCCCTGGAAGATAAAGCATGAAAAAAACCAGCACCTGGGATACTTTTATAAATGGGTTTGTACTAAGAGATAGAGCCAGGCTGGATTTCTGGGAGCAGACTGCACAGACTGGGCAAGGGAAAACTCCAGCAGCAAAGTTTCCTGCAGACTGAGGAAGCCCATCACAGGGGAAACGTCGGTGTTTCTGGTTCACAAATGCACCTCAGGGAAACTGAGTCACTCCCCCAAGGGCCCAGGGCAAACCCACAGCAGAACAAGGAAATTAAATGGGATCTTCTGACTCCCTGTCCAGTGCACTAACCACCAGTGTATCCTTCCTCCTCATTAACATTTTTGGAACCACATGAAGGCACAGCAGATCCGTAAAGCTACGATACTCTGCGAGCTGGAACGCAGCAGCAACATCTGCACACCAAGCAGATGCAAGATGCTGCGACTTCAAAGGCGGCGCAAGCTGGTAGCTCCCTAGATCTGCTCACCAAACACACCCTCCCTGGAACCTGTGAAGCGCCTGTCCATCTGGCTTCCGAGCCCGGACACTCCACGTGCATCAGTCTGCCTGCAGAAGGCAGGAGGAGGTGAAACACTAACCTGAAATACCTCGACCAGACATGACTGGCACAGGCACAGCGAGCCAGTCAGCCGGCTGTACACAGCTCCCCACAGGGAGCACAACACTACGACTGTTCACGTATCATCTGAGGTGTCTCTGGGCTCCCAGGCCAGCTGGGGAGAGCGCGCTGGCCGAGGCAGGACGATCCATACACTGGCTGCTCACGGGGCCACCCTGAAACACGAGGTGCAGGAACAGCCTTTGCCTGGGGGATCCGCCAGCAGAGGAAGAGGCCGCCTGACATCCCTTGCCACAGACAGGGTTATGGAATCAGAACAAGGCAAAGCACACGCTGGCTGATAATGGGAGGCCTGTTGTGGGCCGATACATTGGGAGGATTGTTCTGCAGGGAGCGATGCTCAGAGCTCCCAGATCTGCCAGCGACAGAGTCTGCAGGGAGTCTCCTCCACACAAATGCCACTGGGAACATCTGGCTTTAAATAACATTCGTTCTTTTCCATTTAGCAAATAAATTCTGTTTTGTTTTCCCTTGGATAGTCTTCAGCTACGCTTCCTCTGTTGCTTGGGAGGGCAAAGCTAGTATGTGTGTGGCCCAAAGTGGAGGAACACAAAACGGTGTGCCATCTGTACCCCAAATTCTCCTTATAAGGAGAAAACTCAACCCAAATGAAAACTAGTTCGCTCAGGAGCTGAACTAAGGAAGCAAGTCCTGAGGATCATTCATCTGTTCCACAGGCCAGGTAACATCCACCAGCATCAGGCTGTGACTCATGGCTCCCACAATACAGGTGTATGGGCTCTCATCCCAACATCCCTCTCCACTGGCCAGCCAGTGCTCTCCGGGGACAGGGAGCATCACAAGAAGGTGCTTGTATTGACACTCCATCTCTGTGGTGCTGATGTTCTCAGTGCTGTGCTTAGAAAGAGGGAAGGATGCTCCCCTGGCTTATGGGATTGAGCTGCAGGACAACATCCAGTTGTCTCTGGGGTAATGCAACATGCCATGTCGACAGCACGATCACTGCTAACAGAGCTGGGAGAGGAAGGCTGGTCCCAAAGAGCCTGAGCTGCTTCCACACCACGAGCAGGAAGAGAGGCCTTGGAAATGCATCCTCCTCACCAGCTCTGAACTCATTTCATAGGAATCATGGGACCAAAATACTTCTGAGCCAACACACAAACACAAATCTGTTTGCTGCAGTAGGAAATTAGCTCTTCTCACACCAAACACCCAGATGGAAAGTGATGTCATTTGTATATCCATTCAGGCTCATTTAGGCTGGATAAAATTAAATCCAACCCTTCTGAGGAAAGATGGGGGAAAATCATCCCCCTGCTTACTCACCCACCCAGGGCACTTTAAATAGACATGAAGGATTTAGTCACAGAACAGAGCAGGGAGACAGGCACTCACTGTGCTTCAAAACCCCTGCTTGTTCTAGGGGGGCAAGGCAGCAGCACCCGAACTTGGGAGCAGCTACTGCATCACTCTGAGCAGCGCAGCTCCCACACCCACCCAACCCAGACTACAGATCAATGCCAGGCTGTGAGCTACAGCCCCAGGAACATCTGTTCCACAAGTGAGCAGCACAGTGGCTGGCTGGAAGCAGTAACCTCTTCAGCTACCCCAACTAAATCCAGCAGGACTCGTGAGTCAGAGATCTCCATCAGGACTCTTGGAACCATGTCTGACCCAGGAAGCAGCTCAGCAGAAAGCACCAAGGGAAGACCACAGCAGCTGGAAGGAGGACACAGCTTGGGATCTCCAGGGAGATTCACTAGATAGAGACAGCACAGAATTGCTCTGCAGTAACACGAAGGCACGTGGCTTGGTGTGGAAGGATGAGTGTGAAAACAGAGGCTCAAGGCTGAACACAAGAAGCTGCCCCAGGCACTGATATGGCCTCAAAATGTGTTTGTGGGGGATGAGACAGAAGCAGCTGCTGGGGACCTTTTACAGAAGAGCTTGGGCAGTAACACTGGACAAAGAAACCTCTCCTGCAGGGATGAAGCTGGCCTGGAGCTGAGCTGCATGAGCTAACGGGCTGCTGCCTCCAATAACTTACCCTTTTTCCTGGCTTGAGCGATGACGTCAGCAGCGCTTTTGCTCATCACCTTGGTGATGTAGAGGGGGCAGTTGGTCTGGTTGGCGATGGTTATTGCCCGGTTCACAGCCTCTGCCTCCACCTGAGGAACAAAGCCAGCAGCAGGTCAGTGGCATCCCCACACGCCAGTGCATCCAATTCACCCACAGAGGGTCACAGCCCCTGCTTCCACAGGAACACAGGGCGTGTGGGGCAGAGATAAGGGACTTTCCACCTCTCCAACTCTGAGCAGGAAGAAAGCACCTTGTAATCCAGACAATCAAAGTGACATCAAGCTGCTGTCCCCTCCCATCACTACCTTTCCTCCCAGGCTGCTTCAAAGTATCTCTGCCAGCAGACCAAGCCCTAAAACAACGCTCCAGGTGCTTGAGGTCAGATCGACTGAGCCCCTTCTTTAACCCAGACAAAAATAAGCAACTTAAATGCTGACTCAACAAAACTATTCATGTTCCAGCCCACGCGGAAGAGAGATGCTCCAGCCACAAACTCTGGTAAGCCACGTTTGCAAACAAGCCTCCTAAATTGCAGCCTTGGCCACGCTGTCTGGCTGGGGATCAGACAGAGTGTGAACCACCCCATAAATCAAATACTTTTCCTGGCTTGTGTGGAGAGATAACCCTGGCGAGGCCGGGGGTCACTGCACACCCACAGTCTCAGAGCTAACAGAACACTCTGCAGACACTTACAGGTCACACCTCCTAATCAGACACGATTCCGGGTGATGCTCATCGTGCCTACTGCTGCGGTGAGCCGAGCCTGCAGTAACCACCACAGCTGCTTTTGACTGAGGAAATGAATCCCTGAGCAATCAGCCAGCTGATTCCCAAATGCAGGAGGCATCCAGCACCTCCTGGGGACTCCCTGGGATCGGCACTCCTGAAAACCAGCTCTACAGTATCGTGAGCCAAGCACTGCAAAGCATCTCCAGTCCCAGAGCCAGAACACTGTGCCTGGCCCAATGCAGTACCACCTGAAATCAAGGACCCATCACCTTAGGAAACAGGGTACTGGCCAATGTGATGCCCAAGCGCCCAGAGCAGCTCTGCTGACTGTGACAAAGCCACCACATGTGACACTGCTCTGTTTGCAGCCCGACTGCTGGAGACAAACAACACACCACAGCTGGGAGCTTTTCAAGGGAAACCAGCTCCCCAGAGCCAGCAGGCTGGTCTCTGGTGCCTAGAGGGTTAAACTCTTGTCTGTCGCCCTGCCAGGGTACCAGGGCTATGACTAACCCTCCCCAGGCAGGGGATGTGCAGAAGGGGACTCTGCCAGCCCATCTGCCCCGTGCAGACAGAACAGGCTGCCAGGAAGGGTGTTTGTCCCAGGAAGGGTGTTTGTCCTGGGGCATTCGACTGGCATACGGCAGCGCTTGTAGGGAAGACAGAGGCTGAAAGGAAGAGCCAAGAACAGCCCACATGTCCCTCCTGAGAGACAAGGAGAAAACTCAGACAGGCCAGGGCTTCTGAAGGCGAAGGGATGAGCCCCTCCAAAACAGGGCCATGCACAGCTCCCTTCCCGCAGCACTTGGGATGCACATTCCCACCCTGTGCCTTAGTTTCCCTGCTGGCAAAGCAGGGAGCAACAGCTCAAGCTCTCTCGACTGGAGGAGAATTATTCTGTGCACAGAGAAGAACCAGGCTGCTGAACTCACACCCTGTGCCCAGATGCTATGGTGACAGGCACATAACAATAACCCAGCGACTAGTCCAAAGGGGAATGTTTGCAATTACCAGTATGCACTAGAAGCCCTAGCACAGCAGTTCTGGAAAAAAAAAAAAGAGAGGCAGACATTTCCTGGAGCATTTGGACTGCTTGTGCTTTCAGCGTTTTTGTGGCTAAAATCAAAACAAAAAGCCATGATCACTCCAAACAGTCATCACAGAATGATCTGAGCTGTGAGGGGCAGAGCTCTCCAGAAAGTGATGGGTGATGGGACGGCGGCATCTTCATTAAGGTTCCCTTTGCTGGCTGGAATAACATGCTGAATATTGTCACCTGGGCTGAACCCAGGTTACTCAGGTGAGCAAGCTACACCCATGAGTCAGCCATGAAACCTGAGCCTTAATTCATGCCTTCTGCTCACCCTGGAACTCAGGAGATGTGTATGTGCTGTGTAAGACACACACACACACGCGGCCAGGCCCTGAATGCTGCACTCTGAGGTACGTCCCACTGAACTGAGAGTTTGATTTAATAAGTCTCTCAGACTCGTTTGACAGCTCCTGCCAGCTCGCTGCAGACAGGACTCTGAATTAAGCAGCTCTTCAGTAAGATGAGTGTTATCCCAAGTCCTTGGGACAGGCTTTACAGTTGGTCAGGGGCAGTATGACAAGCCAGTTCCAGTGTTAAGAGCCCCCCAGAGAGATGCCAGGAGGCATCTGCTCCTCCTGAGGTCAGCAAGAACCAGGGACCTGCTGCCACCCGCAGAACCTGGCCTTTGCCATCCCCCAGCAGAAAGGGAGCTGTATGTTTTTAAGAACACAGAGTTACTCCTGTGCTGGAGAAAGGGAGGGGAGGGACGTGGATGACATCGTTTCCTGCTCTGGTCCCTGTGACTTCCAAGGAGGGGAATGTTGGACTCGTGCTCCGGGCAGAGCACAGCCAGCTCCGGCTGCACACAGGCTGCCCACACTGGGAAGAGACTTCAGGGACCAGCATCTGAGGCAGCCACGTGTCCTCAGGCAGCCTACACCCGGAAAGAACACACTGCCACACAGAGCTAACGAGCCCTCCATGCCAGGGAACCATGGACACCACACTTTAAACCTCCCATTCCACTAAGGATGAGCTTTGAAGCACCCAGAGAAGACTTGGCTGCTCACCCAGATCCTTTCAGGTAAGGAGCAGCCTTCCTTTGAAGTCAACAGAAGTTTTGGGGTGCTCCACAGATGAGCCCCAAGAGTCACGTCAGCATCTGTTCTCACTCTCCTGATGTAAGCCCAAAAAATATGTTTAAAGAAAGAAAAAAAAGCAGGGATGGGTGGGTGGATGGAAAGCAAGTGTTTGCTCCCAACTTTCAGGAAGCAAAAAAAATCCCAGCTCCTGGAGCCAACACAAATTCTGTGAGGATTCACAGACTGCCCAAGTCAAGGCTGTTTTCCTTCCCCCCCTTCTGCATGAAGCAACATTAATGATTTATATTCCTCCTGAAATGTTTCTGGATGCTGCTTGTCTGAACCAGGGGGAGGAAATAGAGAGTGAGCATGAGGGGCACGTGTGGATGATCTCACACCCTCAGCCTCCAGCTGCCACATCTGGCAGTCAGCAAAGGAGGAGCAAAAAGGACTGCTTGTCTGTAACAGATGGACCCTGCAGACCCCAAGTGCCACGGTGAGATGTCTACCTTAGAGACACCAAGAGACTGGAAACCAAGAACACACCAGGAGCCAGCCTGGCAAGCAAAGTTTTAAGGTCTGTCCTTACTCATGAGGTTTATTTCAAAGACCTAGAGGGAGTGAGAGGGATTGGGGTGCTCAACCCTGGAGAGATCAGTGGGGAAGTATCAAGGGAATCAGCTCCTCTCTCTGTGCCTTCAACAAACCACTCAGTCCCTTGATCCAATACTCCACCACTGGTCCAAGAGCTGCCCAACAATCAGACTGTTGTAAAGGAAGCGACACGTGCCTAGGAAACAACTTCAGGATCTGGGCAACTATTAAGAACTTCTGCTGATTCAGAGGAAGCCTTGGTAAAGGAAGAGCTACAAGAGAAGATGGGATCTAGAGAAGTCAGTGGCAGAATCCTGCCTACATAAACCCAGATTCAGAATCTTTACTCACACAGGGTCAACTGAATGCAATGGGCAACTACAAGAACTTCAGGGTCCAGCTCCACAGACACCACCAGCAGAAATCTCACAAACTGGGGGAGAAAAGGCAAAGGCAGTACAGTCCTCACCTCTTCAGGTCTGCTCAACACGTGCCCTTCAGGGCCTGTGATCCCCAGCTCCAGGATCCTCTGCTGCTCCTAAGGCAGAAGGAAAAGAAGAGTCACAAAGAGATTTAAAGCAACAGAGGGGTTTTCTTGCAGACAGAGCTGTATGAGAGAGGTACTGGTGAGATCCAGGGCACCTGTACCAGCTGATAACTGCACGGTGCTTTACAAGAGGGCTGTACAACCCAAGTCCCATCCCACTTCCCTTGTTGAGAACATCCAGAGCTCACCAACCCCTTGCTGGTTTGTTTGCAGGAGGTCAAGGAAACCTTTTATTTTGATTTGCCTCACACTGGGTTCACGGCCCCTCAACTTTTGCTACTCATTTGTGTCTATAAAATCCCCTCTGAGATGTGGCAGGATGGTATCTCATGGGAGCCACCCTGCAGCTGCAGGCACGGGGCTGGGGGGGCTCTTCTGGGTCAGGCAGGGCAGAACCCCCCAAAGCATCCCCGCAGCACCAGGCCTGGCGTGCCTGAGGACAGGAGGAGCTGGAGATCACATTACATCCAAATGCATCATTAACATTTCTTCTTTGCTGCTGTTTGAAGGATGAACAGATCCCAAGCAGCAGCATCCCAGGCACTCCATGAAGCTATTTCCCTTCCCACTCCCCCCATCCGAGTCCCCGCAGAACATTTCACTGCCAGCAGTGACAGTCACACCCAGACACACTCTGTCACTTGTGGGGGGAAAGGCAGAGATGGCTGATATCCCCCAAAGCCACCCCAAAAACCTGCTTTATGGGTGGAGGGGTTAACAAGCGATGTGCAGCTCTGCTCCCATCCTTGACAGAGCCATGCCCAGCTCATAAGCTTGGCAATCTTCTGTTTGCAATGGATGAGGAATTCCAGTTTAAATCCCTCCCAGCATTTTGCAGTGAAGAGCCCACAGAACAAACACAGCATACCTCAGCGATGATGTCACCATTCTCAGCGTGCACTTGAGCTGTCGCGCCGATATCCCGGATCACACTCAGGACCTCGTAGATCTGGAAGATGGAAGCCACGTGTTACAGTACCCCAAGCACACACCCAGGCACCCACCGACCACGAGGCATGGCCCCAGACTCCTTCAGCAGGCCGAATTTTGCAGAAGAGAGGAGAAAGAGAAGCGTTCAGCAACGTCAGGGTTGCTGGAGAGATGTGACCCATTTTCCTGCCCATAACCAAGTTCCCCACTCTGTACAGGGGGATGCTACTGATACAGCAAAGCACCATCCATCTGCTTTGGGACATCCACAGGGAAGCAGCAGCAACTGCACGTGCCTGCACCTGGACTCTCAGTTTCATGCTGTTGCTCACTGGTGCTTGGCAAGCACATTACACTTGATTTGCAGGGAGAACCTGCACCCACCAGAGCTCTGCCCGGGCAGCTGGAGTTCCTCTCTGAGAGGGCTCAGGCTTGAGCAGCCCACAGCACTGTCACTCATTAGCATGCTTGTTGGAGCCATCAGAGATAACTGTCCTGCACCACTGCCTCCCACGCTGTTCCAAGTGACTCCCAGGCATTCCTCTCCTCCCACCACGCTCAGAAACACAAACTGTCCAGCCTGACAATTAAAAGGACCCACACGCATCCACCACAGCAGCAAAGAGGAGGGCAATTCCTTTCTGAAGGACCCTCTGATTCTTATGCCAAAGCCACTCCTGGACCAGGATCAGTTCCAGCTGATTAACACAGAGTTAATTCTGCCAGAGCCCTCACTGTCCTGCCCTGTGCCCAGGCACAAAGCAGCAGCTTATCGATCTGCCACTGCTTCCAGGGGAAAGGAGCTGGAATCAAACCTCTGCACTCTCACAACAGGCACTGTGCTGTTCCTTTCCCCAGCCAAGCCTTCCTGGGTTTGTTAGTTATAAATATCTCTTTACCCAGGAGCTCTGGGCACTGCTGCAAACCTTGGGCATTGCTACCTGTAGGAAACTGAAACCAGAGCATCAGACCCCAGCACACTGAATTTAAACCCTGGTGTGCACAGCCTGCAGCGACAGAGGCACGTGCACACTGAGCCTGCCTTACCTGAGAGTCAGTTAGCTGAAAGCGATCTTTGAAAGCCATGTACACCAAGAAGGAGTTCACACCTGGTGGAAAGAGAGCAGAGGCATCATCTCTGACACACAGGCTGCAGGCACAGGTAAAACACCCTTGCATGGCACACAAAGCAGAGCCTGGCCCTGGCTGTGTGGTGCCCCACTCCCTGCCACAGCAGTGATGGGGACGGGGTGTAAGTGTGCCCTGCTCTGCTGTGTTCACACTGACTGAGACTCCCAAGTCAGCTTTCCCTCTCCTGCCCTCTGAACCAGGAGCAGCTCTTACCCAGCACGTGTGGGAAAGCACTCATTAGGATGTACAAGGCTGGGTTTTTTTAAAACTACAAACAGGATGGAAAATTACTCTAGCTTAAGGATGAAAGGTCAAGGAAATTAAAGAGGGGAAAAAACTATGAGGTCATTTTATTCAGCTCTTCTCCACTTATAGCAACCAGTGCTGGACTGTTCCTTCTGGGCCAAATTATTCCCTCATTTATAACAGTTTAAGAGCCGAAGCTATCAGCTGCCTGCACTAATGAAAAGCAAAGGTGCTCCTCCCAGAGCTTCACCTCTGCTAAACCAGTGCTGGACCACCTAGCACCCCAGAGCAGCACCAGCATGTGCCACCCCCGAGCCCCTCGCTGCTGCGACCCACCAGGACGTGCCGAGGTAAGGTCAGGGCCCACAACAGCTTCACTGAACCCTCAGAGGAAAACATTTCCCAAGAGCCAGTCCCAAAAAGCAGGGGACCAGTCCTAGGGAGGAAAGCTGGGAAGGGAAGGCTTCCCTGGCCTTCAGCGACTGAACTCACCGTGGTCTTTCACCAGAGCCTCCATCTCCTCCTGCACGCCTTTATGCCACTCGGTGATGTCCACGTGCAGGGAGTAGTCGCAGCAGGATTTGCTGTCTGCCCATTCTCGCCACTGGTCGAACGCAGTCAGCAAACTGGTCCCAGGCTCAGGGACCACATGATCAACTGGGAAAGACAACCAAAGCCCTGGTTAATGGCTGGCACGGGAGGTCTCCTGGGTGTCCAAGGTAGAACGTGTGCTATGTAAACAGTCCTGCTTTCTAAACACCCATCCCATTTCTGTTCCATGATCTTCCCCTCCCCAGCGGTCAGGAACCTTCCAGGCTGAGTTCTTTCTTGGCCGGTACGTAGCCCCTTGTTGCTCTGCCAAATTTAATCTTTAGCTTAAGTAGTACGAACAACAGGGAGAAAAATGACCTTTTCTCTGCGTTACCAATGGGAGCCAGAGAAAACTCTGGTTGTCACCAATGGCCAGAGCCTTAGCACAAGAGCTGTCTTCCTCAGCCCACCCATTAGTTAAAATACCCCATTTAATTAACACATCACAGTAATGAATCCATCTCCACTTTATGAAGCAGGGTGCACCAAGAACTCTATCAACCCCAAGATCTTACACAGTTTATGGGCAATTAGGAAGTTCTGCCTGGAGGCATCAAAGGGTTAACACAGGGGAGTCTTCACAGCCCAGCAGAATGACCCAGTGTCCTGGATCAGAGCGTTATCACCATCTTGTGTCATGTGCTGCCCAAAGATGAGTAATGGGAGTTTGTGGAGGGAGTGGGAGAGGGGTAAGGGAGCTCTATCAGGTCCCTGACAGAGTCAAACCACAGCTGGTTACAATAAAGAGGGATGGATGGAGGTACCAGTACGTGTGTGCATGAAAGGCAGCTCCAGGGATTAGGAATATCTCATATGGAAGCTGTGCTGCCGACACATCTCGTAGCAGCTCCCCCGAGCTCACCGATGGCCAAACCACCCATCATCCCCATCACAACAGAACACAGTTTGTTTCCATAGCAGCTTGCTGCTTCATTTTATGCACAGGGAAGAATTCAGCAAGAAGGCAGCCTGAACACACAAGGTAAGCCAGCAGCCTTCAGCAGCCCAGGATTGAACTCACCCAGAGAGACTCAGGGAAGGAGCAACGTGATAGAGAACAGCACGGGCTGGTCACAGGGACATCCCCAGCTGGGGGTCCAAGAGCCAGAGGGCAGATGCTGTACCCCACATGCAGTGCCCTAGAGCAGGAAGAAGCACTGTTGCCAGAGGCACCAGAAGCAGCAGATGCTGCACACAGGAGATGTGGAAGGTGGATGTGACCCTTTCATGCTGTCCAGAGGTAATTCAGACATTAAGGCAAACGTCTCCTCAATTTTACCACCCCTTGTTGCAGTGGAAGGGGACAACTGTGCTGCAAGATCATGGCCCACACCCCTACATGCGAGGGTTGGGGTTTTGGGAGCCCAAGTAAGTAAGAATGAGCCTAGATCTTTGCAAGGAGAAGAGTCACGATTGATTCTTTGCCAGCAGTTAAAAGGACAGAGCCCTGCCACAACTCCTGCCTACTCCTACGGGTAGGAATCGCCCACACATGGCTCAGAAGTTCTCCTTCCAGCCCTCAGGCACAGCTCAAGAGCTCAGAGTAAAACAAAAAGCTTCTTCTTTAAGGTCCCTGTGCTTCAGACAGTACAAAGCAGCTGATGAAAGCTCCATCCGCCGCATTCCCACAGCCCGAGGTTCCTGAGATGACCCCTGGGTATGACCTGCCCCAGGACCATGGACACACGGTCTGCTGACCCACCAGAGCACACAACATGCCCAGGCCTGGAGATTACCCTGGAGGCTTCCCATGTGAAAAACAGCATGCTGTCCCGACCCCACTGAACCCCTTCTCTCTAGGGAACCCCACAGCTGACTGCCCCATCTTCCCTGCCTTCATCTCGGAAACCAGGAATGTTCGACTCCCGCGGCCGCTGGAGCAGCCCCACGTCTGCAGGACACACTCAAGACAAACTGTTGCAAGACAGACTGTTGTCACCCCTTTATTCTTAGGCCGTGACAGCCTTGATCTCTCGGTGCTTCCAAGCCCAGATGTTTTCTTCCTGTTGTTGATTACCGCTGCGCAAATGATGTCAGCTCCTGAGGCCTGCAGAGGAAGCTGCCAGCTCAATTTAGGCTCAAAGTTTGCTCCAAAACCAGAAACAAACCGAATTAAAGAAAAGAAGAAAGGAAAAGATCATTGAAGTATCACTTCAGCAGTACTGAGACGTTCAAAGGAGCTACTTGACAGCTTGGGGTCCTTGGAGGGGTCCCCGAATCACAGTGAACATCAGGCCTCATCCTAATATTTCTCTGTATTTAATCTACACTCTCGTGCCTGAGCCAGGACCAGGGTTACAGCAACCTCTCAGCTCCAGAGAGAAAACATTCTGTAGATTTATCCTTTAACCACCTGAGATGCAGCACCCAAAGCACAACAGCCCATGGCCTGGAAGCAGAGAGCTCTTTCGCATCGGCACAGGAGTGGCTTTGCAAAAAAAGAATTTAAAAGGCTTTTATGTTTTAAGAATCATCAATGTTTCCCTTGGTAAAATGCTGAGGAGATTGCAGTTCACCTCCCTTTGGATGGAGCAGGGTTCAAGCCCCACAGGCCATGCCCTGTTCCAGCCCCAGTCACCGAGACTCTTCACCACCCCTCCGATGCGCTCCCCCGTCACCACGCACCGCGTCGCATCGCTCACAAGGTGCATCTGCTCTTACTTCAGCTCCCACCCGTTATCCGGGGCTGTTTTCCAGCCCATCTCGCTCAGGATCCTTCACTCCTCCTTGGGCAGATTAATCGGCTCAAGATTACAGCAGACAATAAGCTGAGCTGAGACAACAACACAAGCGCCGTGAGCTTATCTGTGCGGCTCTAATGAGCCAGAGCTGGCACCGCGCCTCCCAGCAGCCAGAGTGCCTGAATGCTGTGGGGGAGAGACCACCCCCCCCTGCATCAGGCACTCAGGGGGAAGGGGAGGACAAAAACCTCAAGGAGTTGAGCACTGTTTGCACATAAGCGTGAACTAAAGTCTGAGTAGGAGAGGAGAAGCATCAGCATCGGTTGGTAAAGAGTGAGCAGCTACTCACTGCACCATTGACAGTGTGTGCATTGAAGGTCAGCTTTGAACAACCCCTTGTTCCTGTCCAGCTGCTCTATCTCCCCCCTCCCTTTAAAACCTTACCCCTCCCCAAACTGCATGGCACCCCGAAAACGGTGCCAGTCCCAGGGCTTTATGAAACACTGCATCGTATCTCAGCTTCCCTGCACAGCCTGGTCCTGCAGAGCCCCTCTGAAGCAGGGGGATCCCTGCAGCTCCTGCCCACACCCAGCTTGAGAGGGGAGGTAGTGATTCTGCACAGGCATGAGGGATCACACACAGGAAAGGGGAATTAAAGCAACAGCCTGCGAGATGCTTGGAGACTGAGGCCACAAAAAGCCCATATAACCTCTGACACTCTCCAGCGCTCCCTAAAATATTTATGTTTTTATCTCCTTTATATTTCTGACCCCTCAGTGAGCTCAAGAGAATTATGATGTCACTGGGGAAGCTGAATCCAGCTATCAGCCCTGCCTGGAAAACAAAGCTTTACATTTTGGATGGACAGGGGCGGGGATTAATGGGGTTTATAGCTTCCTGCTATTGTAGCCTGGGCTTTTTTTCCCCCCCTCTTTTAGCATCCTGCCTCATCTGAGCAGGCCTTGGCTCGCTAACAAACCTTCCTGGAGTTTCTATTAACAGCCCTTAGCTCCAGCCTTCCCCATAAAGGGGTTTTTTTCAGCTGGTTTAATTACGTGTCACCTAAAGCATGAGTGAAATTCTTCTTGCTCTTCAGCTGAGGAACGGAGCTCCCAGGAAGGAGAAAAACTGTCTGATACAGAGAATATAAACGTGAATTGGGGTCAGATGTTAGGAAAACTGGGTCTGCAGTAAAACCACGTGTGCAGGGCTCCAGTTGCTACTGCAAACTGCAGCTTCCCGCTTGATGTGCTGCTCCTGCTCGCATTAAACATGCCTATTGTTTAAGAGGAGTTTATAAGGTGAAAATCCTCAGTGTTTAAGCCTAACTGCAGGCAGATTTCCCCTCCCCAAAACTGTACATAGCAGCTCCATCACTACAAACACATCTGCCTTTTTAATACTCCTTAATCTTCCCAGCAACTGCATGTGATGAAATCTGGTGAATTTATTGAGTTGTACATTCTGTCACAAGCCCTTTTATTGAGAGGCTGTAATTAAATTCAGCCCTGCTAATTGCACAGCTCCCTACTTAGAGGGGTGTGGAGCTGTTGCTTGTCTACGGCTGCAGTAGTATTCTTCTGGTACTGGTGTGAACTGGGAGCAGAGAGGAATAAAAATCAATGTACATGAGCTGAAGTCAAGCCCTTGACTGACCCCAGCAGCTTCACAGAAGATTATCCCATAATCACAGACCTTATTTCATGCAGGCTAGTAAAATCCCACAGTCCCTTCGACCACTGGTTATATACCATTAAGACCCTTCTAATTGTCAAGAAATTGAGCTGCCAAAGGCTGCCTCATCCAGCAATGAAGCTGTTCCCCAAGTCAAACCTCCCAGCAGCAAGATTCTGCCTCAAGCCTTGAAAAACCACTGCCAGCTCAACAGCTCTGCATCAATTCAGGTTGGAAAGAGATGTCAGCATTTCTTCTGAGCTCAAAAATCCCAAATCAAGTAACCTGCAAGAGCCTCGTGTCTCCTACGCTCTGATTTCATGCCCAGTCCTTCCTCTAATCCACACCCCAGGTGATGCTTTTGATCCAGGACAGGAACAGGTAGCTGTGGGATCGCTTCTAAGGGAACTGGAGGTAAGGAACAGTCAAACCAGGAATTTTCTCAGCACCCTGGATGCAGCACTCAGATCTCAGCTTTACATGATTCCAGGGATTCATTCCCACATTCCCTTCTTGTTGCTGGTTTAGGGGTTTCCTCCCCCCAGAAGATACCAAAATGCAGAGACTGTTCTGGAGAGTAACAACGCTCTGAGCAGCCCAGGATACAGCACACAAGGACTGCTCACTGCACATGCCTGCCAAGGACCAGGAGGAAGGGACAACCCAACAGCCCCGCTGCTGTTCTCTGTCCATCTGTCCATCTGCCCGATTGGCCTCCACGCAGAGGACCAGGAGCTGGCCCAGGCTCAGAGGAACCAGACGTGTCCACGCCACGCTGATTACATCCTCAGACTGCAATGTTCTGCTATCCCCTCACTGATGTCATGCAGATATTTCACTTGTCTTTTTAGCTGATTGGGTCCAAAATACGATGAATAATTTAATGCCAGCTGGACACAAGTGTAAAGAACAGGGGTCTGTGTGTCCAAGCAGTAATGAACAGCCCTCTTCCACAGCTGGAGTGACCACATCTTCAGATCACAGCATAAAAGGCTGAGTTCCTTTACAGCACAGGTTTACTGTACACCCAGGCTCTGCTTCTATCTCGGGAGGTCACCACGACGCAGGCGGCGGGGAGCCAAGTTCAAAGGAGATATCTAAGTGCTTCCAAATTTATCCTTTCTTTTAGGCATACTGCACACTTGAAGTTCACAAAAATCAAAAGAGTCCACAAGACTTCAAAGACTCCCTTATAAATTGGCCTGTCAACCTTGAGGGAGTGGGACTGAGAAAAACTCTGCCTGTAGCCATGGATCTCAGCTCAAGAGAAAACACAGCTCCAACAACACAGCCAAGGGGCAAGAGTTTGATCAGGAATGAGAGGATGAAAGATCAAGTGCTGAAAGCCAGCTCTGTCCCTCTCAGGTCAGTGGAGATATCTCCTGCCTGACAGGCATTTTCCACTAGCTGGGAAGCTGGAACAATCCTGGATTTGCATCATTGTCACCAGGACCAGGTTTTGGTCTCTCAGCTTCGTTTTGTTGCCTGTGGGTGTCTCAGGGGATGCTGGAGATGAAAAGGAACACAGCCACAGGAGGGGAATTCATACAACAGAAATCTGTGATAGTTCTGAGAGGGCCAGAAGGGTGAGCCTTTTCCCCAACGAAGCAAACTAAATGCAAGAGTTAGAATCATCCAATCTTTAAGGTTGGAAAAGATCTCTAAGATCATCAAGTCCAGCCCAACACCACTGTGTCAACTAACCCATGTCCTGGAGTGCCACGGCTACACAGTTTGAGCCCCTCCAGGAATAGTGACTCCACCACCCCTCTGGGCAGCCTGGTCCAACGCCTGACCGCTCTTTCAGGGAAGGCATTTGTCCTGATCTCCAATCTAAACCTCCCCAACACAACTTGAGCCCAATAAGTCTCATTGAGACCATGAGTTCTCATTCTATATAATCACCTTTTTTTTTTCCCCCAACAGCTTGGGAGAAATGGAAGGGAAAAAACCCTGCTTGGTGACCCTGTCCTTTCTCTCTGTGTATTCACCATGTAAACATCTGCCATCGCTGGTCAAGGACCAGACACTTCCTCTTCTCGTGGCTCTAGCGAAATGACATCATGCTTTGAGGAAGGTCTTCATCAATCACTGTCATACCACTTCCACTTCTGGTAAGAGGCCAAGCGTCACCATTCTATTCTCAGTCAAACTACTGCCTTTGATGACTGTCAAGCAGAACTACAGACAAGGAAGTGAAGACTCAATCCATGTGTCCACAAAGAAAACTGGTGGGATCTGATGTGGAGGTGCAGGAGAACCTGTTTTCTAACAAACCTGTTGTAGGACAGAGATCAAGCAGCCTGTTCATACCACACACATGGGTTATCTGATAAGCCCTAACCATCTGCTCATCTTCTACCAACTTTGCAAGGCCAACATTGGCTGTAAAACCAGCTATCAGGTTACTGGAACAGTACTCTGTAGGAGACCTGAACTAGATGATCCTTAATTTAAAGAGAAATACTGTGACAGAGACCCCAACAGCCGAATTTCCTTCCTCTGAGTCTGAAACCCAGCCTCTGACACAGTCTGGTCTCCTCCCAGGCCCAAAACCCCCCTGGTTAGGGGGCACAAAGCACCATGTTTGAGGCAGAAAAGGAGCACATGGCTCCTGGGCATCACCTGATCCGGCCATCCCAAAGGTGCACACTGAGCCTGGGGCTCTTCCAGCCCAGGACCCGGTGAGGAAAACCCCTGTGTACAGGATGCTGCCCTGTAGTTTTCCCACACACAGAGCTGTCACAGGCAACTCAAACTCTAAACCTCCACCTGATTTCCTGTCTCAGGCACGAAAGCCCAAGGGAGCGACAGCCTGAACCGCCCCTGGACCCAAGCTGGGGGATGCTCCTGCCTGAGCAAAAGGCCTAAGGGCTCCACGAGGCACTATGAGCAGGTTCTACCGCACTTCACCTATGGACACTTCTCTCCAGCTACTATGGGACTGCAAGGGCTTTACAAAACCTTTCCAATTCACAGTGGATACAGAGTGTCCACAGATCAGCCCGAAAAGCCCTCTGTACCCCCTGGGCAGCCCAACGCTTTGGATGTGGATACAAGTCCCATGAATGCAATCTGACACAAGACACGCCTGTTGGGGAGTATCAGTAACTGACGTGTTGCTGGAAGGGGATTCCCACAGCACTACTGGGTCACACTGCCTGGTGCTGTGCTTTGGGAGCTCTCCCCACTCCCCTCTGCACAAAAGCTGTGCCATGTGGTAAGACAGGATCCTACTCAGGGAGCGACTGCCCCAGCTCAGGCTGCAACTGCCCCAGGGAGTTTCATTCTATGTCAAACACCACAGAGTCCCCCAGATCCCAGAAATACACACACTGCACATGTGTAACTGCTTTCAGGAACAAAGCAATCTGGTGCAAACATGCCCGAGCAGCGGTCAGGAAGGGGAACTTCCAAAAGCACAGCCCTTCCTGACAGGCTCTGCAAAGTCAGTGAGAGGTTTCCCCGTTAGAGTTCACTTGTTACAGCCTAAGGGATCCTCCCACTGCTCAGAGCAGGTTTTCAGGATGGAGGAAGCCCAAAGCCCTTTACACACACAGGGCTCCTCTGCCTCATGTTTCTCCTCCTATTCCTATGCCAACACCAACCAGAGCAGCACAACTCGAGCTGCAGGGACTGGGTGTCTGCTGGGAGGGACAGGGACCATCTCTGTGCTGGGCAGCATCCAGCATCTCGCACGCAGAGCTCTCAAGGCAGCTCTCCATCAAAACAATCACTCTGTATTTCAAATACGAGGGTGTATGTGAACTTGGCTAATCTGGCTTATTCACAACCCCTCAGCAACAAAGCCACTAGCATGGAGGAATGAACTGGCATACCCATGGCCAGAGAGTCCTCCTGGCACTAACTGCTGAGTATCAAGGGAAGAAAAAGAGTCTTCCCAGGAGCTGTAACTTTTACATGCCCATCACTGCATCCCTCTCACATGCACATGGCTTCCACGAGAGTCAGGGCTGTGCAAAGGCTCAGGCACAGCCCCAAGTCAGTAACAACTGGCAGTTTATAAGCACAATTTAAGTACACTGGACAGGAGGAGCTGATCTGTATTCCTTAAGCATTTCTCCCTCTCACCAGGAAGATTAACACCCGGTTTCTAAGAAGCAGATGGGGGTCTGTGAACCGCAGGCAGAGTGGCTGAAGGGAAGATGGAAAAATCCCAGCCCACAGACAGCACTCACCCACATCCAGCCCCAGGGAGAAGCACTGCATTTTGGTTCAGCCATCACTTCTGCTGGGCACCTCTTGCCTCCTTCCCTGAAAGGCAGAGCTGATTCCCAACGTTGGGAGTGAAAAGGTCCCGTCTGACAAGGATGGTTCCTGCTGAGTCAAGCTCACAGCAGAGTGCAGGGAGGCAAGAGGCTGAGCACTGGTGGGAGGCAACAAAAGGAAAGCCCGGAAGAGCGCTGGAGGCACCATTTCCTCCTGCTGCTTTTAAGACCTTGTCTCAACTTGAAGGTGATTAGGACGGGTTATCCAGCAAGATTTAACACACCTGCCCTGGAAACCTACCGCAGGCAGCCAATGGCACGATGCTAACGGGCCATTGTGGTTTAGATTTTTAAGATTGCTTTTGATCTAGAGCAGACTTCACCTGGGGGACCCAGCCCTGATACCTGCACCCTTCAGAGCACCACATGCATCTTCCACCAACGGAAGGGGCTACCTAAGAGACAACACCTTAGCTCTTTGCTCCTCCAGCGTGACATCCATACAGCACAGGACTGGGGATGGGAGCGCAGGACCTGTGAAAGCAGGAAAAGCACTGCAAAGCACCCCCCAAACAACTGATCACGAGCACGGGGAACGCAGCGCTACCGATCCCAACCATCACGTGAAGCAAGAGGCATTAAGTGTTACTGCATAAACAGACAGTGGTTACTCCTCCCCAGCGCGTGCCAAATCCCTCTTTTTGGGTGCGTGGAAGAATCTAGGTCAGTCACATCTGCAGGAGGACGGCTGCGCTGCCAGCGGCGCTGCCATTTCAACACCCATCTGTCAGAGTGGAATCGGAGTCTCTGGGCTGCAGCACGTGTGGGACAGCCTCATCCAGCCCTGCTCCACGCTGGTCCAGAGCAGAATTGAAATGCCTCATCACCTCTTTGAACACATACATCAGTGGTGCCGAAGAGGAGAGGGCTGGGAGAGGGGTGTGGGCCAGAGGCAGAGCCATACTGGGGCAGGTAGCAGATGGGAAAGCTGGGACTCCAGCCCCAGTCTCTGCCAGCCAGGGTAACAGACATGACCACAACTCGGGACCCAGCATGACCCCAGGCAAGCAACACAGCTTCTCAAGCCCTCATTCCCCAGGTCCTCCTCTGCTGCTCACAGGAGCCTGTTCTCTCCACGACAAACAGTTGTTGCAGCTCAAAGGGACAACAAAGCCACAACCCCAAACACATACACAGCACACACAACCTACACCGAGGCCCCAACAGCGGCTCCTTCCTGTGCCAAGAGACACAGAGGGCTTGGTGCATCCCTTGTGCTCCCTGCCAAGGGGATCCCTCTGGAAAGGGGATGGATGAGGCGATGCCACCCAGCAGAAAGGGACCTCACAGGGACAGCTGGAAGCAGAGCTGGCCCAGGCCAGGAGGTGATAGGCAGAGCAGCCACACACACCACTGCTCGCAGAGATGCCTAATGGACTTAGAGGGGTTTAAGAGCTTGAGAGGAGCAGTTCACAACAGGGGAGTGCCCATCTCTCCCCAGGACTGACTTTCTCACTAAGGATGTGAAGCCAGCTCTGAATGGGAGCGGCCAAGGCAGCAGCAGGGGGCTGGGAGTCAGTGGAGCGAAGGAGATTCGGGGAATCAGTGCAGAGGGCAGTGAGCAGGGGGTGTAAAGAGCACCGAAGGGGCAGAGGACCAGAGGGGCTGTGTGCTCCTGTGCAGAGTCTTGGTGACCGAGTCCCAGGAAGCCTCTACCCATTCCCATCACCAATTATCTTTTGCACAAGCAGGTGGGCATTTTCATTACATTTCTAGTGAACTGAACATTTCTGTGCTGCAGAAGAACCGCTGCCATAAAGTGACACAAGCCCTGGAGCCCAACACAGCTTTCAAAGTGCCAGCCCCCAGCTCACAGTTCCTCTTTTATCTCTGCTGCTGGGTATAAAAAGAGTCAGAGCTCAGGCTTGGTGCTGGGGAATGGCACTGAGCTGTGTGTGTGGTGAGGCTCAGCAGCTCTACCATCACTGCCCTCACACCCACACCGCTTGGGTTTGCACCTCCACAAGTTTCCACACAACTGCCACTGTGCCTGCTCCTTTGCATCTGCCTGCATCCCCTGCCTGCAGCCCCTGCTCACCATTTCACCTCTCACCCTCCCCAGGACAGGGCTGATCCCAACAACATAAACCAGCAGCACCCAGCTGGGAAGACGATGATCTCATCTTCACGGGTGGGTCGAGATGCCAGCCCACACCACACTCCCCCAGCCCCACAACACTGCCCATCCCTTTCTTAAACCCTGCTCTAAGCTCACGCTGTGGTTTAGGCTCTGATCCACTCTGGGGGCTCCATGCTCTCAAGCCATGCCCAGTTCAAAAGCCAGGCAGTGAGGAAGCCTGCCAGACCGGAGGCATTTCCCCCAGCACAGTGGGGATCCCGAGGAGGAGCGAGGAGTGAGCTCTCTGCAGGCTCCATCACAGCACCTCCTGCCACCCCGCTCCCGAGCTCTCACCTGGGCAGCAGGGCAAAGCACTGGGAAGCCAACCACAGCCCACACGGGGCTCCCCTGCATGTTCTGAGCCTCCCAAGACACAAGGGCTCACATCCCCAGCGTACGCTCCCCGTGTCATTACTGTAACTACTCCTCCAGTTCAAAAGGCAGCTGGCTCCCAAGTCACTGAGGCAGAAAGAGCTGTAATTTCCCTCACTGTAATTTCTCACTATGATTACAGCAGTGGCTGACTGAGTCAACACAGGCAGTAACAGCCTGCAGCTTCGCTCAAGGACAGCGGATACCCAGGGAGCAGCACAGGCTTGGGGGGAAGGCTGAAATGTGTGTGGGAGCTGGCTGGGACAGAGGCTGAGCTCACTAGGACATTAACCAGGCTAGAGGATCAGAGAGCCAGTGAATGTGCAGCTTGGCCTCATCCTTCCCAAAGGGTTATGGGCAGGGAAAGGAGATCCTGCCTCTCCAGAAATCGGGAAGTTTTACACCACTGATGCTGATGGGGGTTCACCCATCACAAGACTTGGGAGAGGCCACCCTGTTCTTGGCAGTGATACCTCCCCTCTTCACTCAGAGCTCCAGGGACTCTTGTACATCCCGGGGCATCAGCCTGTCTCAAACTGGAACCACAGGGGCTCAAAACCACCATCTTCAGCTCAACAAAGCTGCGGCTCTGGCTGAGAAAGAGCCTCCTGTGAGAGCAGCTCCTGCACACATCCTTCCCAAAGCTGAGCCAGGACCGCTCTCTTCCCAGGGAAGGCAGGGGAGCTCTGGGAAGACTCTGACCAAGCTGGAGTCCACCTAACACTCCTCCCTCCTCCAGAGTCTTCTGCAGATCCCCCGGGGAATCCTCCCTTCAACCTAAATGCCCTAACACCCTGTTCTGACTTCCTGGGGGGGGCAACAACCCAAGTTTCTTCCTGAGTGTTACCCCAAGACACACGTGGTGCTGTTCACTCTTGGCTGACATACCACACTAACACTGTTTTAAGTGTTAACAGAGAAAGGATCATGCAAACTGTACCCTGATACATCATCTCCCTTCCCAGCTCTGCCCAGCAAAACCAGCTATAGCTTTTTTCATACGTTAGCAAAGTCAGCTGGAGCCTTGCCTTTGGCACTGAAGAGGGCAGAGACAGGAGGATCATAGCTGGAATTCCTGCTCAGATGGCCTCTGTGGAACGAGGAGCTACAAAAAGGCACCAGCTTCCAGACCCAGGGCTGGAGAGCCCTGCAGGGACATGGGGGATGTACAGCAAGAAGGGCTAGTTCAGACCATCCTGCCAGCCACTCCAGCTGACCAGTTTGGAATCTCTGGGTTGGAGCCAGATATGCTTCCCACCAGGATAAATCCCCACTAGTCCCACAGAAAACAGGGCTGCTGCATCTGGTACTGGCTGGGAGCTGGATCCCCCTGCCCTTGCTGCTGTAGTAATGAATTTACATTAAAGGGGAAGGGAAATAAATGAGAACGGGGCTTGGAAACAATAGGTTACATTCTTGAACTCCTGTGTGCTTCCCTTGGATGTGTTTGCCATGGGAATTAAAGGAACAACGCTGGATTTGATCTGGGCTGCAACTGAAGTTCCCTGAAACCAACCCAGACACACAGGGTGGATTCTTGGCGCTGCTGAGGTCGGGGACAAAACTTGCCATAACTTTGCCAGAGCCAGGATTTCACCCACAGGGTTTTTTTTTTAAAACCAACAACTGACAGAAAGCGACCCGAGATTCCTGCTCTAATTTCCCTGAAAAATGTACAGAGCACAAGTATTTCCCTACAAGGACTGGGGAGTGAAGAGCCTTGAAGTGCCCTCCTGCGTGACTGCACGAAGCGAAGCACAAAGCTCAGGAACCTGTTTTCTTCCCCAAAACAAGGGTGACGTGTACAGGAGGAGAGCAGATGGAGCACAGGTATTTGTAAAGAAACACTACAAAGTTTGCTTGGGGCACAGATGAAGAGAAAAAAAAAGGGTGTTTGGGTTTTTTTTCCCCATGACAAAGCTCGCACCCGTGAGGGCAGCTCTTCCAAAAAAGCCCAGAGAGCACAGCCAGCCACACTTCCAGGAGAGGAGCAAATCCTCCTCTGGAAAGTCCCAGGCACAGTGTATTTAAAACACACACTGACATAAACATCAGCGTGTGGCTTTCGGGCTGCAATCTGCTCGCTCCATCGCAGATCCCACCCACTAAACCTGGTCCTGTTTATCATGAAAAGGAAGAAAAACAATGCCAGGATCAACCAGGAGTCCCACCTGCTTTGGGAACACTCAGAGGCCACCCACCAAGAGCACGTCTGCGAGGGCAGCTCCGTGTGCTTCCTTGTGGAGAGACTTTTGCCAACGGTATAATTTGGCTCTGAGAAGAGCAGCTGAGCTGACACAGAGCAGAGCATCCAAGGCTTTGAAGTCTCACTGGTTTATTTATCCTCTTTCCACTGCTCAGGCTCCAGTTGCTGATACCTGCCCATCAGAGGTGTCTCTCCATCACCTTCAGCAGCCCAATTACTTTGCTGCTCCGCTCTAGGGAGATGATTTTGTCCAGAGAAGATTGTGCATTCTGGTACCCTAATCCCAGGCATGAAGGCAGTACAGCCAAGTTTAGCCACCCACCTCCTCTACACAGTGCCTGTGGTCATCACCAGTGCTGTGCTCATTTCTCACAGCTGTAGAATGAGATGTTAGGAAGTGGGGGTCTCCTCCAATCCCCCTAACCCAGAGATGTGTTATGAACACTGTTAGCCATAAAGGCAGGTCACAGCTACAGAAGTTCCCACATTTCTGAAGGACAAGGCTCTGCACGGGTCAAATTTGGGCAACCAAAGCAAAGGGCTACTTGAGAAGATTTTGCCCAAGCAATTTCTGCTTAACATGTTTTTAAAAGCACCACTGAGGGAGAATCACACTGGGAAAAGCTCTGACACAGATGACAGAGAATATGATTTTGATCTAATCCAAGTTAACAAGGGAGGCAATTCAAGTGTGAACCAGGTGTGCCAACAAGGGACCAACCAGCAAAACCAAGTCAGCCAACTGAGGCTGAAAAGCAAATCCCGTTTCAGTGTGATTAATGTAAAGTGACAGCAAAGATTTGAAGACAAACCAGTTATTCACGTGCATGAGGAGACCACGCACAGCTACGCTCCTGCTTCACATCCCCTGCATGCACGAGGTCATCATCACACACCAACTTCATACTCTGAAGCGACATCATTATGAAAAGCCATTTCCCAGGTTACTAGATGGTTAGTTATCTGAAGCATCACACCAAGTTCATAGGCTGGGCACAACCTCTTTTTGCAGACCCACTAACACGGGCAGTCCAGCTGTGTTGGGACCACTGGCTCCTGCTCCTGCCCTCCCCATCAATCGGCCTGAATCTGGCCGCGGGGCCAGCGATCAAACACTGCTCACAACCATCCCTGAGAGATGAGGGTGTCCTAGCCCAGGAGGAGCTGGGTTTGAGCTCAGGAGGGTTAGGCTCTGCCTAGGATCTCTGCATGTCTGTGGAGCGGACAATAGACACCAGCAGCTCTTTTAGTTCTGTGTGCCCCAACTCCCCTCCTGCACAACGGCAGCACCTCACTGTACAGGAAAGAGCACAGGGTGCTCAGGTATTGCACCGTTTTACACCCTTATCCTCAGCTCCCACACCCACCACCAGACTCCAGGACGCCGCGTTACAGCTGTGCCGGGGCTTTTCTGAGCTCAAACAAGGCAAACAACAGTGACTCACAGAGTTATAAGGCCCTGGCACTAACAAGCCATCTGTGTGTAGCCAAGGCAAGCAGGCATAGACTGCCTGGAAGTCATTCACACGGCATTTCAGAGCCAGAGGGGAGCCCAGGAGTGTCTGATCCTGCTGTCTGCAGGACAGTCAGTCTGTCTGCCTTTTTATTTTGAGACATTTTCATTTCCCAATTTCTCTCTTCCTCCAAAAGAGGAAACAGCAGCACTAACAAAACCCTGACACTAAAGCTGCCTACAGAAGTGGGCACACACAAATCCTTAAATAAGCAGCCTAATTTTCATAGGCACATAGTTGGCATGGCATCAAACTTCTGGGTGTGAACCGTACGATGGACATCGATCCACAGGCGTGATGGAGAACGGAACAGAGGCACAGGAATGCAGAGAATCTGCTCCTCATACTGCAGCCTGAGGTCAAAGCGACACCGGTTTCAGCAGGAGCACACCCAAGAACCTGGCAAAGTCACACAAGCAGCAAGGTAAACCCAGCAGAGAAGACAAGAGTGAAGTGACTGACAGCTCCTAGTTGCAGAAATCCTGGGGTCCTGCATTTCCAGCCCTTTCCCCACCCCTGCACAAGCTTTTCTCAGCAGCCAGGAGAGACATCAGAACCCCCCCATTAGCTGAAAAGGCAAAACGAACACCACTATGGAGAACAGAACAGAATGGGGTGAAGCAGAATCCCTGGAATGTGAGAACACAGCTGGAAGGTGGTACTTTTGAGAAATAAAAAAATTTGGAGATAAAGATGTAATAAATATGTCAGGAAAGACCTTGTCCTTGGAGATAACAGGAGCAAGGACCAGAATGGACTGAGCATGATTGGGAAAGCCAGCCAGAAGTCTGTGTGCACCCATGAATACAGAGATGAACCATCGAGGACCACCACAGAACCCGTGGAGACCACCACTCAACACCAATGCACATGTGGGAAGGACAGTGATGTGTATTCATGAGTTCCAGGGGAAACAATGAATATGCGAGTTCCCTCTCAGGAGACAATGAATATGTATCACTGCTGTACACGTAAGTCAGCTGGTGCTCACCTCTGTGAAGCTCTCAGTGTGTGCACCCAGCGCTGGGATACAGGGATGCCTTGCTTTCTAATTCCCATGACTGGTCACAGAGTTACTGCTCTGATACCCCACCACAGGTACCAGGTGCAAAATAACACCACTCACACAGCCCACAGTCCCCATACTTAGAGACAGAGAAAAGCAAAGCTTTCTAGGAGGAGAAAGAACAGCCAGCTTACTGATCATGGTGGTGCCCCCAGCCAGTGCAGCCTTGGTCCCTTGGAAGAAGTCATCGGCAGATGTCATCCCCTGCTCCGGCATCTGGAAGCGGGTGTGAACGTCAATCCCTCCGGGAATCACCATCCTGCCATGGGCTTCAATAGTTTTCACTCCCCCTGGCACAATCAGATTCTCTCCTATTTGCCTGGATAAACAGGTTCCAAAGAGCAAGTCAGACACAAACAAGGCAGGCAGCCTGTAAACACACACCCTTGTGCTACTTCACCCGGCCAGGGCTCTCTTTTTCTCCATATAAAGCCACACACAGGATCAGCATACAGAGCTGATCATATTTTATTCTTCCTCTTGAAGCAGCTGCATAATTAGGAGCAAAGTGTGCAATTACCTTGGGGCAGTGCTGGTCCTAAGAGGAAGGAAAGGAGCCTGTTGGCAGGCAGCTGGAGAGGGGACCGTGCAGGTGACCAGGTGATCACCCCACCAAACGCGGCAATTTAGATCTCAGGGTTGTTTTGGGAGCAGGGGAAGAAGTTTTGCCTCTGTATTGTTTGCTTTCCTTTCATCCATAAATATTACATAGTCCCTGGACAAACATAAACTCCTGCAGACACCAGTTACCAAATTCCTGATGAGACCTTCAAAGGTCTCCCAGCCAAACTCTTCACAGGCAGGTTTTTAAGAACGCAATAGCAGATGACATATTGCAATTAATTATCTGTCCCTGGCTGGCTCCTTTAACTTTCAACCTTGATTAGCAAAGCACATGTGCTGACCACTTAGCCAGAACAGGAAAATTCCTTGTTTGTAACCTCTGGCTTGGCCAGTTTTTTTCCTAAGAGTAATTTTCCAAAGAAATCTGTAATTTATTTAACGTGCCAGAAAAGGCATGTTTCGGGACTGGAGAGAACGAGTGTGCTGGGAAGAGGTCTGAACCTCAGTCCTTGAGTTCAGGATCATTATTAACTTTAAGGGGGGTCAGACTGATCCTCCTACCATGGAATCATAGGGGACAGCACTGCAAGAGACCTTGGGAGGTCACCTAAGCCCAGGCTCCTGCCCTAAAACTGTACCAGGATTCTGAACTCAGGATTCAAAACATTTTAAGCCATAACTGGGTAAAACATAACAACACAGGTAACTCCAAACACGTGTGTCATCTCAGCGTGGGGCTATTCGCATGGCTACAACTAAGCCCATGGAAGTCCCTACTCTGACCTGTGCTTTAATAGCAATGGGGGGAGTTGGCTCAGCTGTTTATTAAATTCAACACTTCCCTCAAACACCAGGGTAGAGGTGAAATAGTCATTTTCCACTGTAACCCAGCACAGCCCACTGAGAGGGCGTTATCCCTCGCTCACCCATTCCACCACCACGCGGCTTCACTTACTTTATCAACCCATCTTCCATGTAAATGTCTGCATAGAAAGACTGGTCGTCATTGACTATTTTGCCACCTTTGATCAAGAGACGATCGCTCTGCAACACAGAAGCACACAACAATACCCAGTTACTGCGGGAGAACGCCGACAGCCGCACCAGAGATGAAAGAGCAGAGAGGGAAACAGCCTCTGCATTATTCAGAGGCGCGTGTCACAACACCAGTCAATCGCTGCGCTTTCAACTGGGGAGATAAAACATTTTATTTCATCTGCCAGTCCTTTCATCGCCCTGATAATCAAAAAATTCAGGGTGGGGGGAAAGGAGGTGGGATCCAGCGGGCTCGACTGCTCGGCAGCTTCACTGATACCTGCAGCCTGCCACCATCACCTGCAGAAATAACACCCTGAGGGGTGTGTTAATAGCCCCATTGCTATTTTTTTCCTGCCTTGGTCATATGCAAAATTTCCTACATGCACCCACACACCGGAGTCACTACTTGGCTGAGTCAAACTGCTGTCAAGGAAATGGACCAAAAGTCTGTTGCCAGGGGTTACACAACACAAACAAACTCATTTTGGCCAACTGAGTGATGCTGCGGCGAAGCAGACGCTTTTACTGCCTCTCCAGAGCACCGCTGCATCCCCAGATGCACTAAGCACGTATGAACAGAGCAAGTTTAAGATGAAATAAAAGGGTTATTAAAACTCCCTTCAATTAGAAGGCACGTTGGCAGGAACAGGAGGGTAATTATACCCAGGCAGCTATCGGGCGGTGTGCTTTTATCACAGCCCCAGGTCACATCTCACTTCTGTCAGATTTGAGGTCAAAACCCAATTTGTCTTTTTTTGCAGCAGCATTAAACAAGAGCGAAACACTCTGCAGAGCCAGAAGTGCCAGTGACATCCCTTGGGCTCCTTCACTTCCCTGCATTAGATGTACATATTTAAAGCAGAGCACACACGTTACACAGCATTCAGTTCAAACTGCACCTCAGCCCTCGTATCTACACTTCCACTTACTCATATTTGCTTTCCTCCTCCCAAAACCATCTTTGCAAGAGAACAAAGCTCCAGTGGCACAGCACAGCCTGGCTGGCAAAGCCCAGCGCTGAATACAAGAATGGGCAGAGTGGGGCTTGGGGTGCCTCAGGCTTACAGCAAAAACATAGAGCTAGGGACAGCGCTGCTCGGGGCCCTTATTTTGAGCTGGGACTCTGCTGGTGCACCAGAAGAATTGGGCACTTTCCCCAGAGAGTTTATAAGGAAACTGCACTGACGGATGCTGACATGGCTCTTTGAACGCCAAAAGGGCGACAGGAATTGCATCAGCTACTGATTTCTGCCATTATGTCCATCTTTTACGTAACTGCTAAACATCCATGAGATGTCAAGTCTCTCCTTCCCCCTCCTCTTTTTCCTCCTTCTCCTTCCTCCCACCACTGCAACAGTTTCCCTGAAAAACGCCACCAATTAAAAAATAAGACAAAGAACGAAACCCCCAAGATCTAAATTTAGCGTCTGCTGTGAATGCCAATAAGCCTGAATGAATTAACTTGGGACGTGTAAAACCCACTTGTCTTTCAACGCCAGCCTCTCCAGCAAAGTGCCCGACATGTTTACCGCTCCCAGAAACACTGCAGTATCCATGCCCACCTCCAGCGCAGAGCCCTTGTGCTGCTCAAACGGATGGCTGCTGCTGCAACCAGTGAGTCTGCCCATCGATGGCACAGGCAGACCCAGTCCTAATGCACTGGGCATCAATTAGGGAAGATACATAAAATATATATCTATCTAAGTGCTGAAAAAACCCCACTGCCTGGACCATTTTAATGATGCTCTGAACGGTCCCGCTGGTAACCGGGTCTGGTGCTGCTGCGGCTGTAACCAACTGTGAGCTCAGTGCGAATCCTCCTGCTCATTTCAACCACCTTGGAGACAAAAGCGCACGCAGCCTGCAGCCCTGCCAGGGCCTGCCAGGGGATCCGTGCGCCTTCACCCCACTGATGCAGTCAAAACAGCACAGCGAGGCATCGATTATCCCCCTCCTTCAAGCGTTACGTCCCCGTAGATCAATTCTGGGTTTATGCAACAGCAAATAAGGCCATAATCTGTTTTTTCCTCTCCCTTATCTCTGCAAGGGAGCCGCATCGGGCGCACGCAGCATCAATCAGAGCGTTCAGCCCTAAGAAAAAATGCGTCACGCTACTTTTGGCCCATGACAGCCATCCAGCAGCAAACCCACTGTTATTCAAACATCGGCTTCTTTTTAAGCTCCACCATTGGACTCTTGGAGGGAAATTATTCCCTCCTTTCCCCCCCTCCCTGCTCCATTTATCCCGCACCAATTCTGCGCAGCCCCTGCTGTCCCCAACCACCGCCTTGAACCTCTCGGCGCAGCGGCTCCTGCGCCAACGCCGCGCTCCACAGCCCCATTCCAGAGCTCAGCTCCCTGCCTCCGAGCCTGGGGAAGCAGCGCTGGGATGGGTGTGACCGCTGCGCCGCTGCCAGGAACGCGCAGCTCCGCGTCAAGGGAAAACACCGACTGGCTCCGACAGCCCGTTAGATGCGGACATCTCGCCTACGTCCCGGGGAGCCGGCGCCCCGGGCCCGCAGTGCCTGCCCTACATCGGCCCCGCTTTACATAACGGCGCCTTCCCTTTTCCCCCAGGACCGCGCCGAGCGGCGCGTTGCGAGAAGCTTCTCGGGGAAGGGAAAGGAGGAAGGAATCCCGCTCCATCCCCAGCGCTGCCCGCCGGGCGTGGGGCCGCGCCCGCTCCCACCACCGGCCGCTCTTCGCCGGGATGGGGCAGGATGGGGATGGAGGGGAGGGGGGGTGCGGGGAAGGCTCCGTCCCCGTCCCGAGGTACCGCCGACCCCCGGAGCTCTCCCGGTAGCGCGGCTCCGCAGGCGATGCTGACCCCCCCACACACACACACCGCCCCCCACTCCCTCCCGCCGCCGCCCCGCATCTCTCCCGACCCCGCGCAATCCGCCGCGCAGCCCCAGCCCAGCCGCGGCACGGGAAGCGCCGCATTAGCCCTGATCTCATTATCCCGCACAGAGCCCGCCGTCGCCCTCCCGGCACACAAAGGGCTTAATCCCCGCGCACCCCTCCCCCCTCCCCTCCGCACCCGACTCACCGTGATCCGCGGGATGTTCTTCTTCCCCTGGTAAGACATCGCGGGGAGTCAGGGCCCGCGCCTGGGGCGGGCTGCGGCTTTGCTGGAGGAGCGGGGCGGCTGCCGCGCCGCTATTGTCTCCCGTGCAGAGCAGCAGCTGCTCCCCGAGCTCCCCGCCGCGGGAGAGGAGGACGCGGATAACGCGACAGAGCGGGAACGAACCCGCCCAGCCCGAACCAGCGAGGAGGGGAGCGGGAGAAGAGAGGACGGGGGGAGGCTCCGCCGGGGAGGGCGCGGCGGGGAGGCGAGCCCTGCTCTCTCCGCAACGGCAGGAAGGGGAGAAGCAGCCTCCCCTGCGCGTCTCCCTTTCTTCCCTCCGCCCGGAGCCCAGCCCCGCGCAGCCCGGCCCAGCCCAGCCCGGCCCAGCCCCGGCCGTGCAGGGAGGGGGCGAGCGCCACCAGCAACAACAGCGGCGGCGGAGAGGCAGCGGCGCATGCGCCACCGGCCGCTCCCCTCCCTCTCCCCGCGGCGGGAGGGGGTTCGAGCAGCTCGGGGCGCCATTGGCCGAGGGCCCGGCGGGGATGCAAATGAGAGGCGGCAGCCGCCCAATAGGGAGAGGAGAAGGCGCCGATATGCAAAGCAGCGCGATGGCGACGTCAGTGCGGGCCCTGCAGCGCCGCGCCCCGCCCGGCGCGGCTGCAAAGCGGCCGCGGGCCGGTGGCACGAAGCCCCTGGGCTGCCTTCAGCTGCAGCCCCGGGAGGGGCGGCGGCCGCCGGCGGAGCCGGTGCGCTGGAAGAGGCGCTGCCCTCCGTCTTCTTTGTCCCGCCCCGCCCGGCCTAGCGCTAAACTGCGGGGAAGGGCAGCACATCGGGGCGGGGGGGAGGAAGGGGGTGAAACCACTCCCGGGCCTTTCATCGCCCGGCGATGCCGCCTCCTGCGCGCCCCCGGCCGGACAATAGAGCCCGGCCACCGGCCTGACGCTCCCCGGCCAGGGAGAGCTGGGCTGGAGCCGCGCTGGCCCGTGCCGCAGCCCCGGTGTCCCGCTCGCCCGCGGGGCCTCCCCGTTTCCCAGCCCCCGACCTCGGGGAAGGAAACGCGTTAAACGGCAGAAGCGACCCCGGTTACCCACAGGGCGCCTGCCCCGCGCCATGGGGAGAGGCGGGATGGATCCCCGCCCAGGGCGTGAGGGCTGCTCCAGCCCAAACCGCACCCGTGGGACCCGGCACCCTCGGGAGATCTCCAATCGCACGCACCCACCTCGGCCCGGAGGTTGTGGCACAGATGAGGCCTGGCACTGACTTACCTTCGCCCCTCAGTCACGGCACACAGAGCAAACCACAAGCTTCTCCGACCACAGGATGCAGAGGCCTTTCCACGCCCGAACGGCTGGTGAAGCCCATGATGTGCACCATGCCAGGAACAGAAACCTTCAGCCTGTTACTGCAGGAAATCAAGGCAACATCTCTTCAAAGAGACAACCATTGGGCCCCTGTCTGTGCATCGGTTCACAAGGGGTATAGAGGAGCAGGGTAAAAGGCTCTTCCCAGGTATAGCTAAGTCATCGGGCAACATTCAACTACCTAAAATGCCAATCAGTTGATATCCAATTAAGTAGCAAATGAAGAAGTGGCCCATGGCAGCAGCAAAATGATTAATCTGTTAGCCTGAAGGGCTTTATTTTGACTCAGCGATCGGAACAGACAATACTAAATGAGTTGCCCGGCCCCTCTCCGGTACGTGCTGGAAGATGTTCTGAGACCTCAGCACATTTTTGCTCAGAACGTGGCAGAAAGCATCTACATCAGACTTCTAAATTTAGGCAGAGCAACTGTTCCTTTTTTCCCTTTAATGCTAGCTTTCCTCCCCAGTTTTGTATCTATCTGAATGGTTCCTTGCCTTTGGTTGCCTTCGGCTATCAGAGGGAGCAAATGCTGCCTCAGGGTTAGAGCATCAAGGCCCCTGGGCAGCTGATCCCAGGCGTGCTGTGTCCACCACCCACCACTTCAAGATGCGGCCCAAGCAGCAGCAACATGATTACAGAGGAACGACCACAGAGATGGGTGCAGGGGACTGTCTGACCCCAGCACTGACTTGCCTCCCAGACCTTGGGCAGGATGTTTCTCCACAGGACACTAAAAGCTGTGGAACGGTGGCACTGGCAGGATAAACTGATGCCCCTTCTGAGGGGTGATGTCATCAGCAGGCTAATATTTCTAATGCTGTCCTTATCTACTCAACAGGAGATATTTTAATGCTGCTTTAACAAGTAATCCTTGCTGCTTACGGGCCTAATTCACAACAGCTCCTGAGCCCTGAATGCATCCCACAATTTGGATCCAATTGTAACTAGGTTCAGAAAGTAATCACGCATCTTGAGGTGACACTTGGCTTTTCCTTCCCATCACCATGATGCAAGAACCTAAGTAGTACAGAATAAAGAGATTAAGAGCTGAAAGATACATGGTCATTCAATATTCAGCACCTCCACAGCACCAAATTCAAAACACCTCCGTACGATTTAGTGCATACCCCAAGGACCAGAGCTGGGCTCCCAGGTGTATCTCCTGGCTCCTTTCCACCAACTGCCAGTACAACCCAATCTTCTTTCCTGTTAGCTACAAGCTAAGAGGTTGTCAAAATACATAATTTAAAACTATTAATGTAGCTGCCAACTGGTGTTATTTAGCCTTGCCAAAGAAAGGCAAGGGATGGGTATTGTCTGCTGTACTAACACACGAGGGGAGGTGAGCAGGAGGGAAGGAGAAGAGCTGTTGAAGCTAACGGACAGTGTTGGGATGAGAACAGTCCCAACAGACTAAGATACACACCTGCATTTTTTTAAAATACTTTTGTGTGTGCAAAAGCTGGTTCGTTCCCCTTGGAAAGCTATTTCACATCTCAATTCCCCCTGCAAGTCAGAATGAGAAAGATTACTCAGGAAGTGTCATGGGCAGGAGTCGGGCCCTAGGTTAAAAGAAGAGACTTGACCTTGCTTCTCAACTCCTCATGGGTTTGTGTCTGGCCCGGCTGTCACAGCAGTGACAGCTCCTGCCACGGTGCTATGGGAGGAGATGGGATTTCTAGATCTTGTTGATGCACTCTGGAGGTCACAGATCCATTAGCACACCTGGCAGGCCGAGCACACTAAAATTAGAAGGTGCCATAGAGAACGAGCACTGCCCAAGCTTCCTTGCCAACAGTTAACGAAGGACAGTGATGAAGGATGGATGACCAGCCCAGCCCTGCTCCAGAACTGCAGCCACTACAGCAGGACCAGCAAGGCTGCTGCAGCCAAGTCCCATCAGCAGGAGAGGAACAGCAAAGGAACATAAATATCTTCAGCTACGCTACATCAGCACTTCTGAGGGCCCTGACAGCACCCCTAAATGGCTGAGCAGGGGAGGAGATGCACAAACCTGAGTGCTTGCCCACTGGCACTGCCAGCATCCACCCCAGCTTTGCTCTGTGCTGGCTGAGTCTCCCTGCCCGTCCGGAGGCTCCGGGGCTGTCGGCCAGCGGATGCACAAGGTTGCCATCAGCCATTTCCACACAGATATCAGCTGGCGTAGGACATCTCTCTGCAGCAGAGACTCGTTTAATGTTAAATGCCTAAATTTGTCTCCTAGAAAGGTCTTGGGGGAAAATGGCACAAGAGTATGAGAGTTTCTGCACAGCGATAATCTATGCTAAAATAAATCATCACAGGCAGAAGTGGAAACCGATTTACATCAGCTCTGAATCTTAACTTTACAGCTTCTGCAGACTGCCATGAGGCATGTGGCAAGGGATTTTATTCCCACTCTGGAATTACTGGATGGTTGGGAAAAAACCCACTAAGAGTCTTTTTCCTCTCTGGATTTTTAGTGTAATTGCGAAAAAATCCTGCAGAATTTCTGCAACACCAGATTGCTTTTACTCTGCCAAACAAGTTTTATCCACAGGGACATTTTGCTATGGAATGATAGAACCTGCAAATGGAAATACACATTTTAAAATGTAACTTGAAGAGGGAGGGGAGATGGATTTAATGCATTCCTGGAAGTACCTGAGCTTCTAGCACTTCACCATCAACGAGCTCTAGATTTCCCTTTAGACTTGCTGGATGCTAATGATCCCCACTCCCCATTGAGGACTCACCCCTGCCAAGGTCAGCAAGGCTTTGGTCAGGACAGAGCCAAAAGAGCTTTCCGGAGTTCACCCATCAGGCCCTGATTTTGTGTGGTGATTCAGCCCACGCCCATCACTGCATCAGCTCCAGGGACTTGAAAGGAGATTCCCATGGATCCAGCAACCCCCTGCATCTTAGGAAGTGCTGGGAGGATTAAATACAGGCTGATTCATGGCAGGAGGAGCGCATCTGTCCTTCCCAGAGAAGATGAAAGAACTGTCCAGTATGAGTCGCTTTAAATTGCAGAGGGGAATTACACTTGCCAGTGGGTACCTTTGGTTTGTTTTCTTAGCTTACAGGGAAAATTTGAAGTGTCATGATATGGAAATGACCATCGAGGTCAAAAATGCTACTATGAGGAGGTAAAACCATGCAGCTTCCCAGAGAACAGGCTGGGGTTGTGAGGGGGGAGACTCACTTTCCAGCCACACAAACAGGTCGATAAAACTATACCTTTGATCTGCAAATTAAAATTAACTTTCCCATTGATTTTGTTTCCTTTAAAACCCCAGGAAACCTTGAGAAGGTTCAGAAATAACCTCCTGAGATGACTGTTACTGTTACAGTGTACTACTTGGAGGAAATGCCCTGAGCATTTCAGGTGTGCTACCATCTTAACTGTCCTTCCACAAGCTCCAGCTGCTGCTCCACAGTTAACCTGGTGGCAGGTTATGGCAGACAGCCCTCTTTGGGGTTCTGGACAGGGGTTGCTCTGTCCTAGGTAGCACATAGCACAAGTGTGCTGTCCTCTCTGAACAATTCACACACTCCTGCTGTGCCCTTTGCTGTAAACACAACATCTTAAAACACAGCCTCTGTGGAACAGCAGCGTGGGACACTGGGGCATCACTGCACCTCCCTTGAGCCAGTGCAGAGTTCAGCACCTCCTGGCCCATGGGAACTCTTGTCCCATGGCTGTTGTCACAGTCGCTTGTGCTGTTTCATAACTTTACAGTAACCTACAGAGCGAAGCATCAGGCTCTCAGCAGCTGCTGTCATTGCTTGTGCCAGCCAGCTTTGCCTGCCTTTGATGCACAGGACAATTGTTACTCCAGGAATGAGAAAATGGGACTCAGAACTCTGTTCTGGTGCTGTGAGATTCATTCCAGAGGTGACCAAAGAACAGGACATCCCCTTTCTGTGTGAATCTTACAGTGAAGAGGTTTGGGTTTAGTAGATCTCCTACAGCTCCCAGATGCAGTCCCTTCTTAGGGTAAGGGAGTTTGTGCAGAGCACACTCACACCTACTCCACACAAGCTTTGCTGCCTCCGACATCACCCAACTTTGTAACACCACCACAGACAGACCCAGAGGTAATGTCCTTAGCACTGGCATGAGGGTGGCAGGTAAAGCTGTGGTCTCACTGTGGCAGGTACCGTACCCATGCCCTGAGACACAGCCTGCATCACACTGTGCTGCTGAAAGACCAGCCCTCTGAGCTGGCTGGGCTCCAAACTGGGAAGGGACATCTGGCCCCAGGTATTTAAGTTTTCCCTCTGGTCTCTAATAATCAGTTATCCCTCTATCAAAGCCCCTTGCTCACTTCTGCATGAGAGAGAATGTCAGTGAATTCCTGACGTAAGACTAACAGACCATGGGGTGTCCAGCACCTTCCAGCCGATGGCTTTGAGAGGGATCTAAGAAGTGAAGAGGCATTTGTGCTCATTATTGTTAGCTTCAGTAATCAAACAATTATGGTCCATTGGAGGAACATGCCAGTCATCCTTCTGCACGATTATTTTGCAAGCAATGATTACCAAAACAAGGCTTTGTAACAAATTAAACTCAGAATTGCATTTCCACTTGTCTGGAACTGCTTCTTTGTTTCACACAACAGTCCCATTAACGCTCCAGTCTATGATTATCTGAGCTCTCAACAACGTCCTGTTACTCATTATTTCTCTCCAGGAGTGAACCATCACGATCCCAAGAGCTTTGAGGTTTTAGCAAGAAGTCCAGTGATGCCCAAGGCTTCATGACACTGTGTTTTGCACCTGATTTGCCTCCTGTCAGTTCTAAAAGTGCTTGCCTAGTGTCAGCTACTTATCTCAGTACAAGGGGACACAGCTCTGTTGGCTGTGAGCGGCAGCGCTCTGCCCTCCCCACAGGGAAAGCCCTCCAGAAGATAAAAAATCGCTTGTCCATCTTGCTTAGTTAATTATTTCAGTGGAGATTGATCCAAGGAATTTCTGTACAGTGACAGAAAGGATGGTTATGTCCTAAACCCACTTTAGATCACTGGCTAAACCACCTCCACCTGTCTCCGTGCCTCCAGTTGATCAGCACCCATCCCATCAGCTCCTGAAATCCCTTAGGTGCTGAAGCAGAGCATGGCCCATCCTCTATGTTGTTTGTTACGTGGGTTGACACAAATGGCAACTATTTCAGCCTCAAGATAAAGAAGCAGTAAGATTTCCAGCCTATTGTGAAATAATCTACACAAGTTATAAATTCAGGACCCTAAAAATTAGAGTCCTGTTCCCTTCCACTGTGAGTCAGACTCTTGTCACATGGAAAGAGGAGAACCTACTGCAGATGTGGTATTAAATGCTTAAGCAGAGGTTTGAAAATCATGGGCCAAATTCAGCTGCAAAACCTCAGAAGCCTTTTAACACCTATCTGAAATGATTTTAATGCACTTAATTTCCTTTAACACCACTTCCTGAGACATTATTTTTCTATACTTTTTTTTCTTTTAAATACACTGAGCTTTAGCTATCACCATGACCAGATTTCTATTAACTACACTGAGGTGAAGCCAGTTTTACCTGCTGAGGATCTAACCACCGATTCAAGCTCCAGATGCAGTTGGCTGGAAAACCATCAAAGCTAAAACACTCCTGCAATAAAGTGCCAGCCATAAGGAGACATTGAGAACGAAAGGCTGCACTTCCCCAACTGCTTACAGCCCCTGACAACACAATCCACTGGCATCGGTGTCACATGAAGCTACCGAGAAACAGGTGGGGTGTTCTGCTCCAGTCCGTTGTGTCATACCCTCAGGTTACAGTTACATGTGTCAGCCTATAAAGCAGAACCAAACCCTGCACTTTTTAAAATATGTGATTATATTTTGTGTGGATTTCTGTTCTCTCACCATGTTGTGCTCACACTGGTTTATTACACTGGTGCCCTTCAGTCACAAAATAATTAATCTTTTCAGAATTATACTTCTGTCTCAGAGGACATCACCACATCAAATTGCCCAAAATAAGTCCTGAAAATGTCCTGAATTGCCAAACCTTTGACTCCCCAAGCCAAAAAGGTACTTGCTCTTTACTCTTGAGATGCACCTGGGTTAGTCCAACAAGACTAATTAATCATGGTAGGTTACTCAGTAGTAACCAAACCACAGGCATCTGTAGTGGGGAACTCTTGTTTGGGTTCCACAAACCCGGTCTGAAGTGTCATGGAACACATCCCACTCCTGATTAAAAGTTAGTGCACAGTGTTTCTCAAAGTCAGGGCCTGCCTTTGCAATCTCACCATCAACAGTGGTTGTTCAGACCTGGAAACATGGCTGGACGGAGCCCTCACCCTACTGGAGAATGAGGCAGCAGCGCAGGGCCTGCCCTGGGGAGGACGAGCCCCCAGTAACATGCCCAGTAACGTTTCACATTTCTCAAAGCAGGAGAAAGTGGTGAATGTTATAAATCCCAGGCAGACTTCTACCCTGTATATGCAGTTCACACTACGAATAAAAATCAGGAGGCACCTCCTAGAAACCGCTCCCAGAAGGACAGACTGCTCCATAAACCCGCTGAGGGACTACTCACAGAAACTCTTTCCCAGTATGCCAGGAGTTATCCGTTTGCTGGTTGGTGCTTCATTCCTTTCCGCTCTTCCAGCCCATGCACAGGAGCCAGCGTTGTCAGAGGAACACACGGAGTATTTCGTGGCTCAGGTCTGAATAAAGCTTGCTCAAATGTGTTTATCCAGGAAAGCCAACGTGTGCGGTCAGCCTGACCTAGGGCTTGAATGGGCTTTGCCTTGGGAAGAGTATAGGCTTTATTACACCATGACACACACAGGGAGTGAGAAAACAGCTTCGGGAGTCTTAAAAGACTGGGAGGAGTTCAGTGGGTTTCTAAGAGAATGCCCCACTCCTGTGAAAGTCCTGAAGCAAAAATTCCCACTGTAGCCAAAGGCCTTGATCAGAATTGGTATTGAAATACAGCTCCCAGGGGTCACTCCAGTCTGTCCTCCCCTGGGAGGAGGGGGCAGGAGTTTCCCCTGGGAGAAGCCAGCAGGGATTAGATCCCTGTAGGTGGAGGCTCACTGATGCTCTTTTGCTAACAACCGCGTCTCTGCTCCGTGCGCTGCATTCACTAGCTGGGTGGGGCATTGTGCTACCCGAGCGCGGGGGGGAATCGCCTAAGAAACAGAAAAGTCAGACTCTATCTCCAAATAGGAAGGCGGGGCGGGGAAAGGGAGGGTGCTTGGGGGTGCGGGGGCTCCCTTCCTCTTCTGCCCTCCTCCCTGTGCACATCCGCACACCTGCAGAGAGCACACGGGTACCATTAGAGGTCTGGCTCTGGTAGAGATGCTGCTGCTTAGAGGAAGATGCTGACTGCCTCGTATGTGCAAGTGCCATTAAAGCAAGGAACTGCAAGGTGGGAAGGATACATCCCCCCTGCAGCCTATCGCGTGTTCAGGCTGCATCTCACACACATATACATGCACCCACCTTGTCATTCAGGTTCTGCAGCGCCTCCTTCCCAGTGGCAGTCCTGATCTCCACCTTTCTCCAGCAATCAACAGATGGTTCCCCTCCCTTCCCGCTCTGCCTGGAATAGACGGACTGAGCATCCGGACCCAGGTGGGCAACATCCTTCTGCTTTGCCACGACTTTGTTAGATCCGCGGCCGACCGAGAGGGAGTCGAAGTCGATGGTCTTGTTCTCCAGGGAGCCTTCCACCGGGCAGAACATGCCACAGAATTTCTGCCGGGGCTTGGGACTGCCCGAGCCCAGGTTTTTGAAGAAGGCCGGCACTTCTTCTTCCTCGCCCTGCCGCCCAGACTGCTTCCTCTCAGCCATGGCTCGTGTGGTCTACCTGCTAAGGGAAGATAATAACAGCGGTAACCAGGAGGTTCCTTCACACACACGAAAGGAGGAAAGGAAAAAAAAAAG